>NC_092877.1:236478037-236791219 GCF_028372415.1 Notamacropus eugenii
ATTTGAGTATTTTAAGTGTTATATTCATGTGAATTTTATCTGAGAACTCATTATCTATTTACTAATTCTTATAGTTCTCAATGAGATTTATATAAATGGAGACATAAGAGTAGTATGACCTCATATGCAATTTTCTGGGTTATGAATAAAGAAGGTTTGTGTTCAAGTCTTGCTAATTGTGTGATACTGGGCAGGTCACTTAACCATGATATGTCTCAGGCAAAACACTCTACCTTACCTACTAAGACTCAATGAATTGTGATCTGTAGAGATGGAAGGAATTCTTATACACTAAATGTTCCTTGTTCTGATGAAATCAAAGATCTTATAGCATATACATATGGGAGTAGAAAAAGTGACATGCAGGTGTTACATATTTGCCTTATAAAAAACTGATATTTTAAAATGCTACTAACCCAAAACCCAGCCAAAAGGAAAATGCTTTTTTTTTCTTTCTTTCCTTCCTTCATTTTTTCTTACTTTTTTCTCTCTTTCTTTTAAATCATATCTCTGGCTATACTGTATATAACAGTTGTGGGATGTCAGATACTCATTTCCTTATTAACAACCTAACATCTATATCATCAGAACAACTGGCCACAGGGACCTTATTTCATTATATTCCCCTAGGCTTCAGTATTATCTCATAGATTCAAGGAGTTATCAAAGATTATTGATTTAGAGATTAAAAAAACTAAGGAATTATCTATTCTAACTCAATGAGGCTGGTGGAGGAAATGTGAGTAGGTCACAGTAATAAAGCAGAGGAACAAATGCAGAAGTAGCCACACAAGATAATGTAACCAATAAACTGCTAGACTTGGAATCAAGAAGACCTGAGTTCAAATCTTGCCTCAGACACTAAAAAATAGCTGTATGATCTTGAGCAAGTCACTTCATCTCCATTTGCCTCAGTTTTCCTTATCTCTATAATAGCATCTACATCTCAGGGTGGTTGTGAGGGTAAAATGAGATAATATTTTTAAAGCACTTTGTAAATGTTGAAGTGTTATATATAAAACTAGCTGCTAACAGTCTTACTTTACAAATGAGGAAACTGAGACCCGTAAAAGGATTATGACTTTTATAATGTCACAAAGCAGTAAATATCAAAGCAGAAATTTGAACTCAGCTCTTCTTATTCTAATGACTACATAAAGATCCTATCAGCAAACTCAGGAAGGCAGTCACCAGTTTGGTTTCGAGCAGGCTACAGTGGTCTCTTCAGGATTCTATTTTACTTCAAAACGGTCTCATGAATGCTTGGTTAATATTAAAATCCCTCAAATGCCCCCAAAATGCCTTGATTTAGGAAGCAATCGTGGCATATTTGACAAATTCTTCCTCTTCAACCATTCTCCAAATGAAAGCAGGATACCGTTTGGTGTTTTAAAAACAAGCAGTTGATTTGTCTATAGATAAGAGAGAACCCCGATTACTCAATGTTTTGGGTATGAAGGTGTGTTCATTTGTTTCCCTCAAGACCTATGATAGCAATGGTACAGAGAACATCTCAGTAAGTTAACTTTTAGTATAGATCAAATATTCTATAGTCCAATAATCTTAGAGATAACTTTTTATCCTCAGACTTATCTTTCTAGCTTACATATAATCTTGAATATATCAGTGTCTTTTTCAGGGGAAGATAGAAACAGGGCTTTAGAGGGAGAAAGACAGGAAATCCAGGTCTTGTGATGAAAAAATTCTTGGCACTATTGCATCACTATAGGGAACTTCTTGGTATGGAAAGTCTGTCCTCTTGACAATTCTTGATACAGTCTCAGAGTTTCCTGTAATCTCTGAGGATTTACATGCTCGGGATCACCTAGATGTTTTTGTTAGAGGTAAAACACAAACCCATGTCTTCCTGAATACAAGGCTAGTGCTCCATCCAATAACTTCTCCATTCTATCTCTTATTAGTGGCTTAATTATGTAAAATAAAAATACATAAAACTAAGTAGGTAGGTGGTACAGTGGATAGAATGTTGGACTTAGAGTTCAGACTACCTGAGTTCAAATATTGCCTTGGATACTTATTAGTATTTTACCCTAGACAAATCACTTAAGCTCTTGTCTGCCTCATTTGTCTCCTCTGTAGAGATGATAATAATGCTTAGCTTCTCAGATTAAAAGAAAGGAAAAATGAGATAATACATTTAAGCCCTGCTTGGCACATAGTAGATGGTTCATAAATACTTATTCTCTTCCCTTCCTTTGTAATTTATTTGCATAATTTCATGTGGTTTTCAGATCAACACAATGATCATGGGCATTTTACATATGAGCACATCAAGGCTCAGAAAGGTTAAGAAACTTAACCTGACGTCACACCACTAATAAGTGTTAGAGACAGGATGAGAACTAAACTCCTTTGATTCCCAAGTGCAGAACTCTTCCCACCAAATGTACTTAGTCTTCTGAATGCCTGTCCCTGTAGACTTGTTGGCTCTTGACTAATGCATTTTTCAAAAGAAGCTCCTTTATATTTTTGTAACTGGGGTTTGGAGAAATACATTCTAAGAGAAAATACCTGTAGCTTTCACCATAAGCCACAGAAGTCAATAGATCTTCATGACAGCTCTTCAAGCCCACATAAAGGATCAATATTAAGGCATTTACCTGGGAGGGTTTCAGCATCAGGCCATAGATTTTAACTTGCTGGCCCAGTTTCCTGTCTCCATGTTGCTTTTCTGTTGGAGTACAGCTAAAACTGATCATAAAATTCACATAAAATAGTCCATTTTTCAGAACATTAAACTAAGAAAAAGGGAAAAACTGAGTTCATTGATTTTTAGCAACCTCCTTATCTAATGGTTCTTTTCCATATAGGATTCATCTAAGTTAATAAAAAAATATGCTTGAATGAACAATGACTATATATACTTAAAATAAAACATACAAGGCTTGTTTATCAATAAGCGTTTTCAAATATCCTAATCCCCAAAGTCAAAGACTTTTACACAACTTGAGGGATGATTAGTTTAAAAGGTTTAGAGGAAAGCTGTGTGCACACTAAGTAGACCCTGCTATGGAGTATTTGTTGGAAACAGTGACATTCCAATGGCTTTGGAAATAACTGGGCTTTCTGTCCCAGGTACAGGCAGTAAGGGTATGTATTGGGGAAGGTACCCCAAGGAAAGTCAAGAGTTCAAGGACAGAGAATAACCTTCCAACTCAATTACCAATAAAAGCACAGGGAACAAATTTTCAAGATGATGGGAAGTACAACTATGGAGTTTAGAGAAAAAATTCCAGCTACACTTCTGCCTTGAAGGTTACATCAGGGTCCCAGGGTGGAGAGGTATGCCTTTGCCCCTAAGAAAGAGCAGGGACAGAGAGAGGTTAAGCATCACATATATAGAATGAGGCACTATTTGAATAAAGAGGATAGGTTGAGAAATGGGAGTGATGGAGACTGATACAGGAAAGAATGTATGGAGAAAGAGGGTGAAGGAAAGAGAAGAATAACAGAGACAGAGTCTTTGGGTAGAGGGGTGGCAGGGTGAGGGGAAAGAGAGAAAGGAAAGAGAAAGAACAACCAATGAAGGATGAAAAAATGATACATAGTCAAGAGAAACAAGAATAACTGCAAAAAAAAGAATTACAACTTCCAGAGAAGCAAAGGGAAAAGACAGTGTATAGATGAAGAGTTGGTAGAGCAGTGAATAGATAACTAGACCTAGAATCAGGAAGTCCTCAGTTCAAATCCTGCCTCACACATGAGCTATATGACAGTTAGCACACTGTAACCTTGGCCTTCCTCAGCTTCCTCATTTGTAAAGTAGGGATAAAAATAGTACCTATCTCTTAAAGTGCTATACAACTTCTACCTATTTTATTATTTAAAAAATCAAGCAGAATAAAGACTAAACAAGAAGCCTCTAGATTGGATAATAAAGGGAAGAAATATTATGGTACAATGGTAAGAGCACTGATTGTGGTGTTGAAAGCAATGGGTTCAAATTCTGTTCTTGATAAGATCACTCAACTTCCATGGGCCTCAGTTTCCTCATCTGTTAAGTGAGGGATAGGTCCAAATAGCTTCTCAGAACCCTTCTAGCTCCAAACATATGCTCCTATGAGCTTCAACAGAGCACTTTCACTTACCTGGAGAAGGTAAGAGTTACCTCCAGGTAACTCCAGGTACCTGGAGAAGAAGCGAGATGCCAGAGTGTAATTGAGAGTGAGGCAAAGAAATTGAATTAGTGGATGTAGATAATTCTTTCTATACATTTGAGATTGCAAAAGAAGCATTGAGGAAGTTTTTCTTTCTGTTTTTAGGATGCAACCATCAAAAAAAGATTAAAAGTTTGGAGAGACTGATTGAATCAGACATGTAATTCCCTGACACAATCTATGTCTTCCTTCCTGATTGAGTGATGATTTCCTAACCTGAATCTCTGTGCTTGTAATCTTCACCATGGTCTGGGCTTTTGGTTTATGCTTATTTAGTTCCCATAAAGACTTCTTTTCTTTCCTCAGAAGTGATTGTCTTTGCCTACCCTTTGGTGATTACCCTAATCACTAACCCTCATTCCTCACTATTATGTCCAGAAGTGAGATAGGAAGTGTTTAATTTGGCGAGCATGAATTTTTACTTGATCCAACATAATTTAATTACCATTCTGTAACTATGGCAGTGGGATTAGAGAAATGATATTAGGGCAAATGTCTAGAGTACGGGTACTGAGAGTATGAGTGGAAAGAAGAAAACAAGCACTTAGTAGTCACCTACTGTGTGCCACACTCTATGCTGGGTGCTCATACTAACCTTAGGAGGTAAGTGTTATTATCACCCTTCTTTTACTGTTAAAGATACTGAGACAGACAGATGTTTAAGTGACTTTCCCAGGGTCATCTAACTAACAAGTATCTGAGGCTGTATTTGAACTCAAGTCTTCTGAACTCTAGGACCAGCAAACATCCACCAGGCCATCTAGTTTCCTAGAAGGTTCTGAAGGCCTCTGAGGGGATATTAAAGTGATGAGGATACAAATAACTGACTATGGAGTTGAGGCTGAATTGGAAGGCAGGGAAGTAGAGGGTATGATGAGATGTATCAGTAAGGATGTGGGAGAAAAGCAAAATGATAAGAAAATGTGGCTAGAGAAAAAAGATCCAAAATTTGAAAGTTGGAATACTTTCTAATGACGATGAGGAATGAAATAAATATTTGTTAATCATTTACCATGTGCCAGACACTGTACTGAGTACTTTACAAATATCATCTCACTTTATTCTCATAACAAACCTGGGAGGTGGATGCTGTTAATATTTTGCAGCTGAGGAAAGTAATCATGACACTACTGTTAGCAACTGGATTTAAACTGGATTTAATTTGTCTGGCCATGTTTAGGGCAACTGAAGAAGAATCAAGGTGAAGTTCATTGAAACTGACAAGGTTGAGGAACTATGAATACAGGATTTGGAAGTGTCATCAGCATCAATATTGATGTCACAAAGGTTACAAAAAGGAACAGGATGGAGAAGAAGACTGTGACATGGGTGCCAAAGTCATTGAGGAACTCGGAGAGTATTCTATAGCTCTGCAAACACTCCTGCTAAAGATGACAAGTGGGACACAAATGGATGCTCTGCTAGGAGAAATTCAGGCAAGGATAGCAAAAAACATGGTATTCAAATGGAAGTATTGAATAAAGAGTATTTTGACTACTCATTGCAGTCCATGTAAGAGAAGAGAACTGAAGAATGAGCAATTTGAAGTTCTGCATAATATAAAGAGGTCTCCATTTTTAAGTCAGGATTTCAAATTCTGAGATTCAATTTCATGAATTCAAATTCTGTCTCTGACAATTACTAGTTCAATTTCTTCACCAGAAGGTAATAAAATATAATAATAATAATAATAATATAATATAATATCTGCAGTGTTTACCTCATAGGCACAGGCTCTAATGAGGGCATCAAACCTTAAAGTGTGATATAAATGTCATTTATAATTATTATCAAAGAAGGTTATGGGGACTCTAACAACTAGAGCTGTTCACAAATAGAATAGACTCCCTTGTAAGGTAGTATGCTATAAGATCCTGGAGATATTCAAGTAAAAGCTAACTCTTCAAGTGTTAAGGATCCTACAATGGAGATTCCTACTTAGGGTGTGTGTATGTATGTACTAGATGCACGGGAATACACTAGATGACCACAAATAACTGCTAACATTCTTTTCAACTTTGACCTTATACAGAAGTCTATGATTTCTTTTCACTTTGACTTTAAGCCCTTAGATTGTCAACTACACAGTAACAAATAATTATTCTATACTATTAAATCAATATAGAGACTAAATAAGTATTTTTTAAAAGTGTGAACACTGAAAGGATAATTGCAAAGTATTCAGCCCAAGAACGTGGATTCCAGTGTATCCTGTCTTTCTGAAATCATATGTGAATTGAATCTTTTTTAAAAAAATAATATTTTATTTTTCCCAATGATATGATGAGCTAAATTCTAATGTGACAAATCTTTTTCTTCTAAAGAGAATTACATGAAATCTACTAAATATGTCCATTGAGCTTAAGTCTTGGAAGCAAATTGGTGGACAAATTCATAAAGCTGCCCTTGTTTTCTACAACGTTATATTTGGAATATAACATAAAAATAATATAAAAAAGTGATTAGAAAATAGGTCCAAATTTAGGACACAACATTCCAAATTGAGCCTTTGAAATAAAACATGTATATAAGGGAAGAAAAGAGAAAGGAACAGCAGGGAAATGTACAACTGCTGTAGTCACAGCTTCTTGATAACACAGTAAAATGCAAACTTGACACAGGGTAGCAACAAATGTATCTACTGTTTAAAAAATTAAATTAAATCAAGTGGAAAATTTCAGATGAGGACACTGTTCAATGAAGAAGAAAAATAATAAAAAAAATCACATCTGGTTAAATAGTGGTGATTCCATAAAAGGCAATCATATAGAAGTATATTCTGAATCCTGAAATTGAAAACACACACACATACACACCCTCATATTCAAGTGCTAATCTCATGAAAGGAGAATGGGTTCAAGAATCAATGACAATTTATTTTTCTTTAATGCTTAGAAGGAAAATAAGACCATGACACTATTCGTGGAAAAAATGAAAATATTTAATTAATGTGTAATATTATAATGTTGCCAATTTTTTCCATTTTAGTGAAGATTCTGAATGGAAAGTTATGACTGTTTAACATATTTTTCTCATACTATTTCACATTTTGCTGTAAACTCACTATTTCCCTTTCCTCATTATTTATTCCTTTCTCAGTCTTTTACAACTTGACTTTCTTTTTAATTAAATTTTTTATTCATTTTTATTTTTCAACATTCACTTTTATAAAATTTTGAGTGCTAAATTATTCTTTCCTCTGCTACCCCTTTCTTAAGACAGCATGCAATGTGATATAGGCTATTCGTGTATAATGATATTAAACATATTTCCACATTAGTCATGTTATGAAAGAAGAATCAGAACAGAAGGGAAAAATCACGAAAAGGAAAAAAAAGAGAGAGAAAATAGTCTGCTTCAATCTGCATTCAGGCTTCATAATTTTTTCTCTGGATGTGGATAGCATTTTCCATCATGAGTCTTTTGGGATTGTCTTAGATTACACAGCTTGACTTTTGATGCTCTGACTTATTGAAAATGCCACCCACAAGGTTGCCAATGTACACCAAAGTTGCTTAATTCCTAAATCCAAATGGATTTCCTCAGTTCTATAGACTCTGATACCTTTGCCCACCCTCTTTGCCTAGATAGTTTCTCTCTGCTCCAAGACTCTAAAAGACTGTTTTCTTTTGATTCTTCTATATGTTTGACCTCTCTCCAGTCTTGCTGAATTATCATCCAGACAATATTAAGTCTAGGTATTCACTCAAACTTTGTTCTGGGTATTCTTTCCTTCTTTTAATAATCTCATGACCTCAATTACTAACCCTTTGTGAATGATTCCCAAACCTATTTATGAAAACCCCAAATTTATCTTATGAACTTTAGTCCTACATAGTCAACAATGTGCTGAACATCTATATAGGGATCTGCTATCATCTCAAACACAGTATATCTAACAGAGAACGTATGATCTTTTCTTGCTAAATCTACCTTTCATCCACATTTTCTTATTTCTGCTAAAGGTACAACCAACTATGTGTATTTTTATCCAGTGGGAATATAGTAATTGCCTTTCACTATCTCTTCTACTCCAATCCAATCAGTTGTTGAACCTGTGAATTCTAACCTACAATATTATTTTTTCCATTCTCATTGCCCATATGAAGTAGGCCGTAATCACTGAATGGGCATTGCCTCAGAAAAATTGAGGCCTAAGAAAGACCTAAATTTAAAAATACTGAGGTCACCCACAATATCCTGGGACATTGCTTGTTGTCTTAATTTTTGTCTTGACAATGGACTCCAAAGATTCTGGAGGAAAAAGTGAGGATGACACAACTTTGTGGGGCTGCACCTTACTTTAATCCAAATCAGGAGCAAATCAAGGTATAGCAATATCATTGATCCTCCTCAAGAACAAAGGATGAACATCTGTAACAGCAATCATATGGCCAACATCCTAATTCAGGTTATCATCCTTTCTCCTTTTCAATTGCATTATTATAATAACCCCCTTAATATTTTCCCTGTTTCTAGTCCAGACTGCTGCCAAAGAGATATCATCATGGTTCTGACCATGAAACTCCTCTGCTCAAAACATTCAGTACCCTTTAGTAGCTCTAGGATAAAATAAAACTTTTCACCTGGACATTGAACAACTTTCATGTTCTGGGTCCCATTTGTCTTTTCATTGTATTTTTTATTATTTTCCTTCACATACATTATAATTTATATCGATTACATGACTAGTTGTACTCTGATCTTTTCATTACATTTTTCACCTACATGCATTCATAGAAACTTTTTTCTAGAATGTTGCAATCTTAATTAGAGTTAAAGATCTTCCCCACCCATTAACAGGTCTCAGGTACCTTTTATTAATTTCTAATGAGGTGCTGGGTCAGGAGGATGCAATGGTAATTTAAATGGGAAAATCTATCCCATTCATTAATAGACCCACATGACCTGCTTAAATCACATGGGAGCCCAAGACACATGTGGTAGGAGGAGCTTGCAGAATGGGTGAAACAGGAAGGGTGGAGCAAAACTGAAAGGAACTGAGTGAAAGCAATTAGGGCAGGGAGAGAGAGAAGACACAGGCAAGCAGGCCCAGCTAGGCTTGTGAGTGTTTGTTTGTGGGAAGGCCCCAGCAAGAAGGGGAGGTTTGGGAATAGCTTTGTCCCCTACAGTGCTAATGTTCATTGACTTCTTGGATATTATGATGGATTTGGCTTTCTGGTTTGGGGATTTGGCTTTCTGGTATCTGAATAAATGTTTTTTTCCTGTCTTCTCTATGCAGATTCAGTTATACTTTGTGACTGAAAATTATGCTAGCATATTCATAATCACCACCAGTGCTGTGAATGTTGACTTGGTGATACATTTGGTGTCAGAAACAGGATTGCAGGGTATAAAATCTCTATTTGGAGGCACAAAGGATTTAGAGGAAGAAAGAGATATCAGAAAGATGAGAGAGTTTACCATATTCCTCCCTGGCAAGGTATGAGCTAAAAGCATTGGATCCTGTGAAAGCTCACAGGAGGGGGAACGTAGAGAATTGGAAAGGTTTTTGCAAGGAATACTAATAAGACCAGAGAAATAACTGGCAGGGCTGTGTAGGAGAGGCTGGATTTTATTAACAGGTTACCATATTATACGTGAAAGCAGAGATGAGCTGCTGAAGAAAAGAATTCAGATGGAAAAAAGAGTTAGTTACTTTATATGGGAATTCTCAAAGTTCAGGCTCTCCTTTAAAAGAGCAAGCTGAGGGGTCTCAGGTAGAAGAAAAGACTGTTCATTTGGCTAAGAAGCAGAAGACTGGCAAAAGAAGTGTGCATACATACTTTATATAGAACCCGCCTAATTATCATGACAACAACTGCCAGGAGAATACATGGGTGAAAAATGTATCTAAATCAGAGTTGGAAAATGAAGCAATGTTGCATGGGGAGACTTCTAACGTCAAAGCTCACCACATACTAAGGTGAAAACAAGAGAAACACGAGAACTAACAGTGTTTAGGGAGATAATTAAGTATTTTACCCAGCAGAAGGTCATAGATATTTTGATTCAGTTCACCCAAAGGATGGGAGGATCATTAATATCTTGGACAGTGAGAATCAGTGATGAAGGAGCTGAAGGAATATCAATAGATAGAATTCTTTTGTACAGCAAGCCTTTAGAGATTATAATAGACAACTCAGTTATTGATTTAGCCAATGCTTTTCCTTACTACCCCAATAGATTCTAAACAATGGGACCATTTTGTTTCTCTTGGAAAGATTGACAATATATTTTTACATGCTTGTCACAAGGATATCTGCATAGCTCCACTATTTGATATGGTATGTGGGTGAACATTTAGATGAATTAGAGCTTAACTAGAGCTAAGTATAGCTTAGCCACTACATACATGATATTATGATACAGGGAAAAAATGTAAGAGAAGTGGAAAATAGTTTGATGCTTTTACATGAGCATATGAAAAGGAAAGGGTGGGAAATTAATCCAGCAAAGATTCAAGGGCCAGCTCAAATCATAAAATTTTGGGATATAAGATAGAATAAGGGATTGTGAGAGATTCTCCTACAAGCCCCACAAAAGATTCAGAATTTCCTCTCCCCATCAATAAGAAATAGGCCCCAAAGTTTATAGAATTATTTGAATATTGGTGACATCACAATGCATCTAGGACAAATTTTGAAATTTTTATATAAAATTACTAGGAAAAAATATGATTTCATTGGGGACTTGAAAAGAGTAAAGCTTTTGAAGAAGCGAAAGCTGTTATACAATTGGCCCTAGATTTATGGCCTATGCAAAGTGGTCAGGTGGAATTACAAGTGACTGTACAAGATGAATATGCAAACTGGAGTTTATGGCAAAAACAACAAAGCCAAAAGGTACTCTTAGGATTTTGGTCTAGGAAACTCCCTTCATCTGGAATTCAATATACTCCTTTTGAAAAGCAGTTGTTAGCTGCATATTGGGCTGTGGTAGAGACTGAACAACTGACTTTGGGCCATGAGGTAATATTAAGGCCCAGAATCCTGATTATGACCTGGTAATGAGTACTGCAGCTTCTCACAGAATTGGACATACACAAGAGACTAGCATAGTTAAATGGAAATGGTATATTCAAAGTAGATATAAAGCAGGCAAATTAGTGTTTCTGCTTTACATGAATCAATAGTATAGATAATGAGGGAAATAATCCACCCCCTGAACCAAAGCAACAGTTGGTACAGTGTTTGGTAAAATGGAATGAGGGATATAATGGATTAACTGAAAAACAAAAGAAATATGCATGGTTTACTGATGGAACAGCAAAATATTTGGGCCACAAAAGACATTGGAAAGTGGTAGCCTATAACCTATATTATGTACTAGGCAGACTTTGGAAAATACTGGGATAGGTAGAAGTAGTTAACATGCTGAACTTATGGCAGTATATCAAGCTATCAAAACAGAACTAGGACAGTGTCATATATTTACTGATTCCTGGGGGGAAGCTAATGGGTTAGCTACATAGATACCCATGTGGAAAAATCAAAATTGGGAAATTCATCACAAACAAGTTTGGGGCAGAGAATTATGGGAAGATATATGGGACATGTCTTTGGTTATTAATTTGTCAATTTTTCATGTAGATGCTCATGTTGTCCTCACCACACCAGAACGTGCGTACAATGAATGTGCTGATCGACTAGCAAAGATTGCTACTTAACATATTGTCCTTATTCTGACACCAACCGATGATCCTGTACTAGCAAAATGGGTCCATCAAACAGCTGACCATTTAGGGGTCCAGGTCACCCTCCAGAGGGCACAAGACCAAGATATTAGTATCTCTCACTCACTGTTAAAAAAATGTAGTAGAGGAATGTTATATGTGTCGATTGGAAAAGGAACGAACTGTTACTTGAATAGTAACTGCAAAGTTAGCAAAGGTAAAAGTACCAGCCCAGATTTGGCAAATAGAATATATCCCAAGAGAAAAGATGCAAATTTATATGTATTTGTGTTGACATCTATTCAGGTGAACTAATGACTTGTCCCTATAAGAATGAAACCCAGAAAAACACCTGTAAAACTCTAGATATTATAAGTCTATATCATGAAACCCCAATTCAGATCCAAAATGACAATGGGTCACATTTCAAAGGTAATGAAATTTAGAGATACTGTGTATTAAAATCAAATAAATTATATTTCCTATTATCCATAAGCATAATTGAAAGAATGAATGGATTATTGAAAGAACCATTAAGCAATTTAACCTCTAATAATTCTTTTTAACATTGGAAAAATAATTTCTTCACTGTTTTACATAAATTTGAATAATGGACCATTAGGAGGAAGTACACTTCTACAAAGAATGATGATCCTTAAATCTGCAAATTAAAAAAAAACAAAAACAACAAACACATAAGATCCCAAATATTGAGTATTAGACAGTGAGGCCAGATGTTCCAGACCTATATCCATGAACACCTGATTTGGCAGGATATGATTTACATTGTTTAGAGGACTTTAGGTTGAGCAGAAAAGAAATAAGAAAACTATCTACTGGAATATGTATGAGAATCCCCCATAATCATTTTGGACAGATATTACATAAATCGGGATTAGCAGCTTGAAGAATACAGGTATTGGCTAGAGTGATAAATGATAATTATCAGTGAAAAAATATTGTGACATTCAAAAATATAGGTGAAGAACCCATACAGTTTGGTAAAAATGATAGAAGAGTTCAAGGGATTGTTATTCCTTATAAAACAATACTCTTTTTGAAAACTGACCCTCCTTCCAAAATAACTAGCAGAGGAACTGAAGGACTGGGTTCTACTGATGGAACAAAATTGGGAGCTAGAGTATGGGTAAAACAGAAATCAGAAGATGATGTAAAGGCTGCAGAAACCATAGCACACAGGAAAGATAATACCATAGCTGTGTTTGTTCAGGAGAAGATGATTACCAAGCTGTATCCTTCACTCATGTATTCTACCATGAATGAGGCTGTGATAGTGGGTTCATGTACTACAGAAGGACAGTCAACCCTACTTCTACCCTGTTTCTGGTTATTGTCTTTTTGGCTTTTTGTCTGTTAAACTTGTTTTCTAGATTTGTTTTCTACAGGCTTAGTACCTTCCACCTGTAGATGCCTGATTGCTTTAGCTGGATGTCACCCCTTGTCCCCTGGACCTGGCGTCAACCAAGCTTTAGATGCCAACCAAAGAACTGATTCTTTGAATGGGATCTCTCAGGGCAGGGAGAGCTCTACATCCAATCTCAGAAGGAAGTAGTTATGAGAGAAGAGACTTTCATGTCTTATCCCAAGATTTTGGGCCTCATTCATTCAAGTGAGGAATGATGGGGTACTTATGCTCAAGTCCTACCCTAAGATATTGTCTTATGTGCTTATTTTACGTAATCCCTGTTATATTGTTGTGAAGTTCTGTTGACACCAGTTGCCTATGATATTATTTTATATGCTTATTTTCTGTTATCCCTGTCAAATTTCTGTTGATACCAGTTGTCCCACTGACCTATGTAATGAGTATGAAAGATCTTGGGGCTGAATGTAGTGGTAACTTAAATGAGAAGATCTTTCCTATTCATTAATAGGCCCAAGTGACCTGCTTAAATCACATGGAAGCCTAAGTCACATGTGGTGGGAGGAGGTTGTTGAACAGGTTGAACAGGAAGGGTGGAGTAGAACTGAGAGCAATTAGGGCAGAGAGAGAAAGAGAGAGAGAGAGAGAGAGAGAGAGAGAGAGAGAGAGTGAGAGAGAGAGAGAGAGAGAGAGAGGACAGAGCAAAACAAACAGCTAGGTTCCTGGGCATTTGTCTGTGTGTGTGTGTGGAGGGGGGGGAGGCTTGGGAATGTCTTGCCCCCTGCAGTGCTAATGTGTATTAACATCTTGGCTACTATGATGGATTTGACTTTCTAGTTTTGAGATTTGACTTTCTAGTGGCTGAATAAATGTTTTTTTTCTTCTGCCTTCTACATGGAATGTCTATCATACTTTGCAACTAAGAACTATACCAGCATATTCATAGTTACCACCAGTGCTATGAATATTGCATTGGCGATACAGAGAGTTGTGTCCTCTGGCTCTGAAAAGTGTGTATATATTCTGAGGTGAGATTCTGCTTTGGGACTCACTCATTGGAAGAAGGCTATTTGGCCACATGAGACTCTGGGTAGCCATTAAGGAGTCCCCCAGCTTTGAAAACCCAGATGTTGGTCCTTCTCTCTCTGGTAAGTATATAAGGTCAGACAGTTAGATCTGTCTATGGATCTGTGATGTATAGATTGTAATATTCAGATAGTTACAATCCCTGTCTGTTGTTATTTATTTCTCTGCTTGCATATTCTCTGTTGGTATGTAATCAAAGAAGATTGCTGTTCCTCAACAATAAGATTGTTCTTTTAGAAAAACAGATCTAAGAACCTATACAGCAGCCCTCCTGTGTACACTGGGGTTCTTGCTGCTACAAATGTGTTCTAGTTTCAATTTTTCTTTTCAGAAATATGAAGATCTTCCCATTTAAGTTACAGTACGTTACCCTTCTTCCTTTACGAAGTCTTTATTTCCCCTGCACAGTTCCTAGTGCTCTCCCCCTACTAAAGTCATTTTATGTTTTATTATCTGTGAACTTATTGTATCCTTCCAATATAATTCTTTGCAGAAAGGTAGTTTCATTTTTCTTTTTTATTCTTTGAATCTCTAATGATTAGCACACTAATTTGCACGGTGTTTAACTTTTTTTATCTGAAGTTGAATGGAACTATTTACTAAAATATTCAGGAATTCAGCTTAGAGATATTTATGAATGTAAATTTTCCCAATTCAAAATTTTAATTAAAATATAATTTCTTACATATATTGTGTATAAATGGAGGCAGGGGGAGATAGAGAAAGAGGAAGAAAAGGTACAGTCTGGATTAGTATATTCAGAACCAGTCAAGACTCTGAAACATCTGAATTCAAGCTTAATCTCTGTTTTAAACTGACTGTAACTCTAGGCAATTTATTTAACTTCTTAATGTCCCAGGAAATATAAGGCTCTAAGTTACAGAATGGATACTGATATTCTGTAAAGAGAGGGAGTTTCTTGATTGGAGCTCCATAAACCAATTAAGTCAGTGATCTGGTTCAAAATTGGGGGAGGGGGGAGGAGGGCGGGGTGTGTGTGTGTGTGTGTGTGTGTGTGTGTGTGTGTGTGTGTGTGTGTGTGTGTGTGTGGGCGTGGGTGTGGGTGTGTGTGAATACAGATGCACTGATGAGTTCAAGTTATCATACCAGGACAAATTTCATCAAAAGGAACTGAAAGAATTTACTCCCTGATGCTAGCTATCCTTAAGACTAAAGACAATTAAATGTTGTCTCAGTTGTTTAAAAGAGACAGAAGGTAGATACTGCAAACAACAGAGTGAAAACTTGATGCTGATTTCAGATAAAATTGTAAAACAGATTGTTAAAGAGATATGTAGGTACTTGCAAATAGATAAAAAAAACAATAGCTAAGAGGCAACAAGCATTCATTAAAAGTCAATCATTTCCTTCTTTTGGCAGAGCTATTAAATTAATGGATTAGGGGAATGCCATGTGAATAGTATATCTGGTTTTCAGCAAGACATTAAACAAATTCTTTCATAATCGCCTTGTACACATGATTAAGATATAGAGATTGGAGGAAACTTCAGCTTTGCAGTTATAGAAATGAATGACTATTGGTACTTAAAGAGTGTTGATTAATGATTTATTACCAATCTGGATGAAGATCTCTTGGGGAGTTTACAACGCTCTGTATTTAACTCCATTCTAATATACATACACATACACACACACATATGTATTTATCGATGATGGACAAAGTTGCAAATTTCATTGTTTGCTTTAAAAGAGATGAAACAAGGAAAGAATAGAAATAAATAGTATGAAAGCCTGAGAATACAAAGTGTAATAAACAGAATTGAGTATTGGGCTGAAGCTAAGAAGTAGTCTTCATTCACCAACAGAGATGACCAACTGCTTCTCTCCTGGTCATAGCTGCAAATATGGTACAATGAGTCACACAGAGTATAAAGGTTCACATAAATGATTCCTTCAAAAAATTCCACCACCAATCTCAGTAGAACATCATCCATATCAAGGAAAAAGAAAGAAGGAAAGAAAGGAAGGAAGGAAGGGAGAAAAGAAGGGAGGAAAAAGTAAGGAAGGAAGGAGAGAGGAAAGAAAGAAAGAGAGAAGGAAGGAAGGAAGGAAGGAAGGAAGGAAGGAAGGAAGGAAGGAAGGAAGGAAGGAAGGAAGGAAGGAAGGAAGGAAGGAAGGGAGGGAGGGAGGAAGGAAGGAAGGAAGAAAGGAAGGAAGGAAGGAAGGAAGGAAGGAAGGAAAGAAGGAAGGAAGGAAGGAAGGAAAGAAGGAAGGAAGGAAGGAAGGAAGGAAGGAAGGAAGGAAGGAAGGAAGGAAGGAAGGAAGGAAGGAAGGAAGGAAAGAAAGAAAGAAAGAAAGAAAGAAAGAAAGAAAGAAAGAAAGAAAGAAAGAAAGAAAGAAAGAAAGAAAGAAAGAAAGAAAAAAGAAAAAAGAAAGAAAGGAAGGAAGGAAGAAAGAGGGAAAAATAAAGGAAGGAAGGAAGGAAGGAAGGAAGGAAGGAAGGAAGGAAGGAAGGAAGGAAGGAAGGAAGGGGGAGAGAGAGAGAGACAGAGACAGAGAGAGTGAGAGAGAGAGAGAGAGAGAAAGAGAGAGAGAGAGAGACAATCCAGGAGAGTAAAAGCAAGTAAAAATGACCAGAATGAAAATTAAAAGCAGTTGGCAATGAGTTTAACTGGGGTCCTGGGAACTCCTCTGCCAAAGTCCAAAATCTGTTTTTATAACCTTTTTGCCCAATGGGCCCATAGGTGAGCCCCAGATCACTCTATTTGGGATCAAAATTAACTCAATCTCTCCTAGGTTTTGTGAAAATGGCAGCTAACTAAAACCTTTCCAGTTCCATTAGTGTCCTGTTCTGTAAAACATTTCATGCTATCTCATCTCGAAACATGCTCATTTTTGTGTCAGAGGACCAATGCTTTTTTTTCTGATTGAAATGTGAGGGAGGGGAGGATTTGGTAACTCTACCCTGAACATCCAGTCATTCTAAGTGAAACTCCCAAAGTGATTTACTTGGACCTATGAAGCATCCAGGAACTTGATAGCAATTGAAAAGAAAAGAATGTCCTCACACCATCTCAAGGACTAGATTGAATTCCAGAAGTTAGAGACTGAAAAAGAAGAGGGAAAATGGAAGACAGTCATAACTGTTTTTGTTTTTTGCCGCCCAGGTGGGATGTAACTATGGGTCTGACTCACAAAAAGAGCAAAGGGAATCCTTGAAGGTGTGGCTACCAGAAGATGGCAGTTAAGATCAATAAAAGACCTGAAAAGGATCATACAGGGAGACATTAGCAGAAGACATCAAGGAGGACCAGTAGATGGCACTGCAGCAGAGAAAATAGCTGACCAGTGACCATGACCAGCTTCAAGGACAATGACCTATAGATTGATGACATCACTTGCTCTTGACAGAGAAAAAGGATTAGCACTGCAGATAGAGAGAATATTCCATCAGGCTACTCTTGGGCTTAGAAAAGAATAATGGTAACCTGTCACAAGTTTTGATGTTGACTGGCATCCAAAGTATGCTCTGGATCTGAGGTAGCTTTCAAGAGGCCCACCTTTGCTTCTCTAATCCTCCACAGAGGATCCATCACACATGCCGGAGATCTTTCTCTATTTCTTTTTAAATGTCATGAAAGCTAATGTAGTAGTAAGAATGTCCATCTATCTTCTCTCCTTTTGACTAGATGATCTCCTTTTCCAGCCATACATATTCTCAACATATTTTATGCCACATGCCTCATGCAAATCATCACTGAATTTGTAATACACTGCAGCCTACTTACATTTACCATCTATTCTTTTCCTTGGCCTTTGAGTCAAATGCAATTTTTATTTTTCTGAGACTGGGGTGTTTGCCGTCATACAGCATTAATAAAATGGATATGTTAAAAATATAAAGTTTAATTGGGACAAATACTAAAATCTGCAATTAAGTTTTTAAAACACCACAAGATGGCAGAAACCTGATTAAACCCAAGTTCATATGAAAAAGACCTACGAGTATTTTTGTACTGCTAGATCAATAAAAATCAGAAGTGTGATGCATTAATTACAAAAGTGAATTCGATCTTACGCAATATTAATAAAAGTATTCATTACACAAAATAAGGCAGTGATGCCCCCCCAACCCTTTTCACGACAGGACACATTTCAAGTATTCTATTTAACTCTGGTACATTTTAAAAGGAACATTTGCAGTTGGAATATCATCTAGAAGAGGATGGCCAGAACAGTGATGAGATTTTAAACCATGCAATTCGAATATCCACTGAAGGGTACAAAGTTGACTAGCCTGGAGAACAGAATTAGTGGTGTTTGTGACTGCGGTCTTCAAATATGTGAAGGATTGTCACCCAAAAGAGGAACTCAATCTGTTCTGTTAGCCCAAAGTGGAAAATACAGAAGTGTATTTTTAAAGTTGTATTGAAATCTTTTTTTTTTTTTTTTTTTTTTAGCACCAGATAATTTCCTAATACTTTCATTCATTGATACTCCTTCAATCTGAAGTCCCAACCAAGATCTTCCTTGGAAGAAATGTATGAATGGAACGATTATGTCTGAGAAGAGCCATAACTCTGCATTTGTTTCTCCCCATTTTTCTACTGAGAGGAAATCATTAGGTCTCTTTGTTCTCTAGAATTAAGATTAGTCACTACATGTAATCTGAATTCTTATGTCTTTTATTAATGTCTTCACTTAGATCACCATAGTGATTGCTGTTACATTTGTCTTTGCTCTGCTTTTGTAACTTTGCATCAGTTGATATAAGTCTTCCAGGAACAGTATGTTTTGGCTAAATACAAGGGGAATAAAAATTCAAACACAATTATAGCTAGCCAAAAAGAAATAAATATCACAAGAGTTAAATATCACTAGAAATCTTCAAACAGAGACTAGATGGCCACTTGTCTAGGGAAAATGCCTAGCGGTGACCATGACCAGCTTGTAGCACAATAGCCTTTAGCATGATAATATCACTTGTTCTGAGGCAGAGAACAATAGGTGTCATTCATTTCAGACAGAAGGGCTATTTCAGCTGCCTATTTCAGGGTTGTTAAAAGAAACATTAGTGGCAATTAATAAGTTCTGATATTGAGTGGCTGTTGACCAAAGTGTGCTCTGCATTTAAGAGATAATATAAAAAGAGATTCTTACTTTAAGTAGAAGTTGGACCAGATTACTCATTTAATTCCTAGATTATCTCATATGTATGCAAGGCCTTGCAATTTATCTGCTACATTCCTTGCAGAAATGTTAAGTGAAGTGGTACAAAAACACAATTTATATCTCTATTTCACAGATCAATTTATCAACAACTATTTAAAGTTCTTTTTTTCATTTTAAATTTATTTTTAATTTTCAACACTCACTGCCACAAGATTTTGAGTTCCAAATTTTCTCATCTCTCCCCTCCTCCCATCCCAAGACAGCATGCATTCTGATTACCATTTCCCCGAATCTGCTCTGCCTGCTATCACACCCCTCCCTTGTCTCATCAACTTCCCTTCTATTTTCTTGTAGGGCAAGATAGATTTCTATAACCCATTGCCTGTATATCTTATTTTCAAGTTGCATGTTGTGATGGCAATCAAAATGACATTTTTTCCTGTTTTTTAGTATAATCAGGTACCTCTGATTGAATCTTGCCTTTATCACTTAAGAGTCTTTACTAGGAGTAAATACAGAAATCAGAGTTTCTTTAACTAGAAAATGTATATGTATTTGTATTGTTAAAGCGATTAAAAATCCTTTCCACTCATTTTAAGGGGAATTTAATTAGGAAAGATTTGTAAGAAAGCCCAAACCTTTTGTTAAAGAGGCACTGTTTCTCAAGGGTAGGGATTCCCTCTGGCTCTAAAAATTGTATAAATACTCTGAGGGTGAGGTTTTACTTTGGAGCTTACTGATTGGAAGTGTTTGTGTAGCCCGATGAGGACTCTGGGAAGCTCCTAAGCAGCCCTCTGGCTTTGAAAACCCAGATGTTTTTGCTTCCCTCTCTGTTAACTATGGTCAGACAGTTGGACCTGTCTGTTGATGGTCAGGCAGAGGAAGCCATGTCTGTTGATCTTTTGTTTCTCTGTATTTTCTTTGAAGCTCAGGGTGCTGACTCCCCTGAACCAGGTGAATGGTGTATGTGCCTGGTTAAAAGACTGATACATGTGCTTGACTAAAGTGACTGTTAACCCCTCAAAATTTGCCTTTCATTCAAAGAAGCAGATCAAAGAACCTGTGATAGCAGGCCCCCCATGTATGTTGGGGTGCTTACTGATACAAATGTAAAAACAAATTTAGCATTCATTTTTAAAACTTTGAGTTCCAATTTCTCTCCATTCCTCCCTCATCACCCATCCCCACAGACAAGGCAAGCAATTCAATATAGGTTATACATGTGTGGTCATGGAAAACACATCCATAAGTGTCATATTTCAAAAAAACTAGCTATATTTCCCTCCATCCTATCCTGCTCTCCATTTATTCTATATGCTCTTTTGACCCTATTTCTCCTCCAAAGTGTTTACTTCTAATTACCCTCTCCTCCCATTCTGTCATTTACCCCACACCCTGCTTATCCCCTTACCCCTTACTTTCTTTTAGTGAAAGATAAATTTTCATGCCAAATTGAGTGTGCATGTTATTCCCACCTTAAGCCAAATGCAGTAAGAGTAAGGTAAAGTCTTTCGCTCTCACTTCCCACCTCTTTTCCTCCATTGAAAAAGCTTTTTCTTGCTTCTTTTATGTGAGATAATTTGCCACATTCTATTTCTCCCCTTTTCCAGCCAATATAATATATTCCTTTCTCACTCCTTAATTTTATTTTTTAGATGTCATCCATTCCTATTCACCTCACGCTATGCCCTCTGTCTATATGTATATAATCCCTCCAACCACCCTAATACTGAGAAAAGTCTCAAGAGTTATATTATCTTTCCATGTAGGAATGTAAATAATTCAACTTCAGTAAGTCCTCTATGATATCTCTTTCCTTTTCACCTTTTCATGCTTCTCTTGATTCTTGTGTTTGAAAGTCAAATTTTCTATTTAGCTCTTAAAAGTCCTCTATTTCATTGAAAGACCATTTTCCCCTGAAGTATTATACTCAGTTTTTCTGGGTAGGGGATTTGTGGTTTTAATCCTAGTTCCTTTGACTTCTGGAATATCATATTCCAAGACTTTCGATCCCTTAGTGTAGAAGCTGCTAGATCTTGTGTTATCCTGATTGTATTTCCACAGTACTCGAATTATTTCTTTCTGGGTGCTTGCAATATTTTCTCCTTGACCTAGAAACTCTGGAATTTGGTTACAATATTCCTAGAAGTTTTCCTTTTTGGATCTCTTTCAGGAGGTGATCAATGTATTCTTTCATTACCTATTTTACCCTCTGGTTCTAGAATATCAGGGCAGTTTTCCTTGACAATTTCTTGAAAGATGATGTCTAGGCTTTTTTTTGACCATGGTTTTCAGGTAGTCCCATAAATTTTAAGTTGTCTCTCCTGGATCTATTTTCCAGGTCAGTTGTTTTTCCAATGAGATTTTTTACATTGTCTGTTATTTTTTTATTCCCTTAGTTTTGTTTTATAATTTCTTGATTTTTCACAAAGTCATTAGCTTCCATCTGCTCCATTCTAATCTTCAAGGAATTATTTTCTTCAGTGAGCTTTTGGACCACCTTTTCCATCTGACTAAATTCTTCTTTTTAGGGCATTCTTCTCCTCATTGACTTTTCAGATCCTTTTGCCTTTTGGGTTAGTCTATTTTTCAAAGTGCTATTTTTTTCAGAATTTTTTTGGTGTGTCTCCTTTAGCAAGCAATTGACTCATTTTTCATGATTTTCTTGCCTCACTCCCATTTCTCTTCCCAATTTTTGCTCTACTTGTCTTACTTAATTTTCAAAATCATTTTTGAATCTTCCATGGACTGAGAACTATTCATATTTATCTTGGAGGCTTTGGATGTAGGAGCTTTGACTTTGCTGTCTCCACCTGGTTGTATGTTCTAGTCTTCCTTGTCACCAAAGTCAGATACTATAGTCGGATTCTTTTTCAAATTTTTGCTCATTTCCCCAACTATTTACTTGACTTTTGAGCTCTTTGTCAGGGTAGTTCTCTGCTTCCAATAAGGGTGTGGGAGTATACTGTCAGCTGCTCATCCCCCCCCCACAATCTGTGGGCCTTGAGCTTCAGAAACAGTGGTTACCACTGCCCTTGCTGCTGCTGTAGCCATGGGCTTCTCATCCACAGGCTCCTCCATCCTTCCACAGTCCTGAGGCAGGGACCCAGAGACCCACACCACTTTACTACACAGGTCCCACAGGTTTTTTCCACTGACTTTCCAATTTATTCTCAGTGTTTTGGAGTTGTGAAGTCTGGAAACTGCCACAGGCACCAGATTCAGTCCCTCCAAAGTCTTCTCAGGTCCAGTTTGCGGCAACATGACCCACACTGGACTGTGCTCTGCTCCCAGCACAATGTGATAGACACTTCTTCATGACCTTCCAGGTTATCTTTGTTCTGGAGATTTACTTCACTCCATCATTCTGTAAGTTCTGCAGCTCCAGACTTTGTTTAGAGTCATTTTTACAGGTATTTGGCTGGATTTAGAGGGAAAGCTGCAGCAAATCTGTGCTGTTACTCCACCATCATGCCTCCATTCCCCCCCATTTGTTAAGTTTTTATAATATGCCTAGTACTGTGCAAGGTTCTGGGGATAGAAAGACAAAAATTAAAAGTCTTTGCTTTAAAGGAGCTTAATTTCTATTCAGTGGAATATCATGGACATAAATAAGTAGAAAATCTGTGCAAGGTAAGAAACATGTTAAAGGTGGTTAGAACATGTAAAATATAAAACATTGATCTTAGAATTGAATCAGGAAGACCTGAGTTCAAATCCTGCTTCAAATACTTCCTAGCTGTGTAGCCTTGGGCAAGTCATTGAACTTCTTTCAGTCTCGCTTTCCCCATTTTTAAAAAGGGGTTAATCATAGCACCCATCTTGAAAGGTTGCTCTGAGGAACAAATGATATAATATGTGTAAAGTACTTAAAACCTTAAAGACTTATATAAATGTTACCTAATATTATTATTATTAGGAATTTGTAAAATCATGAAATGCCTAATGTAGAAAGAAGCCTCTGAGCTGAGCTTTAAAAGAAACGATGACAGTTCTTTATCAGGGACTACATTTCAGACATGACGGAGAGTCTATGTAAAAGCTATGAGATGAGGGATGGAAGAGAGGCAAGAAGGTCAGTTGACTTAGGCCTAAGAGTTTGTGAAAGGGAGTAATTTATAAGAAGTCTGGAAAAGGAAGTTGGAATCAGGTTGTGAATAGTTTCTGATGTCAATTAAAGGAGATCCTTACCGCAAATGTAACATTAGAAATCCCCAATCAAAGGAGTTACATGGCAAGATCTGTGCTCTAATAATATCACTTTGGCAGTAATAGAGATGAGTGATTGAATATGGGAAAGACTTGAGGCAGGGATAACTATTTAGAGTCCTTTGCAGTAGTCTAGTGAGGTGATAAGGTCCTGAAGTATAACAATGGCCATGTGAGTTAGAGAAAAGGAATATTATGGAAGTGCTATGACTTGATAATTGATTAGAATGACGGAAAGAGAGACGTAGATGATGACATGATAGCTACAAAATTGGGTAACTAGCAGGATGATGATACCCTTTAAAGAAAAAGAAACTTCAGAAGATGTAGGGATTTTATGGAGAAAATAATGAAATTTGTTTTGAGTGTTTTGACATGTCTGCCTACAAGACGTTTAGCTTGAAATATAGGCATCTGGGGATGTGAGAATGAAACTCAGAAGGGAGACTATTATAAGGGGTAGATAATATAAATCTGGGAGTCATCTATAGAGAAATGAGAATTAAACATATGGCAGCTGATTCTTCTTCCCCTGCCCCCTGCGCCCCACAAAAAAGGGAGTTTATAGAGAGATAAGAAAAGGTACAGGAGGAAACTGTGGCTCAAAGAAATTTTGATTTGCCCAGTGTTACAAAGTAATTAAATGGTAGAGCTGAAGCTAAACCTAAATAATCATATGCCTAATCCATTCTTTTTCTTATTCTTTAAAGGCTAGTTGAGAATAAATGGGCAAATGAGATTATTTTAGTTTTGTCCATAACTTCACTATTCAGTGGAGATGATAAAAAGGCTCTCTATCTAGAGTAGTATGAAGGGTATCTCCCACTGGCCTCGTGGTAGGACTTCCTGTTTACACTGGATATTCTTGAATTAAAGCAAATAATAGCTATTGAGAGTCATACATCAAATCACAACCTTCATTTTCTATGTGTAAGAAGCCTTTCTAGGAATATAATAAGACACAGAGTTTACCTTTGAGATTCTTAAACCATGCTGTCTCCAGCCTTACTTTAATAACCTAATCTTGTTTTGCTGAACAAGCAGGAGGGATGGAAGAAATGTTCCTGGACAAATAATGCAATGTGCTTGGGAAGTTGTTTCCCGTAGACATAGACTCATTATGAAAGTAGATAGTTCCTTCTAGACTGAAGATGGAACTACCCATTATTCTAAGACTATCCACTCTTTCAAAAAGCAAAAATGCTTATTGTTGCCATCTGCTAAAGAGCAAAAGAGTCAGACATGCGTTCAATGCCATGTATTTATAACATACTTCCTTTCTGTAGATAAGTAAACTGTATTTTTATCTCAAGAAAGCAATAAAATTGATTGATACTCACAAATTAAGGCAGAATTCTACTGAATTTTCTATCATTTCGAGAAAATTAAACCTCTTATAATTGAAACTAGAATTATTTATAGCGAAATTTTATTTGCATTAATGAACTTAGAAATCTAGTATATCACAACTTCAAGAAGTGCTTATTTAAGTGATTTACTTATTGCACAAGATGCTTTTTCTAAAGATAATGTTACTAATTATACTTTAATAAACCAAAGCTAACCACATAATTAAAGAGTCCAAACCTTTAACATAAAAATTCCAATTTCACTTGTAGATGAAACAGTCTTCCGAATGTAATTCACTCACTAGTATTTTAATCTTATTTTAAGTTCTTTAAAATCAATTGGCATGTGAATCAAAATAACTTTAGTCATACAAACTATTTATTAAAATATTAACACATACTTAGCATCAAACATCAGCATATGACTTTATTGGCATAGAATATCAAGAATTCTAAATGATACAAACTTTCTGCAAGCACATGGTGGAAGGAAAACAATTTTACCGGCAAAAATAGGAAAATGCTGTGAAAGCGAAGCAAGGCTTCTGATATTTCACTTCCACTGTTATGTCTATGTAAAACTGAGCTTAACCAATGAAACACTTACCTCGTTTTGTTTAACAAATAATATGTATGACTTAAGTTATTCCATATAATGTTTTTTTCTTTATATTTATTCACCAAACATTTAACAGCCACAAGCAAGGCACCATGCTAGGGTGTGTGTGTGCATGTGTGGGAGCTGTATCCATATACAAACACACACACACATATGCTTGTATGTGTGTATGTATATATACACTATACATATATATACATTTAAATAGAACTATATTACTAATTGCAACATACCACATTGTGTAGTATTTTATCTTTTTTCTATTTATTCTAATATTAAAGATAAGTAAATAAATGAATCGTTTCACCCACCAATCAATTCTCTGAGGCAATATCAAAACTTCAGAGTAAAACACTCTATTTTTTTATGTACATAAGCTGGAGAAAGAAAACTATCCCCCCATTCTCTGAGAGCAGAAGATTTCTCCCTTTCCACGCTGTCCCTGGGCGTTCTCTCAGGGTCTGGAGCAAGGAGCCTTTTATCATCTTATCAATGCATGGTGCAAGAAGACATTATAGATGGCACCTTAGGCAACTGTATATTTGTAGACAATGACTCTAATTTGAAACATAACATAGGCTTGGCTCCTGGATAAAATCTAGAAGAAGATTCTAAAGCTTCTCTCAGGTCAGCAATGGAGAAAAAAAACCAAATGATTTAGCTGGCAAGTTTTTAAAGGTCTGTTGGTTCATACGCTTAGTCAGTTTAAAATACCAGATTGTACAAATTGGCTTATTTAGCGTAAACTGAAAAAAATTTATCATGTATAAGAGTTTAGCTCTATTTTGCGGTTAATGTTTCTGTGTGTTTGTTTTGCTTTGTTTTTTGAGTCAGGACATTCTGAAAAGTCATTCAAAATTTACCTTAGGAGGTAAAAGTTCCTATCCTGGAAGCTGAGTTATATATCAAGTCAATTTTAATCCAAAGATTAAAGAACTTTTTAAAGAATGAGTAACATATGATACAGTTAGGAATTATCAGATAAATATATCACAAGTTGAATAATTTGGTTCAGTCAAATGAGTCAGCTGTCCTACATTATCATTTTGGCATGCTGTGTCCTTGGATAAGATATTTATAACATGCTTACCCCGTTACGCTTATCAATGAAAAATAATCCAACAGTGTTACTTAAATCAGAATTGACAATATGGATATCATCTTCTGCCTTACATATGTATGGGAAGCAGGCTATTTTGAGTGCATCCTATATCATGGGAAAGTTCAAACTCTGAGATTAAAACTTCATAAACTTTTAAATGGGTAGAAATAAAATATTTAATACTCTTCAGGGATAGGGTCTTCATTACAAGATTTATTATGTCTATGAGAATCAGTCCATTCCTGGAAATTTAAATCATCTTTTTTTTTTCTTTTTTAGAAAAGTAGATTAAAAACTTTGAGGAAAACTTGGAGGGAGGCAAGGAACATTAAGTAAAATGGAATTAATAATGATAATAACACAAAGTTTAAAAATATTTTTACCATTAGTACCTGATTTTTATATGTAAAGTGCATCTAAGAAATTTAAATTAGATTCTTAGGATGAAATATCTGAGATCATTTGCCTTTTGTTAAATTAAGAAAAAAAGAAAAGATACGTTAAAGTAAGGTTAAATTAGATTTTACCATCTGTTTAATAAGATAATTTCAGGCCTGGTTTGATAATATACTTCCAGATATAAAATTTCAAGATGAGCATATCCAAAATTAGTAATTGACCTGCCTTGTAGAAATATATATAGATGCTTATTCAATCTCATTACTATCAAACTCACGATTTGTTTTATGTCAAATGAAACCTATTAAATTACTACTAAATGAATATGAAATATATAATTAATGCAAAACTCATACAGAACGCAGATCAAATTTTATAATTTAGAATTCATATTTTAATTTGATTGCATAACTGTCATTTACTTTGGTTTTTAAGTAGATGGGAAGGTAGATGTTCACTTCCTTGTCATTCATTAAAATACTGAAACCCACATTTGAAGGGAATCTCAGATTTCACTGAGCTAAATTCTTACCCAAAACATGAATTTTGCCTACATTATCCCTGACAACTGCATACCAGTCTGTACTTGAAAATAGGGTATTTAATGCTAACCAAGATACTTTTGTTGTTATGTTAAATTAGTCATGTCTGACTTTTTGTGACCCCATCTGGCGTTTTCTTGACAAAGACTCTGGAGTGGTTTGCCATTTCCACTAGCTCATTTTATAGATGAGGAGCTGAGGCAAACAGGGTTAAATGACTTGCCTAGGGTCATACAGCTAGTAAGTGTCTGAGGCCAAATTTGAATTCAGGTCTCGCTGACTACAGGGCTGGCACTCTATCCAATGAGTTACCTAGTCACCTAACTACCCTAGATATATACCATCCCATTTTTTTTTTATAATTCTATTTCTACCCTAAAAAACATTCAAATAGATCTCCCACTGTCCAAAGTCACCCACAGTACACACAAATTATTTTAGACGGTTTGGTTTCAGAACTAGAGGGTGATAGTTTAAAAATTGTTCCTTTATTACATGAACTATTGACAAGAAGCCTCTATATCCCATGACAACAGCCCACTTGAAATATAGTAATAAAATAAGATGTAAATTACATGCCATCTCACTCCCCACACAGGGGAGGAACTACCTATGGAAAAGATTTTATGGAGTTAGTATGACCAAGAGGACTTGGAGATAAACCTAAATATGACTGAGATTCTACATTATCCTTACCTTCATGGCAAAAACTATCATGAGTAATAGAGAGATTTGAAATGACACTGAATTCTAACCATCAATCCACTATGTAGGGATATGTTCATTGATAAAGAAAGCCACAAAGCAAAATACAAGAAGTGAACAACCACCTATAGTTATAGGGAAATTGATCCATATTGCTTAAAGGATGTGACATCTCTGCACTTCAGTTTCCTTCCATATAAAATAATGGTACCAACCTTATAGGACTGTTATAAAGATCAAATGAGATGACAGAGCAAAACATTTTGCAAACCCAGTGCACTATATAAATGTCAGTTTCTATACGTGAAAGCAATAACATAGATTTTATGTAACTTTAATAAAGTTAGTAATAATTTTCATAGCATCTTATTATTCTCCAGCAAGAACTTTAGAAGTGTCCTTTTCTACAAGGCTTCCTTTTGTGAAGAATCACCACTTTTTTTAAACCTAAGCATTTTCTCAGGGTATTATTCAACTCATCACTCTTACTTTGAATGCCCATTTTGAATTTGGCATCTATGGCACTTTTCCTACCTAAGAAAGTCCTACATTGACTACTTTTTTTTTCTATGCACCCACAATCCAAGTAGCCCATGAAACTCTGCTCTTTAATCTCCATTTTTTTCTGTTAAGGTCTATGAAAATATTACCTTAAATAGAAGTTTTCCTATCTCTAACTGCAAAACCAAACCAATACATTGGCCATATCTGAGAATGTATATTGATCTAGACATGTCCAAACCACAATGCTTGTATCTGACACAGAATTCCAACTCCAATGTTTCTTTGCCAAACCCAAGGGGGCCATCTCCAGTCATACTGATCTGTATGTCTCCACTGGACCCAGGCACCTCTGGAAGAAAGAGGTTAGTGACTTCACACAGCTCTCCCTCATTTAAATTCAATTCACTTGGAAGACACGGCATCATCTTCTTGATGTCATGTTCCTCCTCAAGAAAAAGGGACAAAGAACAATAAAAACTTTAGTCATTCTTCTCCCATCAAAAGTTGGACTGTCCCCCTGGTCTGGAGTAAAAATGAGACCTCCGAGGAATGAGCTCTCCTAAGAAATCCAGAGAGGTTAGTATGATTAGCTAACAAATAGGCTCCGACTTAACCAGAGAAACTGAGACTTTAGAGAACACTATATAACTTTCTAACATCTTAGGTCATCCTCGTGAATTTTATCCATAGAGATAGGGAGAAATCTGTTGTGACCCAGTCTGTGACTTTGCAGTGTCCACACTTTTCTTTGGTGGACCCACAAGTCCTTCAGCAAGTAGGATGCTTCTAAGTGAATACCATCCCTGCATATTTGCTCTCAAAGTAGGAAAAGGGACTTATGCTTCCTATTTTTCCCCTTCTCATCATCATATCCCCCTGACATAATCACCTCCACAATATATCCTTCTTCTTAGAATCACTAATAAAGAGTAAGTCACCTTCCTGCTTGCCAAGCCAACCCCTTCACATGTATCGTTGACCTTATTCCCCTCTATCTCTTTTGCTAGACAGCCTCCACTAAGATCCGTCTATGTCTGTATCCGTCTTTATCTCTGCCTCTTGTTTCTATGTCTTATCTCTTTGTTTATCTGTCAGTCTGTCATTTTCTTGTTCCTTCCTTGTCATCTAGAAACACCTCCAAACCACCTTCATCTTTAAAAAAATTTTCATTAGATCCTACCATCTAAAAAACTACCATCCCACTGGGGTTGGCAGGTAATAAGTACTTATTAAATGCCTACTATGTTCCAAGAACCACATTAACACTTTACAAATATTACTTCTTTTGATCCTCACAACAATCCCATGAGGTCGTTACTATTACGATCCCCATTTTGCACTTGCACAAACTGAAGTGCACAGTGATTGAGAAACTTGCCCAGGGTCACACAGCAAACAAGTATCTGAGGCTGGATGTGAAATCAGGTCTTCTAGACTCCAGATCCAGTTCACTAGCTATTGCACCACTTAGCTACCTGTACCACCATCTAGTCACAGTATCACAATTTTGACATCATCCTCAACTCCTCGCTCTCATTATATCATGTATCTAATCCACCGCCAAATCTTATTGTTTCTATCTCTAAAAACACTCCTCATATACATATACATGTATGTGTGTGCGTCTTATCTGAGTGCTAAAATAGTCTCTTCCACTAGTCTCTTTCCTAAATTGAAGATGTGGCCATGTCGCCCACTTGCTCAATATACACAAGTTGTTCTCTATTTTCTCTAGGAACAGATGTAAAAACTTATGCTTGGTATTTAAAGTTCTTGATAATCTGACTCCTTCCTCTCTTTCCAGTTTTTTTTTTTTTTTACCTATCACAGCATTCTACCAGCCATGCTAGTCTAATTGCTATTTCTCACACATGAAGTTCTATTTTGAGTATTATACTTATGCACTGGATGTCCTTCATGCCTAGAATATTCTCCTTCTTTACCTCCATCTCTCAGAATCACTGGTTTTCTTCAAAGTTCATCTCTAACACCACTTAGTGCCTTCCCCTCCATAGCTACATTTTAATGCACTCTATGTGTATTATGCATATTTATATATATACATACATACATATAGACATACATATACGTGTGTACATATTTATGTGTGTATATACTTATACATATATAATTACATATACATATGTATATGTATATATATACTATATATAGAGAGAGACAGACAGACAGACAGAAGCAGAGAGACAGATAGAGACAGAGACAGACAAACTTGGGTTCATTTACTACTTCTGATACACACTGGTTTTGTGACCACTTTGGGCAAGTCATGTAATTTCTCAGTGCTCTAGACAATTCTTTAAGACTAAGTTGCAGAGAAGGTGTCTACTTGAATTGGTAGGAGTTTCCTCACATGAGATTTCCCACTATGTCTATGTTTACTATCCTCCCAATAGAATGTAAGCCATTTAAGATCAGAGACTATTTCTTCTTCTGTCTTTTAATTCCAAGCTTAGTACAAAGCCAGACATGTTATACACAGCTAGTAAATATCTGAGGCAGATTCAAACTCAGATCCTCCTTATTCCAGGGCTGGTCCTCTATCTAGTTGCCCCACATTCTCATTTTAGTGGATGCTTTGCAAATTTTTAAGTGAAATATAAATGTGAGATATTACTAGGATAATATTATACATTAGAAAACTAAGTTCAAAGAGACCGAGATTTGTCTAGGGTAACATAATTAATAAGTAGAAGATCTGGGATTAAAAACTTTTCATGTGATTCTTAGTCCAATATTCCTCTACTACTTCTAAATACAGGAAATACATGTATGAGTTTTATTATACCTATATAATCTAGGTGGTGTAGGAATTAGAGTTCTGGACTTGGAAAATGGAAGAACTGGATTTGAATTCTACCTCAGACAGCTGTGTGACCCAAATAAAGTCTCTTAGAAATGGACCCCAGTCTAACATTAGAAAGAGTTCTACTTTTGTGTGTTTTTATTTTCAAATTTACTACGATGTGTGTTATAGGGGAGACCTGACTTAAGCCAGTCTGACAATTTAGAACCCTAATTAGAACAAAAGTAGAAGCTGGTAGATCACCTAACAGGAAACAAGGAGGAAAGGATATTTAGCAAAGATACCACATTCAGTCAGCTGAGAACAACTTCCCCGTTTCTGGGTAGGCTATGCTGTTCTAACCTTTTCTACTTATTCCACTAAAAAGAACTTTAGTTACCACGGAAAAATTAAATCTGGAAGATAGATTCAATACTTTTTGTCAAAAAACAAAAACAAAACCAAAAAACAAAACACCTAATTTAGCCCACATGGCAGATATTGCTGCTACTAAAACATGATATGTAGAAATCCTGGAAGGGAGACAGTTTGGAGATTAACATATAATGATACTCTGTAGGAAGAACCAGAAGTATTTTATGTGAATAAAAAGCCCATTTCTTATTCCATGTGAAATAACTGCATGGTGCTGCAATCATGAAAGGAAGCACATTTCCTAAGACTTGTCCAGATCCCATTACTGAGGACACTTTCAAAGTTCTTAAACTCATTTCCAGTTGATTATGCACTAATTGGCATGGTTAGTTTTATGCTGACAATTGATTTTTCTAGGTGAATTGGTCTATAGTGAAGTCAATCTCTTCTCCCACAATTCCCCCAAATGTAATCTTCCATTGAATCTATCCAGACAAACGAATTGTTAAATTAGATAACCACTTCAGGTTATTGAAGGCATTTCCAATATATTTTTCTTTCTGCACCAAAAGGTAACTACACGCATATTGGTCTTTTCCATTAATTGTGCATATGGTCACGTGAAGTGTCAGTAATTTAAGCATATACAGTAAGAATCCCTGAACATTTTCTGAGGAAGAATGCAACAGAACATGCTAAGAGAAGGAAGGGAAAAGAATTAGGTTGTGGAACACAAGCTTGATGGCTTCACTGTAAGGCAATTGTTGATCTCTGTCCAAACAAATCAGAGTAAGATTGACCATTGATCATTCCCTGTTAAAAGATACACACACATGTGCTTGTTTATGTATATGCACATACAGTTTTTTCAACAGATATTCCCTGTTGTGGTATAAGGTGAAGGGTTTTAGAGACAGAAGTAGCAGTTTTAGAGATAGCTTGAAACATGTAGCAGACAGAATGTTTCAGATATCCTATTCATTTTTTTACAGTTGGTTAATCCATCTCTCCTTTGACATTTCTTCTAAGAAAACCCACTCGTTTTAATATAAAACCTGCCCTTAGTCTATCCACTTAAAAAGCTGACTCATTGGGCTACCCCATATATCCAACATCATAGCAACAGAATGACTGAGGTGGTAATAAGGTTTTTCTACTAAGTATCAAGGGCTATTTCAATATCAACCAAACAACAAGGGATAAATATCATAAAGGCTATGAAAATATCTATCAACTTTAGGGTTTCCAAGATTGAAAATATAAACTGCTCTTCCTAAACTTAGAAATTTCTTGTAAAAAAATGTACTTCTATAAACGAACCTCTGTGTGTATCTCTGTTTCTTTATCTCTCTGTCTTTCTGCCTCTGTCTGTCTCTGACTCTCTCTCCCCTTCTATTTTTACTGCCTCCCCCATAGCTCAGTCCCATAGTAATGAAAGATTTTCCAGGAAATAATAATATGTTTTAGTTTTACATAGGAAATTATGAATCCATGGTAAAGAAAATATTATTTAAAAGCCCTAGCTTTTACTAAAAATCAAAACTCCTTTTTTAACGCTAAAAAAAGGAAACCTCTCAGCTAGATGCTTGCTTATATTACTTTTCTACAGATGAGAGGCAGGTAAAGTGATTATATGTCCTTGGTCATTAACTGCTCTACTATTTGGATCTCACAACGGCTCAGCAGTGAGAAGGATGTTAACATCTGACAATGCTTCACTTGAAAACAATCACTGTTATACAATATTAAAGACAAATGACTAGATAAATGTTACTTTTCTGTTGACAACTTAGCCCCAAGCACATTTTGTTAAGATGAACAGTGAGAAGTTTCAGAATCAGTTTGTCTGGAGAATATCTTAATGAAAATGGGTAATTTAGAGAGTAGTACTACACAGTTAGATGCATTAAAAGACATGAAGGGTTATTTTCAGAATCATCATCAGATGGTGATGATCACTAGAGGATGATTTAATTTGAAGTAAATATCTAAGAACATCAAGATTTTCCTTTTGTCAGAAATTATGGTGGTGGTGACCTGAACAAAAAATTCTACATTACTATCTCTACCCCATAGATTTTAATCATCTAATCATGGGTCGGTTTATAGGTAGCATTTAATTCTTCAGGCATGGGCTTGATATTACGATACAATAAACTCAAAAAACAGCAAAAAAACTCACAGTGATTTGACTAATGTTTGCGGATGAGTATTAATAATCTCTAGCATTTACAATTCACTTGAAAATTTGCATTGCATTTTACAAATATTATCACTTTATAGCTTCAAAAGAATTTATGGAATATGACTGCTTTTATTATCCACATTTTACAGATGAGGAAACTGAGGCGGTATGAATTCAAAACTTACCCTGAATCACACAGTTAAGAAATATCTGAGGAGAATTTGAACTCAGACCCTCCTGATTCTAGGTTGAGTGTTCTTTCCACTGCCCAGCCTAACTGCCTACGAAGGGCAGAAAACCATGCAAACATTGAGCAGACAGGGACCTTAGAAGTCATCCTAGTCCAGTCTCCTTGTTTTAGAGAAATACACTGATGCCTAAAAAATTAGCTGACCTATCAATCCATAGTCTCAGAGGTAGAAAGTACTGAGTTGAAGCCAGATTCTCTAATTCCAAATTCAGCAATTTTTCTACCAGGCAGTGACTGTCTAACCTTTTGCATGAAAGGAGAATGTCTGTGGGTCACTCTTCTTCCTATGATGATGGGTCAGCACGCAGGAGAAATTATGTATTCTTTTAATATCTTTTGAAGAACAAAGTTGTAAGTCTCCAAGATACTCCTTATGTCATAATCACTAATATCATTCATTCTTTAGAACAGGAATATAGGATTGTTCACAGACAAAAATATTAAGCTTGGTTTTGGCTTTACATCCTAGGGGACATATCTTCCATCTTTCAGCAACTAATTATATTTTAGATTCTTTTTTCAGCTAGCATGGATTTACTTTCCAGTCCCCATTAATCTCAGCTTAGGACCTTCTGTGCTTTCATTGGCCTATACTCCTTGGGCAACTCCTCTCTTCCCCTGCCTTCTCCTCTCCCGTCCCCTTCCCTCTTCTCTCTTTACTCCTCTTCTCCTCTTTTCTCCTTTCTTCCCCTGCCCTATCCTGTCTTCTCTTCTCAGAACTCAGAAAGACCTTAGTTTAAAAAGATCAAGGTCTCTCATTGCATCAGGGACATCTCCAGTCATCCCAATCTCTATCTTGCCACTGGATTCATGTACGTCCAGAGGAGAAAGTGAGGCTGGTGACCTTACACAGTCCTGCCTCACTTAGATCAACTCACTTGCAAGTCACAGCTGTCATGATCCTCTTTGAGAACAAAAGACACCCCATACCTGAGACCTTTTCACTGGAGTCTCAAATCTTACTTTCTCCAGATTTTGGCCCATCAGATCATTCCTACACCAAAAGATAAATACATACATACATACATATATATTTAATACATGTATTCATGATTTTATTAATTCTCTATGGTCATTTGGGGTTAATATTCAAAACATTATAAAGTGGGACTCCCTAACATTTTAGGAAGGATACACACACACACACACACACACACACACACACACACACACACACACACACGGATGAAGACACCTAAGGTACTATATAGTATCGACTAAACGACCTAATGAATCCATCTCTGACTTAGGCTGATCTTTCTCCTTCTAGCTCTAGCTCACACATTTTGCTATTCAAATATGTTGTTCTCTCATAGTTATTTCTTTTTCTTTAACAGAAGACTACAGTCTCCTTGAGATCAGAGACCATGTTACTAGTTTTGTTTTCCTTTCGATGACTGCCACAACGTTAGGCACTTAGTAAGAATTTATTGAATTGCATTTTTGAATAGCAATGGATAAGTTAAGGGGCACGTTTTTAATACTAGTCTTCAGAAGTCAATATTGCTCCCTAGTCTTCACTATTCCCCACTATATTATTGATCCTGTTCAATACATTAGTAACTTGGACGGTAGAAATTTCAGTATGGGCTTGTAGGAGGAAAGAGTCGTGGTGGATTCATGAAGAGAAATTCTCTGGGTTTGTGCCACCTTCAAATTAAAGAATGGAAATAGTCCTTTACAAGTTAGTCTGGTTGTGTAGGTCCACATAAACACTGCTTCATCTCTGGTTCCCTCATTGGCCTCTAGTTTTCCTTTGGCCAAAGAAAAGAACCTAATGCTTTTTTTTTCTCTTAACTATTTCTTTTCCATTCATTGGCTAACCCATTCATTCCCTTTTCCCATATCAAATATTACTCTATCACTTCTAACAAGATGACCCCCTAAATCTATATTTCTAACCCTGACCACTCGCTATTTTACATATTAAACTACCTATTGAATAGGTCCATTGGATATCTTATTCTCACTTCAAGCTTAAAATTTCCCAACCAAAATCATATTCTAAATTCCTTTAGTTGGTACTTACCTTTCAAAATCTAGATCCAGCATTACTGTACATTAATCCGCTTTATACTCTCTACTTTTCAGCCTCCTTGTTGTATCCTGTGTACTATATTTGATCTCCTGTCTCCATGTCTTTTAAAATATTGTTCCCCCATCCCAAGAATGTACTTTCTTCTCAGTTTCACCTCTTAGAATGCTTAATATTCCTTAAGTCTGAGCTCAAGGATTTCAAAAGACCTTTATTAGCTATTAGTATCCTTTTCCTTATATTACTTTGGATATATTTTAAATTTACTTACAAATGTAAATGTGGTCTTCTTTCTTTAAAAATCAAAACAAAGTAACACAAGCTTCTTGAAGACAGAGACTGCTTCATTTTTGCCTTGGTAACCCCGGAACCTAGCTATATCATATTGCTTGGAACAGAGTAGACATTTTATAAAAAAAAACTTTGTTGAATTAATGAATAAATAAATTTTCTTATAGCCCCAATATCATCATCATTCTCCCAGTCACACGAAGTAGAAATATCAATCATATTTTTGTCTTTCCTATCTTTTACCCTTCATATCCATTCATTGTCCAAGTTTTAATGGTTCAGTTTCTCCAATGTCTCCTCAATCATCCCTATCCTAATTCAAATCTTCATTACCTCTCTCCCATATTGCTATAATAATCTAACTGGTCTCGCTGACTACCTTTTCTCCTCCCCGATATCCATCTGATACAACAATGCCAGAGTAGTCTTCATAATGCATAGTTCTGCATCATTATCTCACTCAGAATCCTTCAAGGCCATCCCACTGCCCAGCAGATCCTCAGCCTGTGATTCAACACCACCGCCAGTTTGACTCCTACCTCTCTTTCAAGTTATATCTCACGTTACTGAAGGCTCAACTGGACTACAAAATATTTCCTGAATCCTTATATGTTTACATACCATATTTGCTCACCCTATTTCCTCTCAAGTCTCTGGTGAAATCCGTGAAATGTTTCAAGGCCCAGCTCACATCATATCTTCCTCATAAATGTTTCTTTTGTCCTAACAGGTATGTGATTTCTGACGTTTCTTGGGGTTATGGGCCAGATTTCTTCCTCCCTGCTTCCTTCCTTTTCTCCTTCCCTCCCTCCTTCCTTCCTTCCCTTTCCCAAAACCTTAAACCCAATTCCCTCTGAAGCCCATACATTGCTCAACAATAGGTCCCTGCCTAAACTCCACTTGAGGACTCTTTTTTGGGACACTCCTGGCTTCAGAGTGATTATCAACAGTAACAGCTGCTCTTTTCTTCCCAGCTCCAATTACTTTTTTTCCTTTATTTTGCTCATTAAAGGGGCCATTCCCTATTTACTTCTTAAAGAGGTCTATTCACTGAATGGGCATTACCTCACTCTAAGTGAGTACCTGAATAGGCCAAGGTCTCCTAGTGCATCCTGGATCATCTCCAGTCATCCTCATGAATATCTGGTCACTGGATTCAGATGGCTCAAGAGGAGAAGTGAGACTGGTGACCTGCATGGCCCTCCCTCACTCAAAACAAAGTCAAGTAAAAGTCAGGTCATCATTTCTCTGATGTCATGGTCTTCTTGGAAAATGAAGGACAAACATAGACAGACAGACGTGTTCTCATTTATATTAGGTGTTCATGCATTTCCCTCCGCTAAAGTTCTGTTTTAATGCTTTATCATAACATGGAGGTGAATTGAGACTCTCAAAAACTATGCCAGAAGAGTAGAAGTTCTTGGAGGCTTTATCAAGTTGGAAAGCACCAAGCAGAAGGCCAACGGCACACCATGTTCATTGTCTAAGAAATATCTTAGTTAAGCTCAGAGAGTCTGAGTGATTAGAGGTGATTTAATTTTTGGTCACATGGACTGTCAAAAAACATCTACTACTTTATAGAAAGACTGCTATTTCCATAGAGAGGTAAGGACAGAGAAAATAGAATTAGGTAGAGAGAAGACAATCGACTTAATTTAGGATTGCATTGGTATATAAAACTCCTGGGTGAGGAAACTTTCTCTATCAATGCAGGTTGATATCTTCTCTGAAATTTATAGTCTGAAAGATACATACAACACCTAAATATTAAGTGAATTGTCCAGGGTAGCACAATTAGCATGAATCCCCCTGGTTTTGAGGTTAGCTCTCTACTATGCACAATCTACAGAGGTATACAGTTGGATGTGTTTGCTTGTTTTTTTTTTTTTTATGACATAACCTTGAAGAACTGAAATTTTGGAGTGTGCATGACCCATATTTCATACTAGAATGTAAGTTTCCTGAGGGATGGGATTGTATCCTATTCATTTTTTGTATAGCTAGCATTTTACATACAGTGGATGATTAACCAATGCTTTTTTAATTTGTCAAAGAGAATTAGGGAGAGTTTTCTTCTTCATTATACAAGTATGGAATGACAGTATTCCATGACACTCCTGGAAGAAATGAGTCTAGTACCACTTACAAATTCATTTAATGCTAACATCTGAAAATGATTAGGTGGGTTTGACACCAAAATGAGACTGACATCAAAATGACTTGTAGCTTATATTTTAATATGTGCCCTTACTATCCCTTCTTCTGTAACCCTCACTCTTGCAAACAAATAATGCAGCCTTACAGACAGAAAGTGAATTTTGTGAGCCTTTTGGGCACTATCATTAGGGAGGATCCCTTTAACTGCGCTTTGATGCAGGGAAGTACAACAGTCATCAGCTCTAGGGCTTGGAACAAATTTTGTCAGCAGTGAGAGCCCCTTTACAACCACAAATTCTTATTGAAACTGGGCAGAGCTGCCAGAGGGCACCAAAGGGACTTGTGTTTTAGCAATACCTCACTAGGAATAAATTGGTTTCCGTTAACCTCTACAATGAATATATTTCCAATCTAATCATGCCAGTAGAAATTAAAAGAGAAAATCCTCCAGGAAAACATTTTATGTTAAACCACAGTTAAGTCCTACACTATGTTCACTCTACATAGCTAGAAAGACATAATTAAACCCCAGTTCTCTGAACCACAAGTTGGAGATGCAAACCCACATTACAATGCGAAGTAATTCAGAATGAAATGAGTATGGTTACTCATAACAAGAGGAACAAATGTAGGTTGTGTATATATGATGTATGTGTGTGTGTGTGTGTGTGTGTGTGTGTGTGTGTACTTCTCTCTCAGATACTTTGAGGGATTTCTATTTTGAACCCCACATAGAAAGAAGGTAAGATGGGCTAAATTGTGAGCAAGTTATTATCTTCCTTCTCCCTAAGGGTAAAGGTGGCTGTCTACCCTGTTTGTATTTCTTCAGTTTGGTGTGGGTCTATCCCATTCAGAATGCACTTTGTTAGCTCTATGTGGTACCTCTCCTCCCATTTTGGGAGGTCTACCTGTATCATTAATACCATTTGTTAGCCATGAACTAGAGGCCAACAGAGTCCTGATGCTAATGGTGATTTGGCATCATTAGTTGAAAAGCTTCTTTGAGCAGCGGCAAAAATGCAGGGTCACCCATTCAACATCTACCCCCATGGGAGCTCCAGGTGAAAGGACACTATAAGCAGATTGGTTCAAAGAATCCTTCAGTTGTAAAGCATTATGCTTTGAAACTGCCAGGGATTGTGAAACACACTTAGAAAACTAGTTGTAAGAAATGACTTTTTCCAGCAGAAAATAAGAAAAGATTATGCAAATGGTAGCATGGATTTCTCACAGACACATGCGTGTATTGCCAAAAGGGACTATAAAGATCTTCTAGCCCAACCCTCTCATTTTATAAAAGACAAAGCTGAGTCTTAGAGAGTGAGATCATTGCCCTGGGTCACACAGCATTTAAAGAGTCTAGATTCCACCCCAGGTCCTCTACTTCTATATATACCATTCTTTCCAATTCATCCCACTACTTCCATTTTGCTATAAACAAAAACCAAACCAAACTAGAACCTTCAAAGTCAGAGAACTTGGGTTCAAATCACTGCACTGATTCCTCCATATGACCTATCATTTAACTTTTCTGCATCTCTGCTTGCTCAATTATAAAATGGGGATGAGGGGAAATTGTACTAGGTAAACTGTGAGGTCTATTTCATTTATAAATATATGATCTTCTGATACAAAAACCAAACCAAACCAGGTTTTACTTTAAAAAAGTGAAGTGGAAAAACATTCATAATTTGGGGTATAAAATGAAGAACCCATTAGAAAATCCCTCCTATCAGGTCTCCTAACTATTCAACATTATAGACTGTCACTAAAATGAGGAATAACATTTGATTTTGGCTAATAGAATTTAATAATTTGGCAAAACTGGCACCCACATCATTGATATTATTCAAACACTGAGGAAACATATGGATAAGTTATGTTTTCTTTCCTAACAACATAAGTGAAAAGCAAGCCTAACATAAAATGAAGCCTTGACATTTTTAGTATGAGGCAGAATTATTCATAAACAATAACTTTTATTCTATAACTTATTTTCTATAGAGGTTATATGCGTACATATATGTATGTATACAGTATACACATGTAGATGTGTAGACATGTGTGCATATCACTATGTACACATATACACAGGAATATGTACACATATATCTACAGACACACATATATACACATACAAGTTTGTATGTGTGGATATACACATACACATGAATGTAAACATATGCATATACATATGTGTTTGCATGTATGTATATACATATATTTGTTCAAAAATCAGCAGCACAGGAAATAAATGCCTCAAAATTATACCTATTTCTAACTTTTTAAGCTTACTTTTTAAAAATAAATGCAACTGCAAACTTCAAAGTCTCGAGTGCAACAAAGAAGGTGACTTTGGCAGCTTCCTTTTTTCTCATATGTGTTATCCTCAATCGCTGATGAGAGTAAGGACAGGACTTCACATGTCTAGAGGATCAAGGTTTATCCAGGGATTCCTATCATTGATTATAATGCTGAGGAGTTATCTTGAAACTCTCAGGTACAGAAGGTCCTAGCATTAGGCTAACTTTTCACTTTCATAATCCATATGCAAAACACTGAACTAAATAATTAGCAATAACATAGGCACACTTATTTCATGCAGTTTCATAATTTCAAGAGGGAGTAACACACATATCAAGCTATAGCATTAATTAAAAGAATCAAGCCTAATTTCATCATTATTTGTATTGATCATTTTAATGCGTGGGCATCAACAGCTCCTGGTTATCTCCAAAGGAAAGTTTACTTACCTGAATAATGTGCTTCAGTTTATCAATAATTTGGTTTATGACAGGATCAGTCCCTTTAACTTTCACTTCTGGATTTCCAGACTGGGCTTTTATTCCATTTCCAACCACACGATGAGTATAGCTAAGGAAGAGAAAGAAATACATCATTTAAAATATATATCATGAGAATTATTTGTGACTGCTATTTAAGGCATATCCAGTGTGATATTTCATTGTCATTTTAATAAAATTTCATTCAGTACATTTTTATGTAAGGTAATAGTTTTGCTTTGAAAAGTATATTTCATAAAACAATTTTCAAATTCTCTTCTTTTCTTTGAAGCACCATTTCCATAAATATAAGAATTACATCTAGAATTGTTTCTGAAATTGGTAATTTTTCTGTTAAAAATGAAGATCAGTTTTTACCAATGCAGCATATCTTTTGAAGTAGATAAGTTGAGACAATATTGTCATGAAGATATACAACACTTATAAAATTATTTCTATCTTAACGGGGAAGAATATGATTGCAGAGTTTTAATAATGTTTTTGGTAGAATAAACAATCTGAATATGAGAATGATAATTAGTAACTTAAAGTTCAGAACCTTAGTGTAGAAATAACTCTGCTATTCGTTTGTTATGCAGTCCTAGGCAAGATGTTTCTGCTTTCTGGGCCTTAGTTGTCGTTTTTTTGTTTTGCTTTGTTTTTATTTGTAAATTGAGGATATTAAAAAAATATATTTAAAATCCCAAGTGGCCTTTATGCTATAAGTAGCCACATGTTCCCCATCCCTGTTATGAGTCTATCATTCTATTTGTTTTCTACAAATTGAATTTTATGTTAAAAATCCTGATTGAGAGGAATAATTATTACTATAATAATTCCTAATGCACTGGAAAATATTAATATAACATTAGCATTTCATTAAACTTTCTGTAGGCTTGTCTAGCTGGGCATATATTTTAATCTATATTGTATTTAATAATCTATCTATATATAATCTATATCTTATAGATTAGATAGATATAGATTATAGATATATAGATTATATATAGATATGGATTATTATAATATATAATCTATATTTTAATCTATTATTTAATAATAGGAATTTTAAAAATTTATCTTATATAATGCCAATTACTTGATGAACATAAGTAAGTTTAAGTGTCATGTATAAAATAATTCACAAAAGTAATATGACTATATGAAGCAAATTCATGAACACATTAAAAATAGCTGACTAGAACATCTACAAAAGCATGATCCATCAGTACTTATGACTGGTTGCAAACAGCAAAAGTTTTGTATACAAAGAAAACGTGTTTTTCATCAATCTCAACCTTGAACAATTTTGGGATATCTTCACATTAAAAATTAGGGAATTTATATAAAGTTGTTTAAAAAAATTATGTAGGCACCACCCTGGCAAAATTTTAATACCCATATAATCTTAACTCAGTTAACAATCAGCAAGAATTTTATCAGCATCACTATCACTGTCATCAATGATACCATGACCCCCAAATATTCTTGGAGACCTTAGCACATTTAAGAAGTATTAAGGTGCTGAGAGGAAAAAGAAGCCTAAGACACAATTTTTGCCTTTACAAATTTGTAAACATGTTTTGGGTTTGTGTATGTGTGTGCACACATATATACATATGTATGTGTGTGTATATACACATATACATAGAGAGTATATGCGTCTGTATACATATATGTGCATATACAAACATACATAGGGAGTATATATGTACATATATGTATGTGCCTATATATAGAAAAAAGTACATACTAATGTCAAATCAAAATTATAAATCAGTTTCCTAATTTTATTGCTAAATATTCCAATTTGCTACAAGTGAAAACATCCAAAAGCTGGAAAGGAAGGCTACAAAATTACAATAATCAATACTGGCTCAAAAAAGAGATATAAGAACACACACTTTTTCATTTTTTGCAGGTATGGAACACAGGAGATAATGTGAGACTTATCGTGTTGGTTGGTTTTGTTTACCTTTTTTCCCTTCTTTTTTTCCTTTGTTATAAAGATTGGATCTCTAGGAGAGGGTGAAGGAGGGATCTGTTATGAAATTAAGGCAGTGAAAAAAGAAAATGTATCTCTTTTTTTGAATAAGAAAGTAAGACAAACACAGTGTCACTTTCCACACAGCACAGAGATGACTGTCACTGAGCTTTAACTAAAATCCATTTGATATTAGTGGGAAACACTGATTTGACGTCCTAAAGATAATCTATTTTAATTTCAATTAAAAATTGAATAAATCTATGCCTAAGATACAATTATTTTAAGACCTGCACAATATATTTTATAATCTCTAGACTATATTAATTGGCAAAAATATGTATATTTTATTGGAGGATTTAGTATATAGACTGTAGCCCCAGTTCTACCTTTTGGTAGATAATTTTGGTCTACGAACTTGATTTCTTGACATCACCTGTAAATTGAAGCAAGTGGAGGATACCACCTTCATTTTATATACTGTAATTCTGAGTTGCTCTGATTAATGAGACAAGTGAAGAAATGTTGATTTACCCAGGATTCATCAAATGAAGTCATCACACCCAATGATTCTATATCAGAATAATCAATTATTTAAAATTTCACAGTTATATTTGTGTGAAGAACCCATAATTGGTCTCAACCACCTTTCCTAGTTTTATTTCATTTGAATAAAACAAAAAATAAATTGTCTTAATTAAGCCACCCATATATAGAATTGCTTTCCATATCCATGTAACATAATTACTATTACTATGCCTCTATATAGACAAAGTCCATCATCAAATAAGAATATCTTCCCCTTTCCAATAAAGTGGAGTATAAAACATGAAAATGGTCTAAATAAAATATCACCCACTAAAGATAATGTTTATCTTTCACATTTTCATTTTTTTAAAAAAATTTCTTAACATTCTTTTTTACACATCCACATATTCAACAACTGAATCGTTAGCAAATGTCTATGCAGACACACATTGGTATACTTTAACATGGGCTAAATGATTCTGTCAGCACTAAATGAGCAAATTGGAATCTTAGCATGATACAAAAATTCTTTCCCAATAGACTTTCATTTACATGCAAAATATATTTCTCAAATGGAAAGAAAAAAATATGATAGACACTCAGTTTGAGAGTTCTCTCATTACAAAGTTTTAATAAGTCATTAATCACTTTGGGGCCTTTTCCCCCTACTAATGTACAAGTAATGGATAAAACACAGTAAGGATTTCCACAGAGGTTTCATGACTTGAGAAAATGCTGTTCAGATTTCAATGAGAGGGAGAAAAAAAAATGAGAGAGAAAGACGAATTTCTTGTTAGAGAAGTAATAGACTCACCATCTGTGCTCATTTCTTCTATGTAGGCCTGGCAATGTATCACATCAGTTTAATAGGCATACTTGGTCCCAAAGTACTATTCATTTTCATCAGCACAGAAAAATGTACACACTGATATATTTGTATTCTATAAAAATATTTTAAAATGATGATTAACAATATTCCAGTTCATTCTGTGTTCAACATATGAATATTCATGTGATACACTAATAAATCTGTAGCTACGAATACTGCTAGGAAGTAGTTACTCTTGACTTCATTGAAATTTCCTGTTTGAAAATGAGGCTGCGTCCCATGAATTGACACTGATTTCACTTCACTTTGAATGTAATAGGATTTAGCTTTGAATTTATTCTAAAAGTGGGCTATTTTGAAGAGCACCTCTACAATTTCAGCAAAATACATCTGGACTTTGACATTGCAACTGGAATTCATTAAATATAGGCTAAACAGTACCTGTCTCAGATGATTTAGGTAAGCCTTTGGAACAGTCACTCTGGGAGAGTGTGTGAGTGGCTCACAATTGATGCCAGATGAGCCTCCCCCTACACAAAGAAAAAGGATGGTCTTTCTCTTTCATGTTCATTAAACCACTATTTCGATCTTTGTTGGAGGGTAAAGTTTGAGAGTGGGTGTTAGTTTTTCTAAGCCTAGATTTTGGTAATTTGGATTTGCTTTTTTATATCATTACCCTAGGTGGATGACAGACAGAAGACTGGATGCCATAAATACTCTTAAGATATTTAGCAGTCCCAACATTCCCTACCTATGACTTTATAAGACATTTCTTAAAATGTGTTTAAGTAAGTGCATGGCTCTCATGGATGCTAGCTGTATTCAGGGGTAGGCTTTCGTAGTATGCACATATCATGAAACACTTTTATAAGAGAGAACAATTCATTTAAACTATGTCAATGGTTTTGAGATTCTGGGTTATAACACAATGAACAAAATAATAAAAAAATGTTTTCTCAAACAATTTAGTACCTTTGGAATATTCTGTCTATACATAGCCTTTGAACAGTTTTTTTTTTCCCTCCTATACTTAAGGTTCTAATCTTGGAACTTTCAGGATAGAAAGAAGCCTATATGATTAATTTTATGTGCTAGATTTTATGGGGATAACATTTTATGATACGTTGGTCCAAAGACTGAGAAAATAGAAATATTTGTAAAATCAATTCAAAATGGCTAAACCTTTTGAGATTCAACCATCTCAGTTCATCTGTACGGTAACAGAACCATCCTTGTAAATTAATTTCTTCTTCATATGTTCTCATGCTAGATAGGAGATAATTTATGTTGAAAGCATAGCATTATGTATCTTGACTTAAACTAATGAGACCTAATGACAAAAATTAGTGAGGATGTTCTCCCTTTTTAAACTTTCAGTGTCCTAAATCTTATTAAGTTCATGTTGGGGAAACATTTGTTATACATGATGACAAATATCATGTCATTTTCCTCCACATGATGATATAATAATATCATAATTTGTCTATTGACAAACTGGAATGTTGAGCAAATGATGGCAACCTTTTCTGTCAGGCCAAACCAAGAAAGTAATTACATCCAGAGTTAGGATGGACAGACTCATTAAGTCACAGATTTTTAATAAGTCTTCAACCCCAGCCACTCATTTGGCAGGACAGCATTTTATGCCTGCCAATTTAACCAGGTGACCAAAGTCTGCAGCTCTGTGACAGTTTCTAAAGCCACCAGCTGTATGCTCTTGACGGAAGATATTTCCACATGTGCAACAAGCACTAAATCATGAGTCAAGATTGAAGACTTCCCTTATTCATTAACAGTAATGACTGGAACATAAACCCACCGTCTTGAAAAAAATAAAAAACCTGTTTCCTCAAGGGTAAGCATTCTCCACACCATGCCCCAGCTCAAATGCCCCTCCCCACCACTTCCGAGCTTCCCTTTATCTGCTGCTTCCCCTATTAAAATTTAGGTTCCTTGAGGGCAGGACTATCCTGCTTTCCTGCTTTCTCATATTGATATCTCCAGCACTAATCACAGGTTGTGGCACACACACTTTATTAGAATGTACTTAATAAATCCTTTAGCTATCCATCTAATGGTGTTCATGCTGTAAGGGAATGCATAGTATTTTCCTCCTTCACCTTAGACTACTTGAAAATTCCCAAGTTCGTTAATAGAAAAATAAGTGTTAGAATGAAATATTAATATTGGTTCATTCCACGGAAAAGTCCTAAGATCTAAGGGTTTGCATCATTTAAGCTAACAGTTTCAAAATTTAAATGGTGATCTGAATTCACATTACGAAACATAACCCCAAAGTGTTATGTCAACCCAGTTTTATCCATTCTCTCATTTTATTTCAAACATTGCAACCCTTTAAATAAATTTTAACTCTTAGTTGTTTTTATGATGGTGTATAATAGCTACTTTGCCCCTGAAATTCCCTGCCTTACTTTGCTGTCACATACTGACGTACAGCAAGTAACTACTAATTAACAAATTAAATGTTACCTCACTACTAACAAAGATAAAATACTAAGTTGAAATATAAAGTGAATCAAATTAAATAATAGTGCAAATTTGAATAAGCAAACCTGACTGGATTTTAGCAGAACCCCAAGTCACATAAACTACTAAGAGCTTTAGCACTTTAAAAAGTGCTAAAACTCCTAAAAAAGGTATACTGATGCAAATTCATCTTCAGAAAACAAAACCATCTGCTCCATCAGAAATATTACAAGTCAGTTATTAAATACAGTGATTCCATTACTTCCAGCACAGAATTCCAATTAAACAACCCAAGGACATCCTACCAATATAATGCATAATAAAAACAAACATACACACAGTGGGAGAACTTTTAAATTACAGAGTATTTTCAAGCCCATCATGTGGCAGATGCTTGAGCGAAAATAATTGTTTCCATACACACTTAGTAAACTAATGAGCAGATTTTACATACTGTCTCTTTCTATTGAGAAATTATCTCATTTGTTACCAGAAATGAAAGGTAATTTACCACAGATAATCTTTACATTTCACAAAAGTCTCACTTAAAAAATGAAGGAGAAAAAAAAACAACCCCATGTTTTAGTCTATGTTTCCAGTTAGTTACAATTGGCCTCAGGAAAAGTATTTCTGTCAGCCTTGGCTATTTACTCTACATAGTATCCATCAGCTCCTCTGTTTCTAGGGGATCCTGCTCCCCAAACAAAAATGAATGACACTATTAAAATGCCTCTAAATTCATACAGATCAACACAGAGAGATAATTCATAGAAGTTGATGTACCCTCATCTGAAACCAAGGGCTCATGCACGCACCTCATCAGAGCTGAAAAGTTTACTTCTCTCCCAGAATCTTTGGAGAGATAACTCATTACAAAGGTGTTGATGTTTTGTACTGTGGGGACTGTGCAAGCATGCTGAATGAATTTTAATCACACTTACTACTCATTTGGTGGCATGCTTGTGACAATATTCAAATAGGACTAATTTGATTATATCTGCTACTATTCCAGTTTGCATATTAGTCCAAATACATGTAAAAAGACAACACAAAAGAAAACCCTCACAGGTAGTGGGAGAATTTCTATCTTTCTTCTCTCTCTCTTCTCTTGAAGGATTCTTGAGAATGGTATGTTATTCAAACTTGGGATTTTTTGCAGCACTTTTTTAAAAAATATTATAACCATAGGAAGACCCATTGAGAGGTGATTGATTCCAACCCTCTGCCTTCAGACAGAACTGCACTTATATCAGTCACAACACCTGGCATTCATTTGTTGGCCCAAGGCCTAATAGGATTTTTTTTCCCATTGGAGAAAAGTGGAAATCTGCTCATGTGCTTAATGAAATTAGAATCCTGGAGTTTTAGAGCTGAGAAAAACCTTAGAGATCTAAGAGAAAGCCAGGCCTTAGAACATCCAACTCCTTCATTTTATAGATGAACAAACCGAGGACAAGTGTGGTTAAGTTGTTTATCGAAAGCTAATTAAGGGGCAGTAGCGTGATGTAGCTTCCAAAAAGTCTACTGGAACTTAACCAACATTAACAGAAACATATTGTCCAAGAATGAATACTATGATATGATGTCAATATCAGATCCTTTAAAAAATGTTGCTTTTAATTCTGGATTTTGATAACTTTGAGCATATATGATGAAGGATTACTGAGATAATGAGGAGACTGACTGAAAATCATGTCATATATTTCAAGAAACTTGGACAAATTTAGCTTAAAGAAGAGAAGTCTTATAGGAAGTAGAATAACTATCTTCAATTGTTTGAAGGGTTGTTGTGTAGAACAGAGACTCAATTTATTTTTCTTAACCCCAGAAGGAAGAAAAAAAAACAACTCAGAAGTGACAGGGTAGATTTCAGCTTGATACAATTGAGAGGTAAACACGATTAACTTGCTTGTTTTTAAAGTACTAAGTTCTCCACTTAAGCAGAATGGATTCTAAGACCAGCTAAGTGGCACCATGTATAAAGAACTGGACTTGGAATTGGAAAAACCCATCTTTATGAGTTCAAATCTGGTGTCACACACTTACTTTAGGCAAGTAACTTAACCCTGTTTGCCTCCATTCCTCATCTGTAAAATGAACTGAAAAATAAAACAGCAAACCACTCCAGTAACATTGCCAAGAAAACCCCAAAATAGGATCACAAAGAGTTGGACATGACAGAAAAATGACTGAACTGGACTGTAAGATATCAGTGTGGATGTAGGGAAAGGTTTGTAATCAGCACCCTAGGATGTGTTCTTGGTTTAATTCTATTTGAGATTTTTCTTTTTTTTGTCAGGGTCTTAGACTCAAAGTATAGATAAAATTCTTATGAAATTTACAGATGAACAGTTTTCTATATCTTCAGATTTGTGGAGACAGGAAAGGCTTATGATTCTTCACTGTGAGAATATATATATCATCCCTAACAGCTTATCATTGATGACTGAAATTCCACAACTAGAGGTTTTAGCTGTCTGGGTTGTGAAGGAAATGTTCTCTTTTGAAATATAAAGGTCTCACAAAGAGGTAAGAAATTATATTAGTCAGATATTGACACCTTTGCATAAATACATTTATCAGATTGTTTGAAACTAGTATCTAGAACAGAATAGAATGGGATACACAAGAGACAAACTCTTATGGGAATGAGAGGAAAGAAAGATCCCAAATTGGGGCCCTGACAAAGGCATCAAAGCCATTTGAATATTCCCAGTCAGGACCCAAGTAATAAAAGAATAAAATGAGGATAAGTAGTAAATAGCTGAAAGAGTAGGAGAGGGTCAACAGCGAGAAGACTCTCTTAAGAAAGATGAGAAATCAATAACCATGTTCTTTGGCTGAAGTCTGCATGACACAAAGGTAATAATAAAGCGAAACCTAAAAACCTAGGAAGGGTTCAGATTATGAGAGTGTAACGGCTGTATCAGGTCAGCCTCCTGCAAAATTCCTTGTGGCATCACAAGCATGATGATTCAGATGATGATGATCTACATGTAACGTAAACAAAAAAGAAAACAAATCATTTTTACAAATATTTGCTGTAGGTCAAAGAATTTTTGCTAATAAAAACAAAGTAATTTACACAAGAAATGAAAACACTAGTTTTTGAATAACAGTAACTAGTTTTTGTCTATATACACCTGGTATCTGATTTCTCTATTCATACATTTTTTTTATCATATAGTCTATGTAATAGCCTCATCTGCATACTTCTAGATTCTGGAAGGTGTATATTCTAGGAAAGGTAAAAGAAATTATGCAAGATCCTTTGAAGAAGCAAATGTCTTCTACTGACAGCAAATTCTCCTGCACTAAAATGGAAGAAACTGAGCTCAGAGGGAAATAATTCATTTAAACTAGGTACCTCAACGGAATCATGCACTTATGATGGAGAGAATAAATTCTTATTATGTCAGAAATAAGTAAACACCACGCAGTTATAAGTACATTATGTCTGAATAAAGAATGCACCAACATCACATCCTTCCTGCAATTCTTGAAATTTTTTAGAAATATAATCACTTTTCCATACCTTTATTTAATGGTGCAATAAACTGTAAAATATTAATTACCCTAAACAAGTACAGAAATATGTACTGAGGGTATCAACCAAAACAAAGTCAATTATCTTGGGAAAACAATGCAAACAACTGGACGATATGAAACTGTCAGGCCTAATTAGCTATAAACAAGGAAGTCTGGTTTCCAAATGGGGACAGATGAGTTTTGTTTTAAATAGACAATGGGGCACAGGGGGAAAAATAGCCATCGTGTTTTATTTAGAACAGTCAGTCAGTCGATAAACATTTATTAGGATAACAAAACTCAGATACACAACTTTGACATTTTATATTTCTTCCAAAGAAAAACTTCAGCTTTCTGGGAAACTTAACAGGTATCTCATGTAGATTTGAGATTGTCAGTCAATTTCAAGATCACTGTGTGACACAATACCGATATATTGAATACCTGTACACAGTCACACACCTCTACAAATCACAAACCAAAGGGTCACACTATTCACTTCTGGTTATTGAGTAGTGTTGCCTTTTTTATTTTTTTTTACTAAGTAATTTATGGAAAATTAGCACAAAATGACAGCTATGCTCCTGGATAGGAATACAAAGCAGATGATAAATGTGAATATCATTACCAATATATAATGAGAAGGACATGGGAGTAAATAAAGGTCAGGTGGGGATACAAAAAGAAAAAGCTATGTCTGCCTCAGAACAACTGCAGTTCCAGCAATTCACTGACAAGAAGCAACTTGGTAGACTTTTCTTCCCTGATCTGAAAAGTGAAATTTTCCCTAGTAGAAAATGTAGATACTCTGATGGCCTTTTCTGGTGTCAGATAAACTATGAAATAGCAAAAGTATGCTGGGTTAATAAGTCACACTCAATTGTTTGTCTCAGATGCTTTTCAGAGTCCTGCTATGAATGCAATTACCATATGCCTTGCCTTTTTGCTTTTTGTATAAATTCCAGCAGATTGACATATGTTTTGAGGCAGCAATGTTATCTCTGCCTTCTTACATAAAACAACCAGAGAGTTCACTTTGCATATGATTTCTTGGCATGTTTCTGCTCTGATAGCCTTTTCTAAAACAGAACTGAAGTGCCTTCCAAGTACTATTTTTCTTTTGTTTAGAATTTAAAGGGTTTTTTTGTTTGCTTTTTTCCCCATTTGTGGAAAAGATATGCTAAATTCATCTTTTTTATTTTTTCCCCAATTTGATGGCCAGATTACAACTATTTAGAGAAGAAAACAGCATTTTCAGTACTCAATGTTATATGAGAAAGAGAAAAGGTGTCAGTATTAAAATCCTCTCTCAAACTCTTGGCACTTAATTCTTACCAAAAAAAAAAAAAATGTTCCATTCTTCTTTCAAAGTTCCTTTAAGAATAATTATCAATTTCCCATTCTTTACTGTTACTGTCGATTGCTTGACCCCTAATGGGTCACTAGCCAAAATTTACCTTTGCTCCAATCAACAATGGAGAGTGAAACCTATTTCAAACTAACTTTAAACCAAGCAAACAAAAAACCTCATAGAATCTTTCAATATTAGAACTAACAAAGGATGTTAGAGATCCTTCAGTACAACTCTCTCATTCTACAGATGAGCAAAGTAGGTTCTTAAGAATTTATCCACTTCCTGGCATTTTCATCCCTTCAGATTTGTTTCAACCATCTTGTGTTCCTCATGTCTTCATCTCTCAAGGAGAACCTCATTTAAGGTGATTTAACCAGGCAAGCATTTCATACGATCCATTGCCTACAGATCCTACTTGCTCAAAACTTGGTGGTCGCTAATAATACAAATTAACATTTATGTAGCACTTGCTATGTTGCAGGTACTGTACTGAGTACTTTATAATAAATATCCCATTTGATTTTCACAACAACCCTGGGAGCTAAGTATGAGAGAAATGATTATTAATAACTAATGATTTGGGAAGACTGAGAACTCCCCCTTTCTTTTCTGTTTTCAAGACCTCAGTCTCTGAAGGTCAAGCTAAATTTCTCTACTATCAGACCCAACTCAAATCTTACAAGAAATCTCTAGACTCAGGTAAATTCCGTTCAATCAAGCTTGGGTGGAGACAGATATTTTTGTCTGAATAACTCAAGGTTGGGTATGGAGAGTTTCTCTATCCAAGCATGATACAATGTCACTCTCAGCCCATATCCCATTGTGCTAACCAGGGTTGATTATCACTCTTTTCCAAAAGAACACATAACCCCTGAGCCTACCATCATGATTGTCTTTGGTCTGAGACAGATGGCCAAATGACCATCCTTTAATTAATATCATGCTGGCCTTATAAATAAAATGGTTCAATTAGTCAGAATCTATGTCTCTCAAACCTTTTTAATTGCCATGGTGCTATTATTTTACATTTTTAAATATGATAAAACTCTCTCAAGTTGCTTCTCAGAGTACTGGTATTAAGAAATCTGTTGGAGATTTGAGGATATTTTTTTTTAAAGGAAGCCACAATGGGCAACATCCCCATGAAATCATCCATCAAATAAAAATAAAGCTGTGATGAACAAACACCTCAGGCAGATTTTGATAGGAGAGGAGGGAATTACAAAAGCAACTCATTGAGACCAAAAATTACCAAAAGGTAATGCTTAAAAAGGATAGATTCATTGATCAATACAGATTATACAAGAGAATAGCAGAAAATAGGAAACAACTCTGCAGTTTGTAAAAATTTAGTATCTACTGAATGCCAAGCAAGAAACGAATAGGTAGCCAGAATATTTCTTCTTTATTTACAGAGTTTTTTTCCTGATAATCATGAATTTATTTTTTCTTTCTACCAACCCTCCCCCCAAAAATGAAGAGAAAACACAAGTATAATGAAGACGATGATAATGTGTTAGCATTATCATCATTTTACAGTCGACAAAATTGAGAGGTTAAGTGATTTGTCCATTGTCACAGAGCTAGTAAAAATTATCTTATGCAGCTAGGTGGCAAAGGAGATGGACCTCTGGGACTGGAGTCAGTAAGAAGTGGATGCAAATCTGGCCCCCGACGACTATTAGCTGTATGACCCTGGGTAAGTCACTTAACCTGTTTGAGTTTCCTTGTCTATAAAATGGGGACAATAATAGCATGAGCTAATAATTGGAAAGTACTTACCACAGTGTCTGTCACATAAGTGCTACATAAATGTGAACTATTATTAGGTGGAATTTGAACACAGGTCTTCTTGACTCCATGTCTTGTGCTCTGTTCACTGTGCCACCTAACTGGCACATATGCATAGTCAGGTAAGGCAAATCCCCATATTGGCCATATCCAAAATTATGTTTGATTCTCCATATTTAGTTTATCAACTCCTTAACAGAAAATTAGTATTCTTCATCATATTTCTTCCGGAATCATGGTTGATCATTGAATTAATTAGAATTTTCACATCTTTCAAAATTTTTCATTTTTATAATGTTGTTTTATGTGTGCTTACTAACCTTAATAAACTATCATGTGACAAATACCCATATTAAAAATACAGATCTCAAAATATCTTTGAGAATTCAACAAATGAATCTCATTAAAACTTGAGAATCTTCACAGGCAAAAAATACTTCTAACCATAAACCAGACACAGTACTGGTTCATAAAAATTTAAAAATAATATTTTAACTGATGTATCCCAAACATATACAAATAATTTCTAAGCCACTTCAATTAAAAAAATCAAGCATAGAAACCTAGCAGAATAAATTAAAGCTATATGTGCTCTTAAGAAACGACAAAGTGCATATAGCAGCTTTATTACTCAGTCTGTTCCTGGAATTGTCCTGACTATATTTTTAACCTCATGTAGGCACTTAATAAACATTTGTTGAATGGAATTATTTGTTGTTATTTGTGGTTTTGTTTCTTTGAGTTAAAGCCTCTCTTGTGATATGCACAAACTGGCCATCTCAGTGTTGTAGAAAACTCTTTTATAAGTTTCCAACTTACATTAGGGGAGAGAATTTCCTCTTCCAAGAGTTTTTCGTTCCAATGAAATGGAAGTAGTTCTTGGGAGCAGTAGCTGAACCCTATAACCTATGTGGTCTTCCTGTTTAATCAATTTTATACAGTAAATGGTATTTGATAATGTGTACCTGAAAATATAATAAAAAATATTTGAAGATAACAATGAAAAGCTAAACTTAAATTCCAAGTTTCCTATATTTGCTGGATCAAAAAGATTTTGCTTCATATTTCTAGATCTTATTTTATGCTTCTATCATTTAAACAATAAATAGCTTGTATTTATAAATAATGAGTATATTTAAATGAGTTAATTAAAACATCTTCTGAAGAATAACAATACAAATTATTAGCAGCAATATTTTATGAAGAGCTTATCCTATAAAATGTCTCAATAAACCTGAGGGAGAATTCTACAAAATTGTCATTTGTCTCAGACTCAACAGAGACAGAAAAATTATTGAGATATGAATAAACACTGTCTCTGGCTTGTCAGATATTAAAATATTGTCCTGCCTTTTCCAGTTGAGGCCCATGGGTTTTTTCTTGAGGAGTTTTATGTTGCAGAGTGGACAAGATATTTGTCATATTTAGAGAGGGATGAATGAGACTATAATGAAAAAGTGAAAGTAATTATTCAGTTTTTATTAGTAAATGAGTGAAATCTGTTATGCTTTTTAGGTAGAATAAATGGGCATTTAGAGCCAACATGAAACAGGGTAAAAAAAGCTGATCTTGCAGTCAGGATGACCTGAATCAAATCTCATTTCTAACATGTTCTGACTGTGTGACCTTCTGCAATTTACTTAACAGCCCAAGTTAAAGACACTCTCTAAGACTGAAAGTTATAATAGGGTTGCCAATCTGCATTGATAAAAATAGTTTCCTCACCAAGAGCTCCATATACTAATGAAACCAAAGGTCAGAACTACCCTCTCTCCAAAAAGTCTAGTTAAGTGGAATGAATAAGTATTTATTAAATATCTACCATGTACCAGGTTCTATGCCAAACATAATTTACATACAAAGTTCGCGTACAAAGGCAAAAAGCATCCCTGCCCTCAAGAAGTTCAGTCTTTTAAATTTTTTTTTTATAAGCTCTGCCTGGCAATGGAAGTAGATAAGTTATATACGTATAAAAACTTGCAATAGTTTCATATTTCAAAGTAAAATATATATTTACTTATTTAAACTTAAAAAGATTCATAATCTCAAAAATGTGGATACCATTTCCTTTTCATATTTAATTCTGGAAAAAGCTTGTTTTCCATCTATACTGTTTCTCAAATCTATATGCATTTATGGATTAACACAACAGACTATTTGTCCAACTGCATGTCAAAATCTCAGTGACATGCATTTTCATCCAACTGGCTTTTTCTATATGAATGCTTAAACTCATTTGATTTTTTTAGAATTCATGGGTGTCAACAAAGAAGACTTTTTCTAGGACTTGACACAATAAATCCAAAATGATCCACATATAGGAGAATCTTTTTTTAATGTTTGTTAATTTATTTTTAGTTTTCAACATTAATTTCCACAAAATTTGGAGTTCCAAATTTTCTTCCCATCTCTCCCTTCCTCCCACCCCATAGCACTTTGCATTCTGATTACCCCTTTCCTCAATATGCCCTCCCTTCCATCACACCGCTCCCTTCCCTTATCCCCATCTTCTCTCTTTTCTTGTAGGGCAAGATAGATTTCTATACCCCATTACATGTATTTGTTATTTCCCAGTTGTATGCAAAAACAATTCTCAACATTCGTTCCTAAAACTTTGAATTCCAACTTCTCACCCTCCCTCCCTCCCCACCCATCCCTACTGAGAAAACAAGCAATTTAATATAGGCTATGATTGTGTGGTTTGCAAAAGACTTCCATAATAGTCATGTTGTGTAAGACTAACTATATTTCCCTCCATCCTATTCTGCCCCCCATTTATTCCATTCTCTGTTTTGACCTTGTCGTTCCCAAAAGTGTTTACTTCTGATTACTCCCTCTTCCCATTTGCCTTCCCTTCTATTGTTCCCCACACCTCACTTATCCCCTTTTCCCCAACTTTCCTGTCATATAAGATAGATTTTTTCATACCAGATTGAGTGAGCATGTTATTCCCTCCTTAAGTCTAATGTGATGAGAGTAAGCACTTCACTTTTTGCCTTTCACCTCCTCCTTTTTCTCCTCCATTGAAAAAGCTTTTGCTTGCCTCTTTTATGAGTGATAATGTGCCCCATTCCATTTCTCCCTTTCTTCTCCCAATATATTCCTTTCTCACCTCTTAATTTTATTTTTTTAGATATCATCCCTTCTGATTCAACTCAACCTGTGCTCTCTCTTTCTGTGTGTGTGTGTGTGTCTGTGTGTGTGTGTGTGTGCGCGTGCGCAATCCCTCTAACTACCTAAATACTGAGAAAAGTCTCAAGAGTTACAAATATTATCTATCCATGTAGGAATATAAATAGTTCACCTTTAGAAAGTCCTTTATGATTTCTCTTTCCTGTTTACCTTTTCATGCTTCTCTTGATTCTTGTGTTTGAAAGTCAAATTTTCTATTCAGTTATGGTCTTTTCATCAAGAATGCTTGAAAGTCTTCTATGTCATTGAATGATCCTTTTTTCCCCTGAAGTATTACACTCAGTTTTGCTGGGCAGGTGATTCTGGGTTTTAATCCCAGTTCATTTGACTTCTGGAATATCCTATTTCAAGCCCTTTGATCCTTTAATGTAGAAGCTGCCAGATCCTGTGTTATCCTGATTGTATTTCCACAATATTTGAATTGTTTCTTTCTAGCTGCTTGCAATATTTTCTCCTTGACCTGTGAACTCTGAAACTTGGCTACAATATTCCTAGGAGTTTCCCTTTTTGGGTCTCTTTCAGGAGATGATCGGTGGATTCTTTCAATATTTATTTGCCTTCTAGTTCTAGAATATCAGGGCAGTTTTCCTTGATAATTTAATAAAAGATGATGTCTAGGCTCTTTTTTGATGATGGCCTTCAGATAGTCCCATAATTTTTAAATTGTCTTTCCTGGATCTGTTTATCAGGTCAGTTGCTTTTCCACTGAGATATTTCACATTATCTTCCTTTTTATCATTCTTTTGGTTTTGTATTCTTTTCTTGGTTCCTCATAAAGTCATTAGCTTCCATCTACTCCATTCTAATTTTTAAAGAACTATTTTATTCAGTGAGCTTTTGAACCTTCTTTTCCATTTGGCAAATACTGCTTTTTAAAGCATTCTTCTCTTCACTGACTTTTTGGACCTCCTTTGCCAATTGAGTTAGCCTATTTTTAAAGGTGTTATTTTCTTCAGTATGTTTTTGGGTCTCCTTTAGCAAGCTGTTGACTTGCTTTACATGATTTTCTTGTGTTGCTCTCATTTCTCTTCCCAATTTTTCCTCCACCTTTCTTACTTGATTTTCAAAATCCTTTTTGAGCTCTTCCATGGCCTGAGACCATTGCATATTTATTTTGGAGGCCTCTGTTGGTAACCATTGTTCTTCCTCATCTGAAAGGACGTAAGAAAATACGTGTTCACCAAGAAAGTAACCTCTATAGCCTTATTTTTTTTCTCTTTCTTGGGCATTTTCCCAGTCAGTTACTTGACTTTTGAATCCTTTGTCAAGAGGGAGAGTATACTCTAGGAACCTGTAAGTTTTCAGTTCCTCCAAGGTGGCTCAATCAAGGGGGAGGAGTTTGCTCCTCTTCTGGCTTATGCTCTGGTTGGGAAGCTACCAAAGCTTTTCTGCCTAGGATCTGCAAGTAGAATTCCCCTTCCAGAGTCTCTACCAGCTCCACCATGCCAGCCAGCACTCTTCCCTGGACCACCACTCAGGACTGAGACCCAGATCAATGGCTCAATTCCCCCAGGGGCTATAGGCTGAGGGCTCCAAAAATGGATGCTGCTGTTCCTGCCACCTCTGCTATCGCCTGGGGCTGGTGCCAGGGGAGAACCCTTCTCCCTTCTCACTCAGGAGAAAAAGCTTTTTCACTGACCTTTGAAGTGTCTTTGGTGTTTGTGGGTAGAGGGATCCGAGAACCACCCCTGTTGTTGAGGATTCTGCCCCACCTCAGAGGCCTGTTCTGATCCTGTCCCTGCTGTGCCACGTGGCCGAGGCTGGGCTGGCTCCATGGGCTCTGCTCTGCTCCATGCTCCATGTGATAGACCTTTCCTGTTGACCCTCCAATCTATCTTGGGCTGGAAATCTCTTTCACTCTGTCGTTTTGTGGCTTCTGATGCTCTAGAATTTGTTTAGCCATTTTTTACAGGTATTTTATGGGCTGTGTGGGAAGAACTAGAGTGTGTGCATCTTTCTACTCCATCATTTTGGCTCCACCCCCCTATAGAGGAGAATCTTGAGAACATGTCCATCAAGAGTAAATTTCCTTTCTCTTTGGTCTTTGTGTCAGTCATCATCATTTATGATACTGGTATAAATATATGTGGCAAAGTTCCTTGAAACTTAGATTTACTTCAGCATAGATTTCTTTTGCATATATTACACATATTTCACACACACATACACACATATATATGCATTTCTTATATATATATATATGTGTTTGTGTTATATAAGTTATATATCATATGTACATCTTTTATATGCATTACTTATATATATTTCTCATATTAAATTTATATGTATTACTTACATTAAATTTAAGCACTATATGTAACTTTAGCTACTTAAATACTTCACATTGTATACTGAGCATTTAGATGACAGAGTCTGATTTCACTAGTTCTTTGCCCTTAACAAACTTTCCAGCCCTTAATACATACATACATACATGTATATTGCTCCTCTTCCCATAATCCATTGTCCATTCAAACTAGTGCTACCTTTAAATGAAGGCTTTCCTGATAGCCCTTTCCCTCAAGAAATTTACTATATGATCATTTTATGTATAATTCCATATACATACATATATGCTTATACATACATATAAAATGTGTATGCAAATATGTATGTGTGTAATGCACACACACACACACATATATGTGTATATATATATACACACACACACACACACACACACACACACATACGTACATGCATACACACACAATGTATGTGTACTTCCATGGTAGAATATAAGTTTCTTGGAGGCAGGGTCTGTTTTGTTTTTGTCTTTCTATTGTGAGTACCTAGCATAGTACCTGGCACATAGTAGGCATTTAATATAGTTGCTGACCGATCAATTCTGCTAGAAGTGCTAGAAATGCCAGCATAGTTAGTCCACTTCACATTTAAAAAAAAATATTAAACTGTTGATTTTACACTCCCTGTGTGATCTTTTTTATTTCCTATCCTATTTCTGTCAAGGGCAACAATATCCTTCCAATCAAACTTCCAATCAATCTAGATGTAATTCTTGATTCCTCAATTTTCCTTATCTCACATATATCGTTTTCTTCCAAATCTTATCATTTCTTCACTGAAAACATATCTAAAACTGGTCCCTAATCAGCCACTACCCTAGTATAAGTCCTTATGACATCTTTCCTGGGCTACTTTAATAACCACGTAATAGGTGATATCTGTCCCCAAGTCACAGTTCATTCCAAGCCACCAAGTCACTCCCCTATTCAATTAACTTCAATGGCTCCCTATTAAGTTTAAGATCAAATAAAAACTTTATTTACACTTTATTTTGAGTTAATTTTTGTTAATTTTGAAAAGAGGCTTGCATAAGGAACAGTGAGCTGCTATTAGGAATAGTTTTTAAAGAAGCATATTTCTACATATGCATATAATTAAATAAAGTAGTAACAAATAACCTATATTTGTATCCATCTTTTCCATGTTTCCATTTTCTTCTGTGCATTTAAACAAAAAAGCCTTAGTATCTTTCTTATATCTGATTCTATCTATTTACTATCTTATTGTGTTTCTCCAAGAATATGCTCTCCTTTGTAACAAATATGGATAAGCCAGAAAAATTAATCCAAACACTATGTCTGAGAATATATATCTCACACTGAGCCCTTTGTTTAACCTCAAGAGACATGTAGGTGATAAGTGATGATACCAGTTTTGTACGTTACTAATGTTTGAGGCTTTGATGTGAGTTCTGAGGTATTTTGAAGTTATTTTCTTCAAATAATCATTGTCATTATAAAAACTGTTCTGGCTCCTTTCATTTCATACCACATCAGTTCAAGGATGTCCTTTCATATTTCTCAGAGACTGTCATTTCCATAATTTCTTATGGTATATCACTATTTTGTTACATTTATATCCCACCAATGATTAATCCATTTACAAATTAGTGAGCATCAAATTTATTTCCTGTAAATAGTAAAAATGATAAGTATAAGTATTCTTGTATATGAGGTGTTTTACCTCTATCCTTGTTTCCTTGAGATATATAACAGAAAATAGTAACATCTACTCCCAGCTTCTATTTCTGATGTGCATCACCATCTTCTATCAGTTACCCAAATTCAGAACTTCAGGGCCACCCTCTACTCTACATGCTTTCTCACCCTCATTTGTGACTAATTCCCAACTCTTACTGGTTCAATCAGTCAGTCAACCAAAAACAATCTATTTAATCTCTTCTAAATGTCAAACACTGTACGAACATAGCTACTTATAAAAATTCTATATTCACACATTTCTCTCTACACACATATTTTCTCTCTATATGTATTAATACATACACATATGTTAATATGGCATTCGTAATTTCCATGTATCTATATATAAAATGAATTATATATGCATATATAGGTAGACAGGCGGAAAGAAAGAGACAGACAGACAGATAGAAAGACAAATAGATTACATAAAATCACACGGAAACCAGAGGAATCAGAAAGGCTTTATGTAGAAAGTGCCATGAGGTGAACTTTGAAGGAAGATTGGGTTCCTACATAGAGATGACAACAAGGTCTAAAATTTTTCCCCGCTTCTCCACTTATACAACTATGTTGTGTACTTATACAACAATACTATGTTGTGTACTTATACAACAATGAGTTCAGGATCTCATTGTGTTTCAGCTGGTCTCTTAAAAAAAACCAAAAACTCAAAACTTAGCATGACCATACTGCTCTTTGACTTATTTAATGGTTCCCTATAATCTAACAGCAAAACAAAACAAACAAACAAAAAAAAACAAACAAAAAAACTTCCCTATTTGCCATTGAAAAACATTTAAAGTCTGGATTACCAGAACATTTTTCAAGGTTTATTGCACATTACGCCCTTTATTCACTCTACAATCCAAAACAAAGTGGCCTACTTTCCAGTATCACACATGATTATTCTTCTTTCACTTCCAAGTATTTTCACAGGTTGGAGAGGTTCTTTACTTACTATATTTCTTAGAGTATGTGACTTTATTCATGTATCACATTTTACATGAGACTATCCCTCATCTCTCCCAGGTATTAGTCCCTTCTTCTTTGAAAATTATCTTGTATTTACTTTGTACATATTTTGTGTTCACATGTATTTTTGTGTGCTCTCCCCCTTGATAGAATGCTCAGGTAAAAATGCAAGCTTCTTGAGGGCAATGGAAATTTCGTTCCTGTCTTTATATCTCCAGCAACTATCATAGTAGACATTTCGCAAATTCTTGATGACTGACTAAAAGTTTTTGCTGTTAAGCAATTAATTCCAGACTTGACTAAACCAATCTATTATACCACACATAGATTCTTGCTCATGTGCCATCAAGATTAAACCTATACATCTGAATTTATTTTAAAAAACATAAAAAAGCATCTCAGTTCCTGCAAAAGTAAAATAGGTTGTTTACTTTTCATGCTAAAAGGAAACCTATAAGAGAATATGAAATTAAGAGTGGATAAGTATTTAATTCATCCAAATGAATATTATGTATATGAAACTGTCACATGACAGTAGAATGCAGAAAAAAAATAAGGATCTTCATGTTCTTTATTTCCACTCAAAGTTTTGCTCTTTGGTGATTTAAATTGTTAGATAAATTTCATGGGTGATTTATATGGATCTTAATGAAGTCCTTTTAATGAAAGCCCTTAAAAGTAATAGAATGGTTCAAACTCCATACATTGGCAGGGAAGTGAAGAGAAAACTTTGAGAGAAATTGAGAGTTTAGAAACATGGAAAATAAATACAGAGTCCACAAAGATAATCTGTCTAGAAGTTCTTATTCTATGACAACTACCTAACTTCAAATTCCTTATGCAAAACTACATATAAAAATTATTGTCAGCTAAGTGATAATTCAAGGCATAGTATGTGAGACAGAACAAAAGATAGCAAGGAAAATCAAATAGGAAAAATAAAGAATTATGTTTATTAAAAGGAAAACATCTAAAGCATAATATTATAGAGAAAGAAATATTAAGCAGCATTTATATTCTATAAAAGCCAGGAAATATTTCTTACGCAAATCATTCCTTATATTACAGATAATAAAGAATAAATACTTTCATGATATTTAGCTACAGAAAACTGGCTGTAAAGTGAGCTAAAGCTGCTTAATCTGCAAAAATTAAGTAACTCCTAAAGAGAGTTTAAAATGTATTGGTCTTATGAGGACTGCGAGTACATATATCCTAAAGATATTTCAGGGTCTATCAGGGTACAAGTCTTATCTAACTACAGGTTTTGTTCAGAATGTGTGACTCACCAAACTCAATTTGAATTGGGAATTTGCTACCCAACTAGCTTCTCTTCATGGCAGTATTTAGATGCATTGAAATGGAGGTTGCTGTCTAACCAAACCAATTTATTCATGAGAGAATCCTAGTGATCCTTGGAAAGTGTCTGCACTTTGGCTATCATTATACAGTTTTGGGGGTCCTGAAACTTACAAGAAAAGTGTCACTCAGTACTGTTCTTCATCAGTTGACTAGCATCATCTCTCCATTTTGATAAAAAAATATAAAATTACATATATATATATATATATATATATATATATATATATATATAAAATTCAAAATGACCTCTCATCTAAGGCACAGGATTATAAAAACATTATTCCAAATCCATTAGAAGTGTTACCATGCTACAGATGGAAAAAAATGCCAACATAGAAAAGTGATATCTGCATGGTAGATCCATTTATATTAATGCTACTATATATATATATGTGTATATATATATATATATATATACATATATATATATATATATATATATATCTGCACTGAATCTGTTTTTCATATTGCTTGTGGTAATATTTATTAGTTGTTTTTTTTTTTGTGGTTTCCAAAATACTTTTGCTCACTATATCTCTGAATCCTTACAGTAACAACATTGGGTACATTGGATTGCAAGTGACTTGATTCTTTTGAGTATCTGATTTTGCAACCTATAAAATGACAGGATTAAACTAGTTGAGCTCTAAGTTTTCTTACAGTTCAATTATTATATCTTTTATATAAAATATAGGTGGAAGGAGAAAGAACAAGCATTTATTAACCAACTGATAGATGCCAGGAACTACACTAATAGACATCTCACAAATATTAAATTCAGACTCTAGCTTTAAAATATTTATCTAATAGTTCACAACTAATAAATGACAAAACTTAGACTAGATTCTAGATCTTTTCATCAAAAATTAATTTAAATACTTAATGTTTTTTTTTAAAAATGCCTTTGTAGGGCTTTAAAACCATGCATACTTTTTTGTACCCCAAAGAAATAAAAAGGAAAAGGACCTATATAGAGAAAAATGTTTATAGCAGTTCCTTTAGTAGTGTCAAAATTAAGAAGATATGATCAATTGGCAAATGACTGAACAAGTTGTATATGATTGTGATGGAATACTACTGTGCTATAAGAAATGATGAGCAGATATCAGAAAAATCTGGTTAGACTTACATGAATTGATGCAAAGTCAAGTCAGCAGGACCAGGAAAACACTGTATACAGTAACAGCAATATCGTATGATAATCCACTGTGAATGACATAGCTATTCTCAGTAATACAATGATCTAAGACAACTCTGAAGGATTTGTGATAACAAATGCTATCCATCTCCAAAGAAAGAACTAATGGAGTCTGAATGCCATCAAACCTGACTTTTTCTTTATTTTTCTTGATGTTTTTTTCTTGTTTTCTTTCATAATACGATTAACATGGAAATATGTTTTCCATGCCCACACCTATGTAATCTGTATCAAACTGCTCACTTTCTTAATGAAGAAGGGGAGGTAGGGAGGGAAAGAATTTGAAACTAATTTTTTTTAAGTGTTAAAATTGTTTTTACATGTATTTGGGGGAAATAAAATATTAAATTAAAAACAAGTTTAATCTGCATTATTAACATTTCTTTTTTTTTTTTTAAATGATTTTGTAAAGTTTTGGAGGGAAAGGATTTTGGCCACTTTAAAAAAAACTAAAATAATTTTTAGAAGTAGATTTAAATCCTGCAGTCACCTAACTAGAGTGTTTAATGATGACCTTAGATAAAAAAGTTTTAATAGTAGTCTATCACCCTACCACCCTGATTATGTCTGCTCTAATCTGATCCTAGAAACTAAGCAGAGTCAGATCTGGTTAGTATTTGCATGGAAGACTGCCCAGGAATGATAGGTGGTATAGGTTTAAGTGTTAGACAACCGAGGGTAGGGTAGTGAAGAGAGAGTTAGCCTTGAAGTTAGCAAACCCTCTCTCCTATAGTCAAGTTCCACATTTGACACATACTAATTGTGTCACCTTGGGCAAGTCACTTAATTCCCCCCTTACCAGGTAAGCCTCCAAAGCCCCAGACTGAAGGACAGTTGTGGACCTGCAACTTCTTGGCAAGCAGTTTTCTCACCAGTATTAGGATGAAATCACAGATCCAGGACATGAATTAAAAACCAGAAACAAGAACATTTTTTACAAGCTCTCTGGCATTAAAGGTATATACGAGGTAGAAAAAAATAAATTAAGGAGAAGAGCAAATACATTAGGTGGAAGAAATCTTCTGATTAGAAAAATGGAAGCCCAAGGAAATGCAGGGATTTTATAATCCTGATCTTTTGTATAACTTACGAGCTAAGAATGTTTTTCTTTGCTTTTTACATTTTCTTTACATTTTTCTTTACATTTCTTTACATTTACTACATTTTAAATGTAATAAAACTTTATTTAAAAAGGGTAAAAAAAATTCCTAGCTCAGAGGCCTAAGAAAATAGAAAAGTCCAGATTTGGTTATGGCTTGCGAAGGCCTGTTCTAGATAGATAGGAAAATTTTTATTTATGTGACAAGCACGGTGCTAAATGATGGGGATAAAAGTACAAACAAACAAACAAAAAACAGCAGGGAAAGACAATCTCTGCACTCAAAAAACTTACGTTCAAATGGGGAGGACAATACAAAAGAGGTAAACTCTACATAATCACTGAGAGGTGTTACAAGATACCTGGGAAGAGCTGTGGAGTTTGGGAACTGAGAAATATAAGGTCCTATCAAAGTCAAGGGTAGTTCCAAGGGCACAATTCCATTTTCCAATGGGAAATGAGTTGAGGTGAGGGCCCAAATGCCTGGAACTGGACAATAACAAATATTGATTTTTCCTTTTTATTTGTATTTTTCATCAGGACAAAGGCAAGATGGAAAAAGGAAAAGTTCAAGGTTCAAGAGAGGATTATCAGAGCAGTTAACATGCATATTTCTACTTTCCAGACTATCAGAGTCAAAGGTGGATAAAGACTTGGGGAAACTTTTTAACTATAAATGGCGGGGTGCTATGTATCAATTCTAGGATTTTCAATACCCACTACCATGTAAATGAGAGCAAAGTTGAAATTTTCTTAAAAGCAAAATGGAAAATCTGAGTTAAAGGAAACAGTGATTACTATTAGCTAAGATTCAGTGTAAAACATAACAGATTTTATTGAGGCATTTGCATTCTTTAGATCTTGCTCAAAATTGGGTCATTCTTTTGAGTAAATTTTATTAATTTTAACAAAGAATGATTAAATGGTAGTAATTTTTTACTAGTGGTCACCATAGTGCTTACTCAGATGTTAATGAAAAATAGATGCCATGATAGAGTATAAGGGTTATTGTTTTCTATTTCCACATTTATTATTGAATATTTATGAAAAGTCTTTTTATTTAAGCATTTTCAATAGTTGAAAAAAAAGCTTCTGTATAATAATGATATTAATAATAGAGTTTATAGTACCTAGCTGCATCATCTGAATCTCAAGTTGTATACACTAAGCACCTTTACTTTTATGCTTTTTTAAGGAGACAGTAGACATAAGCCATGCTTAAGCTTTATTTTAGAGATCCCCAATGTTCCTCTGAGATGAGGGCAATAAGTCAGAAAGAGTGAAGCCAGGACCCTCTCAGGATCAGGTTGGTTCAAGTAACGTCCAGAGCTAGAGACCTTGGAGGAGGTGAAAGTGTGGGGGGAGAGTGAGGAGGAATTCCCTTGTCCTGGGTAACCTATAAACCCAGTTATTCACTGGGTTCCTTTTGCAAATATAATTAGGTGCAATTCTTTCCCCTTCAATTGTTAAATAGTTGCTATTACACATAGTTAAAGTTTATATACTTTCGATGATAGGAGTATAACTGAGAAGTGATTTTTGATTACCATGTGTTTCATCAAAGGGAGATCAATAGAAAATGACCCTTAATGTTCAACCACATTTCGATGAGGACGATTTTATAGCTATCTCAAGAAAATTACATCATTATTTAAATGTCAAATTGTTTTTATCTGTATTTTTTCACTGTTTTTTAAAAAACAATTAATATATTAACCCTTACCAGTTACAGACCTTAATTTCAAGAAGCTTTCAAGCCTGGATTTTATTACAATAGCTTAAATAAATCAGAGCTGACTACTAGATCACACTAAAAAAACTCTAGCTCTTTTCTTTACTGTTTTAGAAAGTTAGCTATTTTAAGAAAATGAGTCAACAATATAAATATTAATTAGTGTAACTGAAAATTAGCTTATTAAAAATTATTAACTTACTCTGAAAAATATGAAACATTTTAAGAGGCATATGCTTTCAACAACCTCATGAAGGAAAATATTTTTGTTCTTAGTGTTAAATAATTTTAAAATGCATCAACAATTTTATTAATATACTGTTGCTAAGAATGAGGGTTTTTTATTTCACAACTCATTTCTTTTAATTTTACAAAAAGAGTATTAAAATTAATAGAGCAAAGGGAATGTCAATTAAAACTCTGTGCTCATTTTTTCTCACTTCAGCAAATTATTTCAGACTTCCAAACAAGCCATAACTCCTGTAAGCTCACAATTAGTTAACAATATGAACACATTTTAAATTTCCATAATCAAGTTTTACAGGACTAAAATTTAGTTTAAAAATATCACGTAATCTAAATCAATGCTTTCTTATCAAGGAGAATAGACTGAAAAAATGTACTTTAAAGAGTAATCATAGGGAAAGAGGTAGGAAGCATTATCTAAAATTATAACACCATAGATTTAGAACTAGAAAAGATATTAAGGCCATCAAGGAAAAACTTAAAGCCCAAAAAGCATGAGTGAGAGGCAGGATGATATAGAAAGAGTAACAGATTTTAGTCAGGAAAAATCTGGGTTTGAATACTGCTTCTGACCCTTAGTTATTTTGTGATCATAGATAAGTCACAAAACTCCAAATTTCAGTTTCTTCTTCTATATAATGGGGATGATCATATTACATATATTCATATCATAGGGTCCTTATGCATATATATACGTGTGTGCATGTATAAGTGTGTATGTATACACACATACATATAGGGTTTCTGCAAATTGTTTAGTGGTATATAAATGTCAGTTATTTTTGTTATTAATGGAGGCAGATAGTTGGCATAGTGAATAAAGTAATGTACCTGGATTCAAGAAGAATCCTGCCTCAATTCAAATCCTGCCTCAGATACTTACTAGGTGTATGACCCTATGAAAGTCATATAACTTCTGTCTACCTCAGTTCCCTCATATGTAAAATAAAAATAATAATAGCGCTTGCCTCCCAGGGTTATTGAGAGAATCAAGTGAGCTAATATTTAAAAGTGTTTTGCAAATATTATTTTTACCAATATAACTATTTCTATTACCCAATGTCATATATCTAGTTAAGTAGAAGTATTAGAATTCAAATGTAAGTTCCAAATATGTCTTTTAAAAATATTCATCAAATGATCATGATATAATATTTTAAATAATAATATAGTAAAATTTTATAGACAGATTACATCACTCCTGTAAACACTGAAAAACAAGTAATTTATTTTCCACTTAGTCCTGTGAAATGAAAATCTGTTTATTGCATAATTGGTTTATTACAGTTTAAATTCATATAAGTTCTTGACCAGGTTTTTTCTTCTTCAGTCTATTCAGGCTTTACCAAACAACTCTAACTATTAGACAGCACTATATAGAAATGGCTTCATCTGATCTACACAGCCATTTTGTGGTAAAGGTGAAACAGGAATGACTACTGTTTTATAAAAGCAGAAACCAAGAAGTTATTTTCCCAAAGTAAACACAGGCAGATGATTAATTTTTTTTTGATAGGGAATATCAAGTTATTTTTTAAGGAAACAAACTAGTTTGGAGGGATATGGATGTAATTGGACTCAGATCGCACTTCTAGTTCTGAATGGGAATAAAGCAAATGCAGCTGAATGAGCAGACAGCATAGCACTTTGGAGAAAGCACTGAGTCTGGGGTCATAGAAACAAGAGAGGAGTTGTATCCAAATTTCTCTTCTGACATGTTCCGTATGACAATGGGTAAGTCACTGCCTCCTTGAGCTTTGGTTTACTTCTCCATAAAATAAGAAGGTTAGATTAATGAAGTTTGAAAGGAATAGCTTCCAGGAAATAAGGAGGTGACTTTTTTTCAACTTATGTTCATTTTATATGGACATTATTATGTTCAGTTTGTAAAGGACATGGATGCCAGAGATGAGATTTACCATATACTCTTCAGCTGGAGAAGACCTAAGATATTATATTGTCCAAGACCTTCATTTTACAAAAAAAGAAACTGAAGCCCTCAGAAGATTAATTATTTTTCAAAAGTCAAATAGGTAACATGTGGCATTTGTATTTTTAGACTCAAAGGACAGAATCAGGAAGAAAGTGTAATGTTTGCAAAGACACTAATTTAGTTTTGATGCAAGGAAAAATTTCCTCACAATTAAAGTTATGTCAAAATAGAACAGGATGCCTCTGAAATTATTGGACGTCCTCTTTCCTAGAGATCATCACTCAAAGGCTGAAAGATGATCAGTTATCGGAGATGTTGTGTGGGGATTCTTGCTTTCCAGTATGGTTTGAAGTGATGGCCAGGGAAGACCCTTCCTACTCAGAAATTCTATAACATTCTGTCTGTGAAGTCCCATAATTCTATAAAATGTTTTTGGACCTCTGCTATGTTATTAACTGACTCATAACACCGAGGTCCAAGTGAAAATATCTTTCCTCATCTTTCCTCACTTCCTTTCATTTACTTCATTGATTCAAAACACACCTTTGTTACTATGGTGATAAGTGCCACTGGAATTTACAAGCAACTAAACCAGAATGGAGTGAAAGCTTATTTACTGCTTTGGAAAAGATATTCTTCAGATGTTCATTTGTAATCAAACTCCTCACACATAAAAATAAATGATTAAACAGGTAATACTGCTGTCTAATAATGCTCAATTGAATTCAGCAAAGGACATGAGTTTCATTCATTCCAGTCTGTATTGTGCAAAGCACTAATATTTAAGGCTATGTTTTTATGTCTGCATTATATCTGTAGCATTGCCAAGGTTTTAGCCTTCTGAGTCAGGAGTTTTGAGGAAGAGCACTCTTTATTTGAAGATTTGAAGATACTGATTCATGACTTTGGTTTCCTCCATGACTGATTACAACTATCTCTTGGCCAGGCTTTCTGGCACCATTGTTAATAAATTCCAACTGGGTCAAAATTCTTCAAAGGTTCTTGACCTTATCTAAATCTAGTCAACACATCACCGTTAGAACATGCTGACTAGATATCGCTTTTCTTTTATTATCTTATTTACCAAAGATAACATCAGTCAGCATTATTTAAGTATTCGTTTTCTGTGGATTTCTTTAGAGAGTTATGATTGAATAAAACATCTTCTATAGGAGCATTTACAAATTTGAATAGGTGTTATAAACAGTTTTCATAAAACTACTGTCATCTCCAAGCACAAAACATTGTATTTTGGTGATTAAGAGATATACTTGCTTTAAAACAATGGAAGTTACAGATAACAATGATGTGAAATAAATAAAGCACTTCGCAAACTGTAAAGCACTATATGAGGGCTAGCTAGGATGATGATAGTAGGTTTGCTTTTAAACTACAGAATACAGTTCTTAAAATGATAGTGTCACAATTCACCTTCTATACATCCACCCTGTGTCTAAAATGAGCATTCTGAATGGTCTTTAAACATTGTGATAGTCCCTCCGTTCCAATTAAACATATGAGAATTGTCATAATAGATGGATTCTTTAAATATCAAAATGTCCAAGATAGAGGATTATAGGGATTTCTTGCTTGCCTACAGTGCAACCAGTGATGCCAAATCACCAGATTGTAGTGTAGTTCAAAGTTAATTGAGCCATATTTTCACTATGAAGAATGGAAGACGATTTTTCAGAAGAGTGAATTCCTATGACCACTTGATTTCACCTTATTTTGTGCTCGTTCCTACACTAAAACCTCTATCTTCTATAGTCAAAGCTATCATGAGAAAAGAGGATATTCATTTCTGTACTCTTGATTGGACAAGTTCATGAACCCAAGTAATTATAGGGATAATTACCTTAATGTAAGATACCTTAGATGCCAGTGAAATTGAACAACAGAAAAATCATAGATGATTATGGGAACATTTTGTGGTAGAAAATGAGAGGCGATAGTATTGAAGGGAAAAGTACAGGATTTGGCTTTGACAAGAAGGGTCAACTCTTCATTGCAAAATAGAGAGAATAAAGGAAAAACAGAATTGAGCATCATGTCAAGGGTTTTGAAAGAGAGGGAGATCAAGATAAAACTTAGAGTAAATGGCCTCTGTTCAAAAGGGTCAAGACCCCGAGCAACATGAGAATTTTTGGCAATGAGGGAGGGCTGCTTTTGGAGTAGTCCAAACTTATGGCAACTGCCTGTGGTGCTCTCTTGTCATATCCCAGAATAATCGCAATAATGCTGCTTCTGCTAACTACCTACTTGGGCCTTTTTCCCACTGGAAAGAGAAATAGGTACCTGGCTGACTTGAGTCAGTCAGGGCAGGGTAAAAGAAGATTAATGTCATAAGGGAAACAGCTGCTTGATATGTAACAACCCTATATTCCTGATGTTTTGCCCAGGTATATAATTCTCCACCCCTGTCTCCTACCCAGAGATATCAAAATTAAAGACCACTTACTGCTTTCTAAATAAATTTTATTTTTTTATTTTTCTGTACTTCACAAAAATCAATATCACTCATTCTCTCTCAGTGCTCAAATCTCCCATGAATTAAAAAATAAGTCTTCACTTTTATCAGCTAATCATATTTAAGGAAAACAAAATTATGCATTGTCCATGTCTAAAAACGAATTATTGCATTTTGCATCTCAGATCATCTCTTTGTCAGGAGCTTGTTTCTTCATTGGTCCTCTGAGTCATGATTGCACTGATTAGTATTTTTAAATATTTCAAGGTTATTTTTCTTTAAATTGTTGTTGTAACCACCCTCCTGAGGCTCCACAATTCTGACTGATGAATGGTCTGCCCAGAACAATTTCAGGAGGGGCATCTGTGTTCATAATGAATTTTTGTTAATGTAATCTTGCTTCTAAATAGGAAGATCTTTTCCATTCATGAATAGGCCCATGTGACCTGCTTAAGTCACATGGAAGCCTAAGTCACATGTGGTGGGAGGAGTTGGCTGAACAGGTAGGACAGGAAGTAGTGGAGCAAAAAGGTGGAACACGAAGAGGTGGAGTTAGAGTGGCACTGAGAGGAAGGTGGTCAGACTAATCAGAGCTGGGAAGGACAGAGGAAGCTGGCAGCTGGTTGTGAGTGATAGAAGAGCATTTTGCTTGAGAGCAGGCCTGATAATTTGTATAGATTTTTTGGTTACTATGATGGATTCGGCTTTCAGGTATTTGAACAAAGGTTTTGGTTCTGTCTTCCAGGTGGAGGGTATATTGTATTTCATGATTCAGAATTGTGCTGACATATTCATGGCTACCATAGGCATTGGCACTACAGCATCATCCATTGTTCACTTCAATCACAATTGAACTCTTCAGACTTCTTCACCTGCTACTCATCATCCATTACCTTGCTCCCTCTTAGGTATGCTTTCCACTCCCTTTCCAGATTGTCTTTATATATTCTTTATGTATTGTGGCCTTCAGTTATATATTCTCTCTCTCTCTTCCTTCCCCTACCTTTCACCATCTTTCCCTCTCTCTATCATAAAATTGTTCACCTGTTCTTATCATTTCATTCTCTATCACTTCATAGAAGCTCCACCAACACTCCACTAGTGTGAATCCACCCAATGCTCCTATCACTACCCTCTCATTCTGGCTTGTGTAAGAGGTGGGCAACTCTGACAATCCTTTCCTGCCTTTTGGGAAGAAAAGATGACTCGATCCAAATTCCCTAGACCCATAGCTGTGGTAAACAAACAGCTTTTATGGAAAGAGCCTCCTGATTAATGATACGGCCCAGAGCCACACCTCCATGTTTGTGGAATAAATTTCTCACCGTCTAAATTTCCCAGGTCCTGGAACAAAACCTTAGTCCCACCCCACTTCTTTACCCCTATAAAGATTACAGTTTGGGATTACATAATTTTGTAACTTGTACCCATAGAACCATGGGCAAAGCACTTCATCTTTCTAAAAGAGGCTTCTTATCTTTGGAAAGGAGATTACAATTTTTATACCACCAAACTCACAGAGTAGTTGTGAGAAAAGCACATTGTAAACTGAAAGAGCTATATATATGTGAACCAGTATTATTATTCCATAACTTGACATTAAGTGCCATTAACAGAATAGAATAGGGAGTTGTATTGACCATGTGTACGAGCCATTATGGCATTTTTTATGTTCTTAAGGTTGCTTCCCAGTTTTGATTCTATTTTATGTTTCCACTTTAGTACAAAGTGACTAGATGGAAGGAGTCATTAAGGTGTAGAGATTGATTTAATATGAACAGCCTTTATTTTACCAAGGGTGTCTTCCCCCAAATCTGATTGTTAAATTATGACAGTAGTAAGTGACTTACTTTGTGTGCATGTCAAAATATAGATTACTATAATGGTTCTGGGGATTGACTGGAAAGTGCAAATTTTACAGATTCTTTTAAGATAGATTAAACAGGTTTTTGTTCCTTAGCTATGAGAGTAAGAAATTTAAGACCTGAAAAGCAAATGAAATTTGAAGTTGCATCCGTTTTCTCCTTCTTAGAAAAAGCATGTCATGTTACACTTTTAAGGAAGATAGTATATATCAACACTCTTGCTTTTCTGACTGATCAATTTTAATTGACAGATCACCTTTCTAAGGATATTTCAACTTGTGTCTACAAATCAGTAATTCAGATGGATTCTCTATTGAAAGAGCAGAAAAAAAAAAGAAAACTTTATGCATTTTGAGTGGGTTAACTTTTATTAGTCATATTTTTCTTTTTGTTTTGTACTGTTTATTTGCTTATTGATTTTACAGAAAGAATAAAAGCACTGCATGCAGGTAAGTGTCTACTTTTGTAAAAAACTGAGTACATTACACTGTTCAGTGAAACGTCCGGAGCTCTCTGAAATACAGCCATGTCAAAAAGGAGACATTGTTTATCAGCCACAGGAGGTTAAAACTGATTTCTTATCAGATATATCCACCAATACACGCATTTTTTATAATAAGTCAATACTTCTCTACTTGTGGAGCTGAAGGCTAAGAATCTGCTGATTCTATGAGAACCACAGAGATTTGAGCACTAACTCAGGACATCTGAGGTAGAGCATAAACCTTCAGGATGTGCAATGGATTTGTCAGGACCATATCTTTTTTGCTCAACAGCACCCATTGGGGGAGTTTTAATACCACCTGATATTCAAACTAATGAATGGAGAGTCATCTATTAAATAATTAGAAATGTTCAGATCTTTGATTTTACATTTCTAGTCTAGTCATCAAAGACAAAAATGTTAAAAACTCTAAAAGAAAGATTTTCATCTTTTATTGTAATCTGAAGTATGAAATCTTAAAAAATACTGTTCTTTAAAATTTTCAGGAGTTTTAAAATTTTCAGAATGGTAAAAAGTTTTTCCTCTGTCCCCTCCCCTACAGAATAATGATACCTTTTCCTGGTACAAGCCATGAAGTAGCCAGACAGCAGCAGAATGACTACATAAATAAACTTGTCATTCTTCTATCAGCAGAGTTTTCAGAGGAAAAAAAAAAGTAACGATAGTGAAATTGGAAGACTTAAGGAAAGCCATTTATGCTGCCCTGGAGAATACAAATCAATAAAAGTTCATGGCTGAGAGGTTCTCATTGATTGGAACATACTGGTAGCACAGTAATTTCCAAACTCAACGTAGAGTTTGCCAACCACACCACCTTTTCTGATTGTATCCAATAAAATGTTATGACCTAAAACAGCTACCTCCACTATGGACCCCTCCAATGTCTTTACGTGTTTGACTCTTAACATGACCAGGTTGGAATCAGGACATTTAAAATGTAGTTTGTACACCTCACAAAATGGCTTTGATTGAAAGCATGTTTACCATTAAGATGCTTTAAAGAAAATAATACAGTGAAGAACTTTGAATATTTTCTTTAAAAATTTATTAAATTTATTCTGAATGTGTTTGTTCCTAGATGTTGCTAACAACTTCTCTGTTAATTCATTAGGTGTATATAACACAGCATGGGTAGTCTTGGTAAATTGTTGCATGCTGAGATGCCAGTAGCTTTCACTTCCAAACCAGGAGGATCAATATTCTGAAAGCTGCTTTAGTTTTAATGGCCCCTCAAACATAGCCCTTCTGTGCAAGATATTGTGTAAGAGCCATGCCAAATGAAGTAGGATGTTTGGCCTGGAGAGAGAATAACAAAGTATAGTCAGAGGAAGGTCCCACCCTAATGGAACTTTACAGTCTCAAACCACTGAAAGAAAGAAGACAGGGGAGGAGAGAAATTTAAGCAGGATGGCTCAAAAACTGGTGAGTACTACAAAATATTTCCAGAATCCTCCTTTAAGAGTTTTAGGGTCATGTAATGGTAGCTAAATTTTATAATTAATAAACTTGGACTCCCAAAGCATGAACCAAACTATATCATTTGTTGTCTTTAATATGTCCCACGTGAAAAAAAAATTACTATGTAATCCTGCACTAAATATTTAGAGATATTTGGATTATATATATTTCTATAATAACTACAGAAATGGAAAAAAAATCATTGTAAAGCAATGCTTCTGAGTAATCATTGTGGTATAACAGAAAGAAAATTAGCTCCAGAAATCAGAAGATTTCAGTTAAAACCCAACCTCTGATGTTTATTACCTATGGGACCCTAGGCAAGTCAATTAACTTTCTTGAGCCTTCAGTTTCTCCTTAGTCAAAGGGGGGGGGGGGAGGGAATGGAACGGAGCAGGTGGGACTAGATGACTTCTGACGTTCCTTTCAGCTCTAAATTTATGATCTAACAAATCCAGCAATTGCTACCATGGCTAACAGTATATGTATAAGGAACTCAATAAATATTTTTGAATTCATCTGACTTACTCATATTCTGCAGAAGATAAAAGTATAAATCTAATCTAGAATCAAACAGGTTTTTTTTTTAATTCATGAATGACAGATAAGTGATGGGTAATTTGAAGGAAGTAAGCATATCAACTTTTGAAGACTGTGTTATGGAGGACCACTGATCTCAGCCCCCTTTCTACCCCACCTCCTGCTCCAATGCTATTTTTTGTTCATTCCTATGGCATAAATATTTTTGTTCCTTCCTGGTTCTGAACAGACCACTCATCTAAAACAGCATCACTAAAACTGTTAAATTATTGTTTTCTGATTTGCTTTATAGAATAGTAACATCAAATTTGGAAGGAAACTTATGTCTGAAAAAGAATTCATTCTGTACATACCCAAGAGGGGTCAACTAGTCTTTGCTTAAAGACTTCTAATGAGTAGAAGCTACTGCCTCATAACGAAGACATTTTGTTTTGAGGAAGCACAAATTATTGGAAATTTCTTCCTGACATCAAGCCAAAGTCTACCTTTTTAAAATTTCTACCCATTTCTATTCTATTTATTGGGACCAATGAGAACCAATATATTCCCTCTTCCAAGTGACAGTGCTCCAAATACTTGAAGAACATTTAACTGTTTTCTTTCGCAGGGAGATATCCTGCTGCATTGAATGATTGTGGCCTCTAAGATCTCTTCGATTTTAAATTCATGAACTTATGATCTTTAATATGGTGTGATCTCTAGACCTTTAACCATCCTGTTATCTCCCCAGAGGGTTATTCCCCAACAGACAAATGACCTTAATAAAATGCAGTATCAATATCTCAGCAAAATACTGCAGATATAGTTTAATAAGTACAGAATACCAGGGAACGATGGAAGTTTCCCCTTTCTAGTCCTGAGCACTATGTCCCTCTCAATAGTTTAGGACAGAGTTGTCTTTGTTTGCCACATCACATAGTTCAATCAAACTGAACTTGCTCCCCACTAAAATACAACCAGATATTTTTCACATGACTTCTGTTTCCTTCCCCACTGTGTGTTTATGAAATTGATCTTTTTAATCCAACTATAGCACTTTATGTTGTTATTTTCCTATGCAATTTCATCATTTTAGAATTCACTCAGTGTTCCAGTATGTCAAGACATTCTTGGATCCTGACCATAATCTTTGCCTATATCCAATTCCTGGTCAAGAAATGTTAAACCTTGCAGGCATTAGCATAGATCCATTGGTGTATTACACTATAGGTCTGCTTCCTAGCTGATGCTGCACCATTAATGACTATCCTTTGAAAATAACCATTCAATCAGTTCTAGATTTATCCATTTATAATAACATTCAGCATACATGTCTCCCTCTTCTTCACAAAAATAGCATGAGATTTTTCAAATTATTTTGGTAAGTCCAAGATAAATTATATCTATAAGGTTTCTCTAATTTACCAGTCTACTGATCATTTTGGATCTAAAGACAATACTACTCTGATGGCAGAATATGGAAAAGAATTAAGAAGCCTCTTGATGAAGGTGAAAAGGGAGAGAATAAAAGATGGCTAGAAGTTTGACATAAAAAACAAAATGAAGATCATGGCAACTAGTTCTATCATTTTCTGGAAAATAGGAGAAAAAATGGAAGTAGTGTCTGATTTTACATTCTTGGGTTCAAGAATCACCTGAGAAAATGACTACAGCCATAAAATTAAAAGATTCCTTGTAAGGAGAAAGATTCCTTGTACTAAAAAAACAGAGATATCACCTTGTCAGCATAAGTCCATATAGTCAAAGCGATGTCAGTTTGCTTGTTTTTCTATAACAATATATGACTGTGAAAGTTGGAATATAAGGAAGGCTGAGCATGACACAATTGACACTTCTGAACTGTGATGCTGGAGAACACTTTTGAGACCCCCATGGAAAGCAAAGAGATAAAATCATTTAATAGTTAGAGAAATTAAGTCAGGTTATTCACTGAAAGGTCAAATACTGAAGCTGGAGCTCAAATAATTTGGCCACATAATGAGAACATAAGACTGATTGGAAAAGACTCTGATGATGGGAAAGATTAAAGGCAAAAAGAAATGGGGATGACAAAGGAAGAGATGGATAGATAGTGTCATGGAAAAAACACAGAGACTTCAAGAGTTGAAAGACAGTAGAGGATAGAAGGCCTAGTGTGCTCATGAAGAATTGGACACAAGTGAATGACTGAAAAACAAAGCATGTCCAAAATGGGAGAAAAAAATTAATATGGAATGTCTCGCTCTTAAAGTATTATGCCCCCTCTGAGATTATTAGTTTCTTTACTAGATGTTTATTTACTGTCCCTTTATTGTAATTCTAGAGTTTTGTTAGTCATCAAAGTCAGTACCAATAGCCAATATTTTATAGGTACAACACACACATATGTATACACATACATATGATAATGTAAAATATATTTTATACATATATGTCACATAATTGGAAAAACAATAAGTTAATACACAAAGTAATACATTTTATTATAGGAAAAGCCTTCATTGAATCCATGAGTGAAAGAAGAATTCATAGTGTCTCAAGGGAGTAAAGCTGTAAGAATTGCTAAATTTCTTTGGAAAGAGAAAAGTGATGCAACAAATAAAATAATTGTAATACTAGCACCAATACTATCAACTTTGAAAATGACCACAAACCTCTTCACTCTTATTAAGTAACAGATTGCCAGAGAAGCAGAAAAGAATTGGAAATATTTGGACACTTCCTGCAATGATGTTCATCACAATTTCCCTGATATTTTGCAAATTATTTTATGAGGATTTGTAGTAATATATATCCACATAATTACTATATGTTATAATAGAATACGATTAAAATATATAAAATGAATCTCCTCATTCTCAAGTTTTAGCTCGTCATAGTTCCTGAACTCAAAATGTTTCAGTTTGGTAGGACTTGTCAGAGGCTATATTCCAACTCCAAATTTCTTTCTGTCCCTTTTAGAGGGAAAGGAATAAGCATTTATTAGGAACCTACCATGTGCTAGGAACTGTGCTAATCACTTAATAAGTATCCTTTTGTTTTATCTCAATTAATTCTTAACACAAGAGTTGGATGTTGTTATTACTCCCATTTTATAGTTGAGGAAACTTGAGGCTGAAGGAGATTAATAGACTTCAATTTAATTGATTAGGGTCAAACACCTAGTAAGATGCTGGGCTAGAATTAAACTCATGTCCTGATTCCCAGTCCCGTACTCTTTTTAAAATACCTCCTTGTTGCCTTTAGCAAAAAATGATGTAACTTCCCTTGACATAGCTTCTCATTTTCATTTTTTTCATGAAATTAATATGGTTATCTTCCCTGCTGGAGAAATATCATTCATAGTGTAAACTTTAGCAACCAAATAAGAAAAACACTATCGAAGAAAGTGTTTGTGCAAGCTATAAATGTGTGCCATTTCATATGAAGTATCTATATCCAAATCTGAACTTAAATTCTTCAAATCCCATAGAAAATGATTTCAAAAATCTTGTGGCAATTTAAAAAACTTTACAATTAATAATCAATCTGAGCTATTTTTTCTAGTTTTATACTAAAAAGGGTGGTATTCTTGACAGTTATCATACCTATTTTAAAAAAAGTATAAATATATATGTCATTCTCTCATGATTATAATCTTTCCTGTTTGTGTAATACATGTTTGAACTTCATAATGTCTTTTTCATTTCTTTAATATTTAATACAATCAATATTTTGCTCTTTTATTTTTATTTTTTTTCTGTTCTTGCCCTAAGTATTCTTCTTTTTTAAAAAATTTATTTAAATTTTAACATTCATTTTCACAAAATTTGGGGTTCCAAATTTTTTCCCCATTTCTCCCCTCCCCCCACCACTAAACATTGAGCATTCTGATTGCCCCTATCATCAATTTGCTCTCTCTTCTATCATCCCCCCCTTCCCTTGTCCCCATCTTCTCTTTTGTCCTGTAGAGCCAGATAACTTTCTATACCCCATTACCTGTATTTCTTGTTTCCTAGTAGCAAGAACAGTACTTGACAGTTGTTCCTAAAACTTTGAGTTCCAACTTCTCTTCATCCCTCCCTCCCCATACATTCCCTTTGGAAGGCAAGCAATCAATATAGGCCATATCTGTGTAGTTTTGCAAATGACTCCCATAATAGTCATGGTGTGTAAGACTAACTATATTTCTCTCCATCCTATCCTGCTCCTCATTGCTTCTATTCTCTCTCTTGATCCTGTCCCTCCCCAAAAGTGTGACTTCAAATTGCTCCCTCCTCCCATTGCCCTTCCTTCCATCATCCCCCCCCACCCTGCTTATGCCCTTCTCCCTGACTTTCCTGTATTGCAAGATATGTTTTCATACCAAAATGAGTGTGCATTTTATTCCTTCCTTTAGTTGAATGTGATGAGATTAAACTTCATGTTTTTCTCTCACCTCCCCTCTTTTTCCCTCCACCAAAAAGTCTTTTGCCTGCCTCTTTTATGAGAGATAATTTGCCTCATTCCATTTCTCCCTTTCTCCTCCCATTATATTTCTCTCTCACTGCTTAATTTCATTTTTTGAAGATATGATCCCATCCTATTCCATTCCCTCTGTGCTCTCGGTCTCTGTGTGTGTGTGTGTGTGTGTGTGTGTGTGTGTGTGTGTGTGTATGTAATCCCATCAACAACCCAGATACTGAAAAGTTTCAAGAGTTACAAATATTGTCTTTCCATGTGGGAATGTAAACAGTTCAACTTTAGTAAGTCCCTTATGACTTCTCTTTGCTGTTTACCTTTTTATGCTTCTCTTCATTCTTCTGTTTGAAAGTCAAATTTTCTTTTCAGCTCTGGTCTTTTCATCAAGAATGCTTGAAAGCCCTTGATTTCAGTGAAAGACCATTTTTTCCCCTGAAGTATTATACTCAGTTTTTCTGGGTAGGTAATTCTTGGTTTTAGTCCTAGTTCCTTTGACTTCTGGAATATCATATTCCATGTCCTTAGATCCCTTAATGTAGAAGTTGCTAGATCTTGTGTTATCCTGATTGTATTTCCACAGTACTTGAATTGTTTCTTTCTAGCTGCTTGCAATATTTTCTCCTTGACCAGGGAATTCTGGAATTTGGCCACAGTGTTCCTAGGAGTTTCTCTTTTTGGATCTCTTTCAGGAGGTGATCGATGAATTCTTTCAATATTTATTTTACCCTCTGGTTCTAGAATATCAGGGAAGTTTTCCTTGATAGTTTCATGAAAGATGATGTCTAGGCTCTTTTTTTGATCATGGCTTTCAGGTAAGCCCATAATTTTTAAATTGTCTCTCCTGGATGTATTTTCCAGGTCAGTTGTTTTTCAAATGAGATATTTCACATTATCTTCTATTTTTTCATTCTTTTGGTTTTGTTTTATGATTTCTTGGTTTCTCATAAAGTCATTAGCCTCCATCTGTTCCATTCTAATTTTGAAAGAACTATTTTCTTCAGTGAACTTTTGAACCTCCTTTTCCATTTGGCTAATTCTGCTTTTTAAAGCATTCTTCTCTTCATTGGCTTTTTGAACTTCTTTTGCGTTAGCCTACTGAGTTAGCCTATTTTTCAAGGTGTTATTTTCTTCAGCATTTTTTTGGGTCTCCTTTAGCAAGGTGTTGACCTGCTTTTCATGCTTTTCTTGCATCTCTCTTATTTCTCTTTCCAGTTTTTCCTTCACCTCTCTAACTTGATTTTCAAAATCCTTTTTGAGCTCTTCCATGGCCTGAGCCCATTGAATATTTATTTTGGATGTTTGGGATACAGAAGCCTTGAATTTTATGTCTTTCCCTGATGGTAAGCATTTTTCTTCCTCATCAGAAAGGATGGGAGGAGATATCTGTTCACCAAGAAAGTAACCTTCTATGGTCTTATTTTTTTTCCCTTTTCTGGGCATTTTCCCACCCAGTTACTTGACTTCTGAGTTTCCTTTCCAAACCCACCTCTCCACCAGATCCACCCAGCTTGTACTTGGGGATTGAGATTCAAATGCTGCTCCCCAACCTCAGGGCTTTCTGCAGGGGCGGGGCTGCTATTCAGTGTGAGATTAAGTTCAGGTGCTGGGGTGGGGGCAGGGCCACCACACAGGGCTCAGTTCCCTCAGGGGGTTTATGCAGACACCTTCCACAATGGATCAGGCCTCCTGCCTTCTTTGGGAGCCCCTGTCCACCCCTGCCTCCACTGCTGCCTCCCGAGGGGGTCTGAGTTATGGGGACACCCCACTCCCCTCTCAGCCAGATAAAGAGACTCTCTCATTGACCTTTGGCACCTGTGGGTGGAGGGACCTGCACGGCTGCTGGACATTCTGTCCCTGAAGCCTGCTCGGATCTCCTCTTCTCAGTGCCACATGGCCAAGGCAGGGCTGGGCTCTGCTCCAGGTCCAGTGCACAACAGACCTTTTGGGTCAGTTTTTCAGGGCTCTCTGGAACAGAAATCTCCTCCACTCCATTGTTCTGTGGCTTCTGCTGCTCCAGAATTTGTTGGGAGTCCTTCTTTACAGGTATTTTATGGGCTGTGAGTTTGGAGCTAGTATATGTGTATCTTTCTATTCCACCATTTTGGCTCCTCCCCTGCTCTTTTATTTTTAACCAAACTAAAGAGTAACTGAGTAGAATTTTCTCATTCTTCTTCCTTCTCCAAAATCTAACATAGTATTGGTAAGCTCTTTTTCTTTACTTCCTCACCTACTATTATTAATGTTTCTCTATCTAATTAGAAAGAAGAGACCTGCCAACTATAGCTAGGGACACATTCTTCTAATGTGAAATAGTAGCGCCATGTGCAGTGAAATAGAAAGAGTACTAGATTTGGATTCAGGGGACCACAGTTTGAATTACATAACTACATCTCGTATTGTTGGTAAGTTGCTTAACCTTTATCAGCCTCAGTTTTTCTTACTTGGAGATGCAAGATTTTGGATTATATAATCTTTAACTTTCTTCTTTCCCTTTTTATTATTTTTTTTCCTTAATAGCATTTTATTTTTTCAGTTACATGTAAGGATAGTTTTCAACATTCATTTTTGTAAAATATTGAGTTACCTATTTTTCTCCCTCCATCCCTTCCTCTTCCCTAAGACATCAAGCAATGTATACAGGTTATACATGCACAATCATGTTAAAGATAGTTCCACATTAGTCACGTTGTGAAAGAAGAATCAGCATGAAAGGAAAAAAAAAACATGAGAAAGAAAAAACAAAAAAGTGAAAATGGTAACGTTTTGATCTGCATTCATACTTCATAATTCTTTCTCTGGATGTCAACCTTTAACTTTCAATTCATCTTTAGTGTCTTAATTGTGGCACAGTCTTTAGTAAATAATAAAGGTCTCCATGGAGTCACATGACATTTGAAGAGGAATTACAGAAAATTAAGATGCAAGAAAGGATCTACATTTGCACATCAGTTTTCTTCTAATTACTTATCTCTTTTCTGATTAATCTTTGTGGCATCTCTGTAGGGGACAGAGTATCAATTAGCCCTGAATCAATTGGAAATCTTTCTTATGACTTAAGAAAATGGTTCAAATAGCATATTTCTTGAATTTTGCTCCCAATGAATTGTCACCTAAATAAACAAAACAGTCCTCTGTTTCTTCCCTAAGAATGCTGGCGTCTTATAAGTGATAGGTCAAGACATTTGTTTAAAGTCACCTGGTGTGAAACAGTAATAAAAATGACATAAAATGCACCTCAGTAATCAATGTTTTCTTTTGTTTATGATTTTGTTGGAAGAACAGAAAAGAAAGATTTTATGACTGAATAGAAACATGTTATTCCATGACTGTGAATTTCCTAGGAGTTTTCAATAAGCAGAAAGAAACATGAAATAATTGTGTGAAAGTGGCATGAGAGAGCCCTTGCTATGGCCAGATTTGAAAAGGAGTTTATATAAAGTAGACTGCAGTTTATGAAGGTGGGACAATGTAATGGCAGCACAGACCATGGTTGCTACAGTACAATTAAAAATGCATACAGTTTAGAAAATAAAATCAGAAATCCCACATCTCAAAGTGCTCAATTTGCTTTCAAAACGATTCCCTCTTTATTTGAAAATTTTTTTTTCCTAAAGAGAAAGTAGTAGACAATAAGAAACAGGTGGTAGAGAAGCAAGGGGTTGGACTTGGTACCAGCTTAATAAATGTCTGTTTAATATTGGAAAATGTGAAAATCACTAGAAAATGCAATTTCCATTAATATAAGCAGTAGAAACAGGAGGAGAGATTTTAAAACGTTGAGGACAAGAACCACATTTTATTCACTTTCATGTTTCCGAAAGTATTTATCAGAATCCCCAAAGCATAGTAACTATTTGGTGCTTGTTAAATGGACTTGATTGATGCTAATGTGTCTTCCTTATCCCTACTGTTAATATGTGGTCACTAAAATATGCATTCAGCAATGATTGTATTCTTTATCACTGAATCCTGTTCATTTTATTTTCAACATATCAAAGTTTAGGGCCAGAAAAACAGGATTTCTTCATAACTCAGGCAGTCTTAAATAAGCACTAAGGTAGTATCTCTTTCCAACTCTGAAAAATAAGCCAGGTTCATAAATCCCTTCAGCTGATTTAAGGCAGACCATGCTTAATTAATGTAATTTGTCTTTAAACATAGCATATAAATATAGCCTATTTAAAATATGCAACCAAGAGCCACTATAATGTTGCTCAGTGGTGATAATTGTTAATCATGTTTATATAACATAGGTCAAAGCTAAGTAAATCATAAATATTAATGCATGCATTCTCTTATTTTCCATGACTGGAATTTTCTCACTCGTCTAAGACTCCTGGTTTCCCTGACTTCCTTTAAGTCCAACTTAAAATCCTAAACGCACAAGAATACTTTAAAATTTTACTTTGAAATAAAGATTTTCATTCTTTTATCTCTATTTCCTTTGCCTTGTGGATAAAAAAAAAAAAGAGTGAGACACTGAGACAATTTATACAGTTGGTCCTTTGAGGTATTTGTATATTCTGGTCTTTCTGGTATTAGATATTAACTTAGAAAAGAGAAGTCAAAGGAGGGAGATCACAGTTGTCTTCAAATATATGAAGCATTTTCAAGCAGAATAACAATTAGATTTCCTCAGAGGGCAGAATTAGTAGCAGTGAAATTTCAGAGAGGAAGATTTTGGCTCTATGTAAAGAAAGATTTGCTAACAATTAGTGGTGTGTTGAAATGAAATGAGTTGACTTTGGAATCCACGAGTTCCCCTACATTGGAAATTTTTAAACAGAGACAATTTCGCCATTGTCAAGAATGTTAAGGAGGTGATTCCTATTCAAATATATGTTGAACTAGCTGACTTCTCAGGTCCCTTCCAACAATGGGATTATATATTAATAAGGAGCTCTAACGTATTAGGTTGCATGAACGAGATCATGCTACTGATTTCAGTTCTCTGATTCACCATGTTTTTGGTTAAAAAGTTTACTAACAAGAGAGATGAAATATGAAATAGATGTTATGTCTAAACACTATAATAAATAATACCTTAGTGAAAAGCAAATCATAAAAAAGGAATAATAGATTTATCACAATTATGATGGAGTGGTAACTTCTTACTGAGGAATCTAAGAGAAGAATTTACTGGAGACACTACCAAATGATTTTGGTAAAAAATATATGTGATTTTGTACAAGGAAATACTTTTTCTAAAATTAAAAAGTTTGAGTTGAAGTGAATATACCAGATAAAGGCATGATATTCGCTCTGTATATGTAAAAAAGCAGAGATTTTGTTCCTGACTAGAATAAAAAATAATGAAATTAGCCGGAAGTCACCAGCTCTTCCAATCTCAACTGGCTAATCAAGATGAGAAAAAGGATAGAGAGCCTGCCATGTGAGCTCCACAAAGAAAGGCACATTCTCCTGTTAGTAATGTGTTGTCATAATTAGATAACGAATCTTATGGAAAGAATCCGAAGAGGTATTCTGATAAAGATGAACTTGCACGTTGATACCATCAGCATGGCATGGGAAGTCAGTCAAAATTATCTTGTTCCAAGAGCCTCAAATGAGGTGGTAGAGAAGGCTGGATCTAGAGGCTATTCCTTTCCTGTGAAATATACCAACTATGGAGACCTCAGGAAATAAAGGATATTCGTAGTGCTTGGAAATGATGCTATACAGCTAGGATAATCCATATTCTTAAACTGGGATTTATAAACCATTCTGAGCAGAGATAAGCAACTAAGTGGCATAAATGTAGACTTGGAATCAGGAAGATCTGAACTTCAATCCTGCCTCAGATGTTTTCTAGTTGTGTGACTATGGAGAAGTCATTTAACTTCTGTCAATCATTATTAGTTTCTTCATCATTCAATTAGGGATAAATAATAGTAGCTATCTCACAGTGTTGTGAGGATTAAATGAGATAATATTTGTGAAGCACTTAGCACAGTGTCTGGTACATAACAGGTATGTAATTTTTTCTTCCTCCTCTTCTTTTCCATTCCTCAGAGGAGAGCACTGGGAAACCACTGATAGGTGGAATGAACAATAAAGCGAATATAAAGCAAAGGAACCTCAGCAGAGATTACTAGGTTCACATTTTCCACTTTGTCTTTTCAATCTTGCCCCAAGTCAATATTCCTAACAACCAGGGGAGTTATGTGGATTCAAAAAGAGAAAAAAAAAACTTGATCATATCAGAAATTGCTGTCTATATTTCCGGTCTTGTCTAACTGCCCTTTTATTTCCTCTCCACTATTAATCCAGATATATTATAAATGATTCTTCTACATATTCTCCCATTCTCATGGTCTTGCCCCAAAGAATTCTTTTTCTGAATTTAAAAAGAAACCATTTTTGACCTTTGGAAACTATTCTCATTTCCAGATAGCCCTTTGCAATTTGCTAAGTGGAACCCCTGGATTATTTGAAGAAATACAGATTAGTTAACAAGGCTATGAGCATAGTTGAAGATGCCTTCTAACTCCAAGTCAGATAAGAGACTGGGATGATGGAATGCAAGTACAAAAAAAAAAACTTAAAGAACAGATAATCTTGGCCTCAGAATTCTGCTAGTTGTCTGCCTGGGTGAGATTGTAATAGCCCTATCTTTATGGCCAAAAGAATTCAACTCTCTTCTCCTATCTAGCATAGACCTCCCAGAAGTTGTAATCAAGTTAAGTTTATTAGAAAGCAATTAGAAGACTGGTAATCAACATTCATCAACTCTCCCTCCCCCCTTTTTGTTTTACAATACTTTAAATAGTGTTACTCAGTAATAGATTAGGTGGTGATTAGAATCAGGTGCCCTGGTTACTGCCTGCCTGCCACTGTACCTGCCTTTTGATATAGAATATATAAGATATATATTATAATTTTGATATATTGATATACAATATATAAGATATATACCCAGACTGTTACCCACAAAAGTGTTCTTCTCCCTTCTTCTGACACTAGTGAAATGTTAACTTCCAACAGCTTACATCATGGGTTGGTTGTTAGGAAAGCTCTTTATAAGCTAAAAACTGCTACATAAATGTGAGCAATAATGATACATAATGACTTAACAGAGTAATAAATTTGGTGAAATAACATTGTTTTTATTCCTGACCAAAAAAATAGCAAAACTTTTGAATCACTATAATAAAGTAGTATAATTCAAGAGATGATAAAATGTGTCTTCCTAGGCATCTTTGACTATAAATCTGACAACTCAATTCAAAGACTTCAGGACCTTTGAGTGAAGGTCAAAGGAAATATAAGATGATCTTTGAATGCCCCTTTCACCTTATGATTCTATAATTCTTTTATGTCTAGCTGAATCCCTGGGGGGTGGGGGGGGGTGAGATTCCCTCCCCCTTCTCTATTACTGGAATGTCCACTGCCTTAATGCAAGGGAGGAAAACTACTCCAAGAATCATTACCTGTGTTGGTCCCAGAGTAGAATTGGAGAAAAATGAATGGAAACTGAAAAAACCAAACAAACATATATACCTATATCTGTGTGTGTGTCTGCGTGTGTGTGTGCATGTGGTGTGTAAATTTTACATACTACTTCCATATAATTAAACTTTTTAAGCTCTCGTATGGACACGGCATTGTGCTTGGCTTGGATACATAAAGACTAAACAAGTGATGATAAAAAGTTATCTATACAATAAAGTCTTAAAATTCGTTTCTAGAAAGGATTAAATATATAATCAATGAACTGGCATGGACACAACAAATTTATAATTCCAGAATTGAATAAAAAGCAATTAAAAACAGTTTTCTTTCAGACACACTCAGGGCAGGATGAGTATTAGAGAAAATGAGCCTGGAAGCGTGGCAAGTAAGAGCATCAACAGCCCGCTCACAAAGCATAAGAACTGAGAAAATGCCCTTGCGTTTACCATTCAAGAGATCTTTGGCAAGCAATATTAGTGAAATGGTAAGGAAAGAAGGCAGATTCCTGGCATTTTAAGGACTGGGTGATTGGTGAGAAAGGTGTGGCAATGAGTGAATTTAGCAGTCAAGTGAAATATGGGATGATAACTTGATGGAGTGGCAAAGTCAAAATAAAGTTGTAAAATGTAACCAGGCTGATGCTAGAAGTTTTGGAGACATTTGAAAAAGAACAGTTTATTTTAAAATTATGGTTCTCAGTTCATGAAGTTTCCTTCTCTTGACCATCATAAATAAAAGTGAAATGTAAACATACACTGATAAGAGAAAATAAATAAGGAAAGTCTGTGTTCTTCCTTAGAAAAAGAGAAGTAAACATTACTAGAAACAGATTACTGAAGTCATAGAATTCAGATAGAGAACTAAAATAGAACTGGAAGAAGAATAAGGATTTGTCAAGCAATATTTTTTCCATATCAGAAATTGCTGTCCATATTTCTAGTCTTTTCTAGCTGCCCTTTTATTTCCACTCTACTATTAAACCAGATACATTATAGATGAATCTTCTACATATTCTCCTATTATAATGGTTTTGCCCCAAAGAATTTTTTTCTGAATTTAGAAAGAAATCATTTTTGACCTTTGGAAGCTATTCTCATTTACCCAAGTATAGTGATAAAAGGGAATAAATATTTCAAATTCATTTTGGATTAAACTCTTTAAGAATACATGTACATATGATGACAGACTCAAAGTAGAAATGAATACACCAGTTCAGTCTAGCTAATGGATCAGGTGTAAATTTGAACAGTTGCTAGGATGGAAGGAGTATAAGTCGATATTTCCAGTTTACAAAGAGAAGCCCATGTGGATGGAGCATCTCACCAGGTTAAAGAAACAACTTTACTTGCAATTTGATCTAGTCTCCTTAGGAGTATACTGGGTCATTTAAATCTCTTGACAATTATACCTACCTTATTTCTACTGTGAAAAAAATAAGCGTTGTTTTTTTTCCTATCCAATTGGTTCTCTGAGACACTAACAAATCTAGTGCTTAAAAGCACTTTAAAGGTTAAAATATAACTTTTCCAAAGAGTAAATACTATTAATGTTATACATTGACCATCCTGTTAAGTCTGACGGCTTTCATAGTAATATTCAAATTCCATCCATAATCTTTAAGTAGAGCAAAATAATTTAAATGATTTACGCAACATTTAATACCACATATGACTTAAAGAACCAAATGAACTTTTTAATGTAAATTACTATGGATATACTCACTGTAAGACAGTCATTCAATTTTCTACCTGAAGTCTAAAGTCCTCTTTGATAACACAAGGTATTTTTCTTTATTTAGCATGTCTGATGTTACAGGACCCCTTTCGACTTCATATTCTGAAAGACATGCTAAGATTTCCTTCCTATTCAATTTATGACATGATTCATTGAATGCTACTGCATACTTGAGGATTTTTAATATTTTCCAGCCCTGCAGTAGAAATCCATTTTTCCGATAAGAAATGTAGAGATGACCCTGTCAGCTAAGTATCCTAATTCATCTGTCTATGTAGGGAAAAACCCTCCCTTCTAGGCTCTTTCAGAATTCATATATGGCTTGTTCTACAGAAATTATCACCTGCAGAGAAGCAGGCTTTCACACTTAAAAAAAAAAAATCAGAAACATTGTATAATTCCAGGAGTAGTAGAAAATGATAACTTCGAAATTTTATTCTCAATTCTTCTGTTTCTCAGAAATGTATCTAAAAGTATTATACAAAAGAATTTGTAATACAGTGATATTTGACAATTAAAAGAAAGATATTCTTATACCTCAACACTTACTGTTGTAAGCAAAATTACCTAATCAAAACATATTCTTTATTCTAAAATATTTTTTTGATGACATGACTTTGAACTTATTTTTGAAAGTCACATCAACAATCAGTAACTAAATGCCTGCTATGTGTCAGGCACTATACTAACTGCTAGAATTACAGAAAAAGTCTTCCCAAAAGGCCTCTTAAAATGCATAGATTGTTAAAGCTAAAAGGGATAACCTAATTCCCCTCCCCATCCTTTCTCCTACCCCCATTTTAAAGACAAAGAAATTAATTCCCAGAAAGATTAAGTAACTTATTCCAAGTTATACAGCTATTTAGTGGGGTAGCTGGGATTCAGACCCAATTTTCCTGATTCCTATTTAAATGTACTTTCTACTTTAAAATGCTGTCTGGCTCTACACTACACTGCCTTCACATATATACTGGGAATTTGAAAATATAGAAATGCAATGCAATTATTCTCTCCTTGTGGGGGAATGAAGGTCATAGGCAAAATTCATCTGGATGTGGAATGGAATATTAGTCATTCTTATTTTGGAAGAGGAAATAATATGTTCTCATGTGCCCATAAAGGATGATAATTCAATTCTACTGAACTATCTTCCCCATGGAAAACATGCTAAAAGGAATTGTAATAGGATGCTCATTTACATATCTGATTCAACATGTGTTGAAAAGCTTTAACGTAGATTCATCAGTTACTCAGTCAGAGTCTAAGTATTTACATCATTTCTTCAAAACCATGGTTTGGATTAATTGTTCATGACTCTAGTCACTGTATTATGAAAATATTTGTAGATTTTCCTAACCTGGGAAATATTTTACAACTTCCTTGAGTGTATTTCATGTATACTAATTCTTTGTAGAACTCAGTCATGGATTTGCATGATCATAAATATAGTTAAGTAGCAATTTTCACTATAATTTCCCGTTTTAATATTCACTCAAAAAAAGGAAATATATGCTAACACTATAGTAATTAAAACACAATCAATGAGATAAGAAGATAAGAACACTGAAAAATGTAAAGATCTTAGGAATAACACTGGACAGTTAAAATACTCTTGTACCACACTCACCTTTCTCAATCTCAGATGATTCCCCATACAATCAGTACAAGTGAAAACAGAAGTTATGTTTTAGGGTATGACCTTTATGGCCCCAAGGTCTACCCCTCCTTATGGCACTGGGTCACTTTTAGCACATGGTCAAACCATCTTATAAGAAGTAAAATACATTGAATCTGCTCAGTGATGCAAAGACAATGGAAGAAAATTAGTGAGGGGCAAGGGCATAAGATATATAATGTTGAACCAGTTAAAGAGGAAAGAGTTTCTATATGCAAGGAAAAGGGCCTTATATACACATTTGCAGTCAACTTTCTTCTGACTGAATTTACTCTGGGCAGGGAACTAGCTGGATCCCTACAAACTCCTAAGAGAAGAAACTATAGATACAGAGAGTCCATGGGTCTATGAAGGAGAAAAGGTTAAGTCTTTCCATAATAAAAGACTGAAGAGTCAAAATGAGGAGAAAGAATCCAGAAAAGAGCTAATGGAAATAAAATAAACAGGCTAACAGACAAAATGTTCAAGAGAAGACTATGTATAATCCAACTCTCTCAAACAGATAAAACAGCAGTGAGACACTGGCATCAGAAGAATAAATTTTTAAGGTCGTATAACAAGAAAAAAATATATTATGAAGGGAAATATTTTTTTAAAAACTCAGTGGAGAATTGCCAGTTGATAAATGGTCAAAGGATATGAATAGGCAGTTTTCAGAGAAAGAAATTAAAGCTATCTATAGTCATATGAAAAAAATGCTCTAAATCACTGTTGATTAGAGAGATGCAAATCAAAACAACTCTGTGCTACCATATCACAAATATCAGATTGACTAACATGATAAAACAGGAAGATGATAAATGTTGGAGAAGATATGGAAGAGCTAGAACACTAATTCATTGTTGGTGGAGCTATGAACTGATCCAACCATTCTGGAGAGCAATTGGAACTTTGCCCAAAGGGCTACAAAAATGTGCGTACCTTTTGACCCAGCAATACTGCTTCTAGGACTATATCCTCAAGAGATCATAAAAATGGGAAAGGGTCCCACATGTACAAAAATATTTATAGCAGCTCTCTTTGTGGTGGCCCAAAACTGGAAATCAAGGGGATGCCCATCAATTGGGGAATGACTGAATAAATTGTGGTATATGAATGTAATGGAATACTACTGTGCTATAAGAAATGATGAATGGGAAAATTTCAGAAAGGCCTCAAAGACTTATATGAACTGATGCTGAGAGGAAGGAGCAGAGCCAGCAGAACTTTGTACTCAGCAACAACCACAGTGTGTGAAGAAATTTTTCTGATAGGCTTAGTACTTCATTGAAATGCAAGGACGTAAATAATTCCCAATGGTCTCTTAAGGCAAAATGCCTTACACATCCAGGGAAAGAACTATGGAACCTAATTGCAGAATGAAGCAGATCATTTTCTTTTGTGTTATGTTTTGGTTTGCTTTATGATTTCTCCCATTCATTTGAATTCTTCTATGCAACATGACTAAGGTGAAAATGTATTTAATAGGAATGTATGTGTAGAACCTATATAAAACTATATGCCATCCCAGGGAGAGAGTGGGGAGGTAGGGGGTAGGGGAAAAATCTAAGATATATTGAAGTGATTATAGAACACTGAAAACAAATAAAATAATAAAAAAATAAAAAAAAATTCAGTGGAGAAGAAAACTACATCAATTCCCTAGAAGTCATAGAAACATGGCAAGAAATTTTAGAATATTTTAAAATAGGAATTAACATTTTAAATGAAGACATTATGATAGAAATTTCATTCAGAAATCAAATCCCTCAAAGCAGACATAGCAAAGGTAAACCACAGAATGGAGAACTTTGAAAAATATAATGGAGAATTTCTCAAAGATAGCAGCACTTCAGGAAAAAATATATATCAAATTCACACTTTAAAAAATGCAAGTATAAGAAAATTAGAAAGAGAAACAAATTTAAAAAAACTTTGAAAGAAAATGAAATACATAAAATGCAATGTAACAGACCTACCCGATCTATCCATCTTCTTTAAAATAGATGAATACTGTACTACAGGATATGCTTTAAGAAAAGTGCTCCAAACTTTTAAATAAAGACAATAAATATTGTTTGCTCAAATACACATATCACTACAAAAGAAAAAGTCACACTTGGATCACTATATTATCTTATGGTTAAATTCCAGATTTTCAATGGTAAACCACACATTTCCCAAGAATCCAAGGACCTTCAGATATGAAAAAGCATTAATTTGAATAACAAAAATTACTCCTTTATTGAGTATTCAAAGCCCTTTACAACATGGTTCCAACCTATCTTTCCAGCATTACTATACATTCCTTCCCTTATACACTCTATTATACTGTAATACTATTTTTTTCTGATCTCCCTAGTTACTAGTGTAACTTCCAAAAAAATTAACTTGCATTCTACACTTTATGAATTTTGTACATATTTAGGAATTAGTGTAAATAATATATTCCTTGGCACAGAACACAAACTCCTTGAGATCAAGGATTCAACAAAATAACTAAAAAATGAGGAAAATAGATGGGAGCAATATGGCAAAGCACACTTGACACTGACATAGATACAACTATAAAACATTCTTTAAAGAAATAAAGAATGGAAAGTATCAGGATGAATATTCAATCTTCCTGGGTAGACTATAACAATAAAATTTACAAAAATTAATTTATAGATTTAATGTATTCCAAACTAGTAAGACAATACTTTTAATGCTGGAAAATATAATAAAATTATTTTGAAGGAATAACATTTGAAATAATTCAGGGAAATAATGATTGTCAAGCTTTTTTTGTTTTTTACTTTATTTACTTATTTATTTTGAGTTTTCAGCATTCATTTCCACAAGATTTTGACTTCCAAATTTTCTCCCCATCTCTCCCCTCCCCCCACCCCAAGACACTGTGCATTCTGATTACCCTTTCCCCTACTCTGCCCTCTGTTCTATCACACCCCTCCCTTCCTTTATCCCTATCTTCTCTCTTTTCTTTTAGAACAAGATAGATTTGTATACCCCATTAGCTGTATTTCTTATTTCCCAGTTACATGAAAAACAATTCTCAACATTCGTTCCTAAATCTTTGAGTTCCAACTTCTCTCCCATCCTCCCTCCCCACACATCCCCACTGAGAAGCCAAATAATTCAATACAGGTTATACATGTGTAGTTATGCAAAAAACTTCCATAATAGTCATGTTGTGAAAGACTAACTACATTTTCCTCCAACCTATCCTGTCCCCCATTTATTCTGCTGTCTTTTGTCCTTGTCCCTCCCCTAAAGTGTTTACTTCTAATTACTCCCTCATCCCATTTGCCCTCCTTTCTATCATCCCCCACACCCCACTTATCCCCTTCTCCCCTACTTTCTCTTAGCATAAGATAGATTTTCATAACAAATTGAGTATGCATGTTATTCCCTCCTTAAGAAAAATGTGATGAGAGTAAGCTTCACTTTTCCCCCCACCTCTCCCCTTTTCCCCTCCTTTGAAAAAGCTTTTTTGGCCTCTTTAAGAGAGATAATTTGTCCCATTCTATTTCTCCCTTTCTCCTCTCAATATATTCCTCTCTCAGCTCTTAATTTTATTTTTTAAGATATCATCCCGCCCTATTCAACTCATCCTGTGTCCTCTGTCCATATGTATATAATTCCTCCAACTATCCAAATACTGAGAAAAGTTTCAAGAGTTACAAATATTATCTTTTCATGTAGGAATGTAAACAGTTCAACTTTAGTAAGTCCCTTAGGATTTCTCTTTCCTGTTTACCTTTTTCATGCCTCTCTTGATTGATGTCTTTAAAAGTCAGATTTTCTATTCAGTTCTGGTCATTTTATCAAGAATGCTTGAAAGTCCTCTATTTCATTGAACGATCATTTTTCCTCTGAAGTATTATATTCAGTTTTGCTGGGTAGGTGATTTTTGGATTTAATCACAGTTCCTTTGACTTCTGGAATATCATATTTCAAGCCCTTCAATTTCTTAATGTAGAAGCTGCTAGATTATGTGTTATCCTGATTGTATTTCCACCATACTTGAATTATTTCTTTCTGGATGCTTGAAATATTTTCTCCTTGACCTGAGAACTCTGAAATTTGGCTGAAATCTTCCTAGGAATTTTTCTTTTGGAATCTCTTTCAGGAGGTGATTGGTGGATTCTTTCAATGTTTATTTTATCCTCTGGTTCTAGAATATCAGGGCAGTTTTCCTTGATAATTTCATGAAAGATGATGTCTAGGCTCTTTTTTTCATCATGGCTTTCCGGTAGTCCCATAGTTTTTAAATTGTCTACCCTCGATCTATTTCCCAGATCAGTTGTTTTTCCAATGAGATATTTCACTTGTCTTCAAGTTTTTTTCATTCTTTTGCTCTCAATTTCTTGGTTTCTCATAAAGTCATTAGCTTCCATCTGCTCCATTCTCATTTTTAAAGAACTATTTTATTCAGTGAGCTTTTGAACCTCCTTTTCCATTTAGCTAATTCTACTTTTTAAAGTATTTTTCTCCTCATTGGCTTTTTGGACCTCTTTTGCCATTTGAGTTACTAAAAGTGTTATTTTCTTCAGCATCTTTTTGCTTCTCCTTTAGCAAGCTGTTGACTAACTTTTCATGATTTTCTTACATTGCTCTCATTTCTCTTCCAAATTTCTTCTCCACCTCTCACTTGATTTTCAAAATCTTTTTGAGCTCTTCCATGGCCTAAGACCATTGCAAGTTTATTTTAAAGGTTTTGGATGAAGAAGCCTTGACCTTGCTGTCTTCCTCAAATTGTATGCTTTGTTCTTCCTCATCTGAGAAGATGGAGGAAAATACCTTCACCAAGAAAGTAACCTTCTATAGTCTTATTTTTTTTTCCCTTTTTGGGGCATTTTCTCAACCAGTTACTTGAATTTTGAGTCCTTTGTCAAGTGGAAGGTATACTCCAGGGACCTGTAAGTTCTCAATTCCACTAAAGTGGCACAATCAAGGGAGAGGAGTTTACTCCTCTCCTGGTCTGCCCTCTGGTCTGGGAACAACCATAAGCTTTTCTTGTCCAGGATCTGTGAGTAGAATTCCCTCTCCAGATTCTCCACCAGCTCCAGCACACCAGCCTTCTTCCTCCTCCCAGGGCTGCCACTCATGGTTGAGATTCAGAACAGCTGCTTGATTTCCCCAGGGTCTTTAGGCTGAGGGCTCCAAAAGTGGTTGCTGTAGTCTCCTGGGGCCTGCTACCTTCTCACCCAGGTGAAAGAGCTTTCTCATTAAACTTTGAAGCTGTCTTTTGGTGTTTGTGACTCTGCACCCTGACACCATAGACCTTTCCTGTCAGCCTTACAATCTGCCTTGGGGTGAAAATCTCTTTCACTCTGTCATTTTGTGGCTTCTGCTGCTCTAGAATTTGTTTAGAGCCATTTTTACAGATATTTTATGGGTTTTGGTGGGGAGAGTTAGAGCAGGTCCATCCTTTTACTCTGCCATCTTGGCTGTGCCCCTCCCCTCCATTACCAAGTTTTAAAAAAGAAATTTGAATAGGCATCTACTCCTACTTATTTTCAGGCAAGGGGTGAGATATATGGGAGTGGAAAGTTATATGATATGTAATATCAGGTATTTTCAATGTTTTGGTGATGAAAAATAAGATATGTCATGGGAATAGTATAAAAGTTTTCAATAAAACTTAGACAAACTTAAAGTGTGTTCAATTAGATTAAAAAAAAACTTTCAACCACCCAATCCACTTCCTTATAATAATTAATAATTATATTTCCTCTGGCCAATGTAAGAAAAAAGGAGTAGTTTTAGTCAATTGGTAATTTGGTCACATTTCTTATGTTTGGGGCCAATCACCTGAGGATATTTTGGTAAAGATGATGCAGACAAAAATCAAATTAATTGTATCTGAACTCATCCCTATAGCAAAAAGTTAGAATTCAGAGATAATGAGAATGTTTATTGGTTATATATTTGTTTTTGAGCAGAAAATCTGATTGACTTCCTAAGATACTTTGGGTCAATAGAGCTCATTGAAACACTCTTTTCCCCTCAAACTCAGGGAAAACTTTCAAACTAATTCATTAAATTAGGTTATTGCAATAATCTGTATGCCAGAAGCGATACTCTGAATTAAAGTGTTTGCAGAGGAATGACAGGACTCAACAACTGAATGGTGAAAGGAAGTGTCAACAATGACTGAGTTTTGAGGCTTAGGAAAGTGGGAAGATGACATTGCTATCAAAACGGACATTAGGAGAAGGGAAAGTATTTTAGGTTGCATATAATGGGTTTGCTTTGGGATGTACTGAGTTTGAGGTACAATTGAGACATCATCTTAGAGATATCAGACAGGTGGCTGGAAATGGAAACCTAGAGCACTGGGGAATCATTGCAAGAGACATCAAAAGGGAATCACCAACTGGGAAATGGATGAATTCCTCAAAGAAAAGAGTGGAGGTTCAATGACAGAACCCTTGGGGAAGCCATGGCCCTAGAGTGAGAAAATGAAGAATCATAAGGTATTGAAGGAAACAAAAATGATGGTCTTAGAACTAGAAAGGCATCACTAGGGTGAATGCTTGTGAGAGTTTGGGGAAAGATATTAGACAGAAGGGGCTTATGCCTAGGGTGATGGATGTTTATATTGAAGAAATTAGGAATTTGGTAGAAAATTTGGAGGAGCACGTTAACCATAGAAGAAGGGAATGAGAAAGTGGCATGCCAAACAGAAATTGGTGATTAAGGGGAAAGTCGGAAGATTAACATGATTCTAGAATTCCATTTAAAATGCCAGCATGGTGATATGTGGTTCTTATAGAATCACATGTGAAGGTTGTATCTATTCCTTTATCCTTTTAGGAGAATATGAAATTAATAAAAAATAGAACCAAAGGTTATTGGTAAGGACTGCACATCATTTTTTCTGATCATCAGTCTTAATCCTCTCCTGGAATTTCAAAGAATAAACTTGCAATAGAGCTTTATAAAGAGCAAATGATAGATTGTAAGCTCCCTTAGGGCAGGGACTGTCCTTTCTTTGCCTCTTTTTGTAGCTTCAACACTTACTACAGTACCTAGAATAAAGTAGGTGTTTAATAAATGTTTATTGATTGATTGAACATTTCTACAGTGTTCTCATCAACAATGCCGAGGCCATTGACCACTTACCATTGGCTGAAGTCAATCCCTCCTTAGGTGAACCTCCAAATGAAGAAGAGGTTTTCAGTGCCATGAGGCTCTTTTCATGCAGCAAAGCATCTGGTGCTGATTCTATTCTAGTTGAGATTTACAAGGAAGGGGGGACATTGTTCATACAAAAGCTGACTGAAATCTTCCAGATTGTATGGCAAGAGGAGTTTATCCCCCAGGAGTTCAAGAATGCCTCCACTGTTCACCTCTATGAAGGTAAAGGAAGTAGATTGTGCTGTAATAATCACGGAGGGCTAGGGAGTTTCTCAGTCATTGCTGGCAAGATTCTTGTTAGAGTCCTCCTTAATAGGCTGATCCTTTACCTGGAAGACAATCATATACCTGAGAGCCAGTGTGGCTTCCTAAAGGGTCGAGGAACACTTGATATGAGGTTTGCTGCCTGACAACTCCAGGAGAAATGCCGAGCAGAACAGAGGTCTGTACACAACATTTGTAAATCTAACCAAGGGTTTTGATACTGTTAGTGGTGAGGGCTTATGGAAAGTGATGTCAAAATTTGGCTGCCCAGGGAAGTTCATCAGTATTATATGTCAGTTTCATGATGGCATATTTTCTCAGATTCTGGATGGTGGACAATGCTTTTGTGCCTTCCCACTCACCAATGGCCTGAAATAAGGCTGTGAGTTGCTCCCATGCTTTTTAGCATAATGTTTTCAGTCATGTTGTCAAATGCTTTCAATGAGAATGAACACAGCATCAAGGTCAGCTACAACACTGATGGTAAATTCTTCAATTTGAAAAGGCTACAAGCCAAGACCAATGTGGAGACAGTGTTGGTGCATGATTTTCTGTTTGCAGATGATTGCATACTGCAACCTCTGAAGCTGAGATGAACCAAAGTATGGATCAGTTCTCTGCTACTTGAGCTAATTTTGTCCTAACAATTAACACCAAGAAAACACAGATGTTCCATCAGCCACCACCACAACATTCATACATGGAACCATCGGTGATAACAAATGGAGAAGTTTTGAATACTGTGGATCAGTTCACTTACTTTGGTAGGGTACTTTTCAGGGATGTACACAATTGATATGGAGGTTGAAGCACCCATTGGCAGAGCTAGTTTAGTGTTTGTCAGGCTCCAAAAGAAAGTTTGGGAGAGAAGAGGTATGAGATTGACTACCAAACTGAAGGTCTACAGAGCCATTATGCTGACCTCATTGTGGTATGCCTGTGAAACATGGACAGTCTACAAGTGCCATGCTAGAAAACTGAATCACTTCTTTTTGAATTGTCTTAGGAAGATTCTGAAGATCACCTGGTAAGATAAGGTACTGGACACTGAGATCCTTACTCAAACTAACTGCCAAACATTCAAACTGTGCTTCAGAGAGCACAACTCTGATGGACTAGCCATGTTGTTCAAATGCAAGATGTGTGTTTGTGAAAAAGACTATTTTATAGAGAACTCACACAGGGTAGACTCAGAAGAAGTGATACAAAGACATTCTCAAGGTCTCTCTCAAGAACTTGGGAATTGATTGTGTGACATGGACGACACTGGCACAGAACAGCTCAGCATGGTGTGACCATATCAGAGAAGGTGTTGTGCTTTATGAGCAAGCAAACTTGAAACAGCTCAAAGGAAATGTAGGATGCACAAATTTAGAGTATCCACCCTAAGCATTCACATGGAATATCTGTGCCCAATTTGTGGTAGAGCATTTCAAGCTCATATTGGTCTGATTGACTACAGGTGGAGACATTGAAGCTTGACATTATCATACCGATGTCATTTTGGTCTTCTCTGAGAACGAAGGACAACAAACAACCATTTTAGTGATTGATTGATCCACCTCCTTCTCCAACTCTAAATGTTGCAGTTTATCAGTATTAGTGAATAAAAAGATTTTCTACAGTAACTAAACTTGGAAATATGGAGACAGGTAAGAAGGAAAATAAGGATACCCAAAGGGCTATCCAGCAATACTGCTACTAAGTCTACATCCCAAAGAGGTCAAAGAAAAAGAAAAAAGACCTATATATACAAAAAACATATTTGGAGCAGCTCTTTTTTGTGTTGGCAAAAATTGGAAATTGAGGAGATGACCTTCAATTGAGGAATGGTTGAACAAGTTGTGATATGTGATTATGATGGAATATGATTTTGCTATAAAAAATGACAAGCAAGATGGTTTCAAAAAAACCTGGGATGACATATAAATTGATGTAATGAATGCTGGGGATAATAGTTTCATCATGAATACAGTTTGCCTTGACTCATTTTAAACATCCTTTGGATCTTTTTCAGACTTGCTTCCTAGCCATGGCTAGATGTTAGTTCAGGTTAAAATTCTTCTCTTCTGGGAAGCAGTTTGATATAATGGCTAGAGTGTTGAACTTAGAATTAGGAAGGCCTGGATTTGAATCCCACTTCAGAAATTCACTCTCTATGTAATCTTCCACAAGTTGCTTTAACTTCCCTCACGCTGTCTTTTCATTTATTAAATGGAGATAAAAACAGTACCTTCTTTAAGACTTATTTCCAACATCACATGTAATAAATGCAAGCAAAGGGCGGAGTCAGGATGTCCAAGTAGAAAGACACACATATGCTGGCTTTCCCCACACAGCCCATAAAATACCTGTAGAGAGGGACTCTCAGCAAATTCTGGAGCAGTAGAAGTGGAGAACAACAGAGTGGAGGAGATTTCCAGCCCAGGGTGACCTGAAAGGCCCACGGGAAATGTCTGTTGCACAGATCATGGAATGGAGCCCAGCCTAGCCTTGGCCATGCCAGCGTGGCATGGCTCTGGGAGGAGGACTCCTCAGGGGTGGAATCTCCAGTCACGGAATCCCCAGTCGCAGCAGCAGTGGGTTTGCAGATTCCCTCAACCCACAGGTGCCAAAGGTCAGTGACAGTGTTTCCTTAGCTGGCCAGGAAGGGAGAAGAGCCTTCTCATAGCTCCAGCCTTAGGCAGCAGCCACAGGGCAGGCAGCAGTTACCACTGCAACCCACATCCATTGTTGGATCATAAAACCCCTAGGGGTACTGAGCAGCCCATTCTTACCTCAGCCCTGTGTAGAGGTCCTGAGGGAGTTGATCTTTATTTCACACCGAATGGTGGCCCTGCCCCCACAGCTTAACTGAATCTCAGCCCCGCAGTGATGGCTTAGCAGAGCTGGAGGCCAGGTGACTATGGAGAGGAAACTGCTAAGACTCTGGGCACAAAAATCTCTTCTTGCTCCCAGAATGGTACACACTTGATTATGCCACCTTCGAGGAACTGAAATCTTACAGATTCCCACAGTATACCCTACTCTTGACAAAGACCCAAAAGTCAAGTAAGTGGTTGGGAAAATGCCCAAAAAAGGGAAAAAAAATAAGACTATAGGTTACTTTCTTGGTGAACAGATATCTTCTCTGATCCTTTTGGATGAGGAAGAACAATTCTTACCATCAGGGAAAGATACTAAATGCAGGCAAAGTACTTTGCTACCCTTAAAATATTTTGTAAATGAGAACTGGTATTAGTTTTCTCCTTAAACCCAACAGAAATCATATGGTATGTTTGTAATAAAGTTATATGGTGGTTTTTTTAAGTTATTGTCCTAAGTCAGCATAAGCTCTCTACTAATAACCATTTGATCATTGGAAGAGACATCCACAATCATATCTAAATATGATAATTTGTTTTCCCACTCTTGTTTAGTTATAGTTCTTACAGATAATCAAAAGTGTCTATTGAAGGTAGAAAGAGATATATAGGGCAAAAAGAACAGCCATGGATAAATTGCCCCATTTAGACACAGCCTACAACACATTTATCAAGTATTTTTCATTGCATTAAACCTTGCACAAGCATTATACACATGTCATTAGGTTTAGTCAAAAGAAATTTGCCTCTGAAACACTATTAAAACAGAACCAGGACTAGACCATATCTTTTTTGGGGTTCTCTCATTTTCCTTTTTGAAAAAGTACTATCTATAGTCCACATTCATTATTTGGGATTCTGTATTTGTTATCCTAAAAATCAATCCCTGAAAACAAATAGACTTGTTACCTCCAACATATACCTTCTATAGGTATTTGGTCATACTGGGTTGTTCTTCCTAGTCATATCTTTTAATATATTGTCACTTCCTCACAAAGCTCTCATCATTGCCAATAAGAATACAGCAGTATAGAAGTATCTGCAGTTGTAGTCTATTTCACATCTGTCTAAACGTTCTCTGATTTTCATCTGTGAAGTCTCTCAATATGGCATCAGTCAGCAAACTCTCATACCAAACTCTGAAGGCTAATTTTTTCTCGACTACTTTTCACCACATTGTTAGGTAAACAATGTTTTTTTAAAAAAATCACCAATCAGCATTCTTTTAACATCAGTCCTTTTCTCACAGAATTATGTGAACACCAATTTCTCATAAGAATAAAATTTGAGGGCAGCATAAAAAGCATGAATTGTTTTAAAACACTCTAATTTGTCAGTCAGGATGACTTGTCTATAAGAATTGTCACAGAACATATCAGTAAAGCATTACCAGAAAAGAAGATAGACAGTCATATTGAAGGAGCTATGATAACACATGGCTAGTCCAAGAATTAATTGATATTCATAAAATAAAAAAAGATAAGCAAAGCTTCTACTACACTAGACATATTCTCTATGGAAGATTTACAGAAAGATAGAAACAAAATCATCCAAAATAAAAAGATATGAAAGAGGTCTGACCTATGTCAGTGATAGGAATACTAATATTAAGAAGGATATTAACATAATAGAACGAGATGACACGGTTCTTTTTTTCCATCTACTTTTCTCTGTACAAATAGAGGTTCATATGCACACATACCCACCTATGGATAACCTGGAGAGGCACTAAATTAGCACATATGCATATGTATCTATGTAGATGTATGTATACATATGCATATATATACATATAGAAAGATATAGTCCAAAGAAACACCTAATATTTATATCCATACATCTACTTTGTATCTATATCTATCTATTATCCATAATATTTAGTGCTTTTCTGGTCACCCTCTCCCAATTCTAATCCATAGGTTGAATTCCTGGCAGGGGTGATGGTGCAATTGTCCCAGATACAAAGTGATTTTTTAAAAATTTAGTATTTTTCCCAAGTTACACATAATAATAATTTTTAACATTTGTTTTTAAACTTTGAGTTCCAAATTTTATCCTTTGAGAAGGCAAGTGATTTGACATAGGTTATACATGTGCAGTCATGCAAAATATATCTATGATATCTAAATAATAGTCATGATATGAAAGAAAACATAGACAAAACAAATTCAAGAAAAATGAAGAAAGCAAAAAAGGTATGATTCAATCTGTATTCAGACACCATCAGTTCTTTGTTTGTGGATGGATAGCATTTTTCATCATGGCATTTTCATCATATCCAGATTTGTTTTGGATCATTGTATCATCTGATCATCTTCCATCATTGATATTACTTTGGAAACAATACATTTCACTTTGCATCAGCCCATGCAAGTCTTTTCAGGTTTTTCTGAGAGCATCCTGGTCATCATCTCTTTTAATAGTATCCCATCACAATCACATACCACAACTTGTTCAGCCATTCCCCAATTGAGGGGCAGCCACTCAATTTCTAATTCTTTGCCCCCAGAAAAGAGCTACTATTAACATTTTTGTACATATAGGTCCCTTTCCTGTTTTTTTTCTTACTTCTTTTGGGACAGAAACCTAAGTAGTGATATTGTTAGGTCAAAAGGTATGCATGGTTTTATAGCTCTTTGGGCATAGCTCCAAATTGTTTTAAAGAATCGTTGAATCAGAACATAACTCCACCAACCAATGTATTAATGCCTCATTTTTTTCCTTCCAACATTTGTTATTTCCCTTTTCTGTGGTATTAACCAATGTAATAGGTATGAGGTAGTAGTACCTGAGAACTGTTTTAATTTACATTTTTCTAATTCATAGTGAGTTAGAGTATTTTTTTCACATGGCTATAGACAGTTTTGATTACTTCACCTGAAAACTGTGTATATCTTTTGATCATTTATCAAGTGGGGAATGGCTCTTATTTTTATAAATTTGACTCAGTTCTCTATATGTTTGAGAAATGAACCCTTTTCAGAGAAATGCTTTGAAATATATTCCACAATTACTATTACTAATTGTATTTTCTTCCATCCTATCTACCCTTACTCTATTTATTCTATTCTCTCTTTCATTTTACTCCATCCCTCCTCAAAAGTGTTGTGCTTTTGACTATTCCCACCACCAATCTGCCCTTCCTTCTATCATCTCCCGCTTTCTCTCCCCTTCTTCTCCATCTTTCCCATAGGATAAGACAAAGTCCTATACTCAGTTTAGTTTGTTTGATATTCCTTTTCTGAACCAGTTCAGATGAGATTAAGTTTCACTCACTCTTCCTCACCTCCCCCACTTTCCCTCCATTTTAAAATCTTTTCCTCTCCTCTCTTATGTGAAATAATTTATCCCATTCTACCTCCCCCTTCTCTTCCTCCCAATACATTCCTCTCACAGTCCTTAATTTTGTTTTGTAGATATCATCCCTTATTATTCAATGGACACCTGTGCCCTCAATCTATATAAACTCCTTCTAACTATCCTAATAATGATAAAGGTCTTGTGAAATACAAATATCATCTTACAATGTAGAAATGTAAACAGTTTAACCTTTTCAAGTACCCTATGATTTTCATTTTCTTTTTATCTTTTTATGGTTCTCTTGAGTCTTATATCTGACAATAAAATCTATTCAGCCCTAGTCTTTTTATCAGGAATGCTTGAAAGTCCTCTATTTCATTGAATATCCATTTTATCCTTAAGGATTATACTCAGTTTTACTGGGTAGGTGATTCTTGGTTATAACCCTAGCTCCTTTGTCCCTCATGATATCTTATCCCAAGTCCTCTGATCTTTTAACGTAGAAGCTGCTAAATCTTTTGTTATACTGACTATGGCTCCATGATTATTTGTTTCTAGTTGATTGCTTGCAATACTTTCTCCTTGACCTGAGAGCTCTTGTTCCTTCTCAAAAGCGTTCATTTCTAGTGACTCCCTTCTCCTATTTGCCCACCCTTTTAACATTCCCCTCGCTCCACTTGTCACCTCCTCTCCTACTTTCCTGTGGTGTATATTCTGCTATTTTTCAATAAGATATTTCACATTGTCTTCTATTTTTTTTTTATTCCTTTGGTTTTGTTTGTTTCATGATTTCTCATAAAGTCATTAGCTTCCATTTTAATTTTTAAGGAATTCATTGTCTTAGTGGGCTTTTGGACCTCCTTTTCTATTTTACCAGTTCTACTTTTTAAGCCATCTTTCTCCTCACTCACTTTTTTGGACATCTTTTACCATTTGACCTAGTCTGTTTTTAAGGTGTTATTTTCTTCAGTATTTTTCTGTATGTCTCCTTTACCAAGCTGTTGACTTGTTTTTCATGATTTTCTTGCATCACTCATTTCTCATCTCAAATTTTTCTCTACCTCTCTATGCGATTTTCAAAATTCTTTTTGAGCTCTTCCATGGCCTGAGACCAATTCATATTTTTGTTGGAGGCTTTGGATATAGGACTTTTTTGTCTTCTTCTGTTTGTATATTTTGATCTTCCTTGACACTATATTAATGTTCTTTATTCAGAGTATTTTCCGTTCTTTGCTCATTTTCTCAGCCTATTACTTGACTTTTAACTCTTTTTTAAAGTAGAGCTCTGTTTCCAGTGTGAAGGGACTATTGTCCCAAATTTCAGGGGTTCTGCATAGCTATTTTCAGAGATACTTCTAAGGACCTGTAAGTTTCCAGTTCTTCTAAAGTGGTATGATCAAAGTAGAGATGCGCTTACTGCTCTCCTGTCCTGTGCTTTGGTCTGTAAGTGATCACAAGCACTCTTTTCTGCCCTGTAGCTGTCTGGCGGGGAGGGCCCTCCACTGTGGCTACAAGCTCTGACATGCTAGTGTTCCTCCTTGCTCTAAGACTTCCATCCAGGACTGTGACCCAGATATGAATTTTACAAAAGATATAGAGTTCTCCCTCAGTGCTAGCAAAAAGACTCTTGTAATCTCCTTCTGATCAATAGCTCCACCATCTGTGGACTGAGAGCTCAAGAAGCCATCTCTGCTGCTGCCAGTGCTGATTTAGTCACTCCCAGGGCTTGCTTTTGTTGACTGGGGCTGAGGTTGTGCTCCCCTCCCACCTAGGTGCAATAGACTTTTCCTGCTGACCTAAGTTGTCTTTGGTGTCTGTGGGCTGAGAGGTCTGGAAACTGCCTCTGCTGCCAGTGATTCAGGTCCTCCAAGGCCTGCTCCAGGTTTGCTGGGGCCCAATCTGCCCTAGCACAGCCTGAGCTGGATTGTACTTCTCTCTTACCCTGAGGCAACAAACCTTTCCTGCTGACCTTCCTGGTTGTCTTGGGCTGGAAATTTGTTTCACTCCATCTTTTTGTGGATTTTGCTGCTCTAGAATTTGTTTAGAAGTATTTTTAAAGGTATTTGAAGGAGTAGGGGGGAGAGCTAAGGTGATTCTCTGCCTTTACTCTGTCATCTTGGCTTTGCTTATGGTGATGCAGTTCTTACAACAGCCTTCCATCATCTATCTCTATAATATAGTTTCAACGAATCTTTTAGTCATTTCACTCTAAGAAGTATTTGCACTGGTTAAACTTTTCTATGAAATGATAATTATAGGCATTATCTTTGCTTTTGAACAATTCCTGCTGTTCAGGGTTAAAAGTTGTTTCGATCTAATCTAATTCTATGTCTCCTTATTCTAAACTATTTTATAATTTATTATTTGCTTTGACATAGCAATCTATCAAAATATTATCAAATATAAGACATTACACCATGTCAACAAGTGCCAATTATGCACAAGATATTATAATAAATACTAGGGATATGATGCTGAATAAGATATAATTTTTTGAGTTGCTTATTGGCTAGTGTGATGGTTAGGGAGAGATGTAAAAGAATAAAACAACAGAATAAATAAATATAGATTAGATACTGAAACAACAGAAAATAATAATAGTAATAAAATCAAAGAAAGAGCATTAGGCCTACAGACAACAAAACACTGCCACAATTAAGGAAAGCTGAGTGGACTTATAGCATCACAAAACATCTAAAAGAAAACACAGATTAAGATGCATAAAATTGAATATGAATTTAATAATGATATAAAGATTCATCTTAGTTTAGTGCAAAGGATACTTACCTAGGAGTCATGAGAACTATTTAAATTCCTGTATTTAAACAAGGATTAGCTGTATGACAGTGTTCAAGTCTCTCAATGTCTTTGAACCTCAGTTTATTTACCTGCAAATTTTTATTTATACTACCTATCACAGAATTGTGCTGAATAAAAAACATATAAACCCTAAAGACCTTCATAAATTAAATATGTGAATACAGTTAACATTTGATTAATCGTAATACGAGGGGGATTATTGGAAATGCAGCCAGTTTCTAGTGATTTTTTATACCATACTCACCCAAACCACATTTATGAAAATAGTTTCATTAACTTTGCCATTCCTTGCCAATCATGGATCAAGGACAACTAAAAAATACTTGTAACTAAAGCATGAAATGGAGAAAATTCAGGGATTCAGTACAGTCTATAAAACATACAAGACATTTCTGAATAGACTTAGAGCTCTCTTTGCATATAATTCATGCATCTAAAATATATTTCATGAACAGTGTTTTAAGTCCTATTACTTTCTAGTTACACTTCCTATGCTATCTAATGTCCACAGCAGAGAAAAATAATTAAGAAACTGACAAACTATGCTTCATTTGCACTTACTTTCTAAAGGCTAATTATTCATTTGCTTAAGCAATGAATTCTACCTTGATTAGAGAATTTAATCAGCAGGAGTTGCACCTCAATTTAGACTATAAGAGTCCAAGAATTTGATATGACTGACATATTCCAGTTCAATTCATCTCTGTGCTAGACCTTCAAATACAAAGACAACAAAAAAGGAAAAAAAAGGGGGAGAGGATAGTCCTCTTCAAGGAACTTCTTTCTACTAATGAATCTAATTTAAACAGAAAACTAGGAGGAAAGGTAGTCAGATGATCACTTGATATTAGGTTTTAGAGCTACCTCCTCTCCAGCCTCAGACTTAATCTTGACTAGTCCCAGGAAATCAGTCACAGATTCATCACAAGATAGAGTAAATATTCTTGAGGTATCTAAAGCTACTGTAGCTTTAGACACTGTATTGGGCCATAACCCAATAGCCTAGTTTCATGGATGTGAAGTACATCTAATGAACTGCTATATGTTAAGTAGATTGTGAGGGCAGAAAATACCAAAAGAAATACTCCAACTTTACACTAAAATGCAACTTTAGGTGATATGTCAAAGTTAAGGAGTGTTGTGAGGGAACCAACAGCAGATTAGGGTACCTTCCAGGTCACTGAAGCAGATTTTTACTAAATGGTACCCACATGACCTGAAAGAGTTAATAAAGTTTGAAAAACTTCTAACAGTCCCACAGTGTAACTAAAGCACCAAGAGAAACTGCTTCATTAAGTTAAGGGTCTCCATATGAAGATATTCCTTATGAGCATAGAGGTGATCTTGACCTATACAGTCAATAGAACTTTACCTTATTACTGGCACTGACATCATTTAAGTGATGAGCATATGCACCTAACCAATTAAACAGTTATCTTCTTTAAAAGTGAAACTAAGTGGTATTTTTTTTTGTGAATAGATGATTCTTATATGTAATATCATGTATAATGATTAGGATCATCAAAAATATTTAACAGAAACTTTTTTTTTCTAAGGAGACATGGAAATTTGCTTATATTCCCTGTGTCAAAAATTCCTGCATCTGAAAAGGTGTATAAAACTGGAAAGAGCCACAAGGATAAGGAGGAAAGAAACTACCAATTCCTGGAATTTTGTGCTCTCTCACATGTAGCTAATTAAAATTGTATTATCTTCAGTAAGTAAACATTTTGAATGACCTTGAATATCAATATAGATCATTTCTAGGATTGCTTTGATTTATTCAATCTTATGAAGATATGGAAGTCAGTAGGTTTTGAATCAATAATGTTTGCTCTTGAAATGCAAATGTGTTTAACCATTCATGCTTAGGACAAAGAATATTACAAAAAGCAAATTTAGATTGTGAGTCAAAGATGTATGGGAAGACAAAGAAAGAAAAAAGCTAGAATAGATTAAAATATCAACTACAAAATATTAAAATTATAATACCTGAATAGATATTAATTTAAAGTTTTGTACCAAAGGTCTTAACTCATTACTTGAGAACACCAACGTGTTCTTTTAATTCTAAAAGAGCAATTTTATACAAGAAAACACCTTGTTAAGGATATGAAATTTAATAGATCCTTCCAATAGATCTATCTCAACCCTCCACCTCTGTCTCTGTCTCTGTCACTCTGGCATGGGTGTGTATATGTGTGTGTGTATATATATATATACATATATATATACACACATATATATACGCATACATATATGTATATATGTATTCACATGAATATATGTATACATACATATATCATTTGTCTATGAAATTATCTTTATCAGTGCAGTTAAAAAAAAACTGCTCTTTAATTTACAGCTTTATAGAATTTTCTGTGGCAGAGCATTCTGGACCACCACATACAATCTGTATTTCATGGAGGCCTATTACTGAAAGGCTAAATGCCCTGGCCATGTTAGCAAATAAGTATGAATCTGAGTGAGAACTTGAAAGCAAGTTTTCCTTACTCCATAACTGACTCTCTGTTTACTTTACTACCTCTCATAAGTATGTATGTGTAATATCCTACTCAATCTGCCCTCTTCCACTGGAGGAAAAGGAGGGGAAAAGCCATGGATTACTCTGCCAATAAAACTTCTAGAAGGAGGTGCTAGAACAGAAAAAAAGGGAGATTAGCCAAAGGCCAAAAACGAGGTAGATGGTGGGTAACTAGGCAAATGTGGGAAATGGAGAATTCAAACAAAAAAGGGAGGAATAGGATATCATACAAGTTTTTCTCTATACAGGGAGAGGCTTATCCTTAAATCAACTCTATTAATAATGAACAAGCCAAGAAGAGGAGTCAGAGTTCTATATAATTCAACCAATCAGGACATAATGGGAGGGCCAGAGTATATAAATGGTAATGCTGGAGCCAACTCATACCAGCTATTGAGAACTGATTACTAAATGTTCACAGTTAACATTTACACCTCAGAAAATATTATTTTTAGTTACAGATTTTAGAAAGTAATGGAGCAAATTCTGATTTTGATTAAACTAAAAAATTTGGTATGAGTACATTTTTTTCCCCAAAAGAGCTGGTTATTTAACATTTACCAGCATATTCCCGATTATAAGCCAATAGCTACATACAGAGAAATGAGTTAGAAGAAAAAGCAGGGGAATGACTGTCCAGGATTCTTAGTTAACTCTGTCAAATGGATCTTGACCTTCTAGGAGACCATTGACAACACTGGTTTACTTGCTAACTCTCATTAGCAGTAACTGATGCTAAGGCTTGAGTCCAAGTACCTGAACTGTGTTCTAAGAATTGTTGAATTTGGGATTTTCCTAGACTGCTTAAAGTTTGTCTGTGTCTGAGAAAAGCCTTGGACACACAATTTCCATGGCAATTTTCTTAATATATCTGGTTTTACTTCATTATTATCTTTTAATATGTGGGGATATAAGTAAAAGAACTGTGTATCTCAGTTGTACTTATATCTTTTCAGTTATTCTTATATGGTATTACTTCCTTGAGACCAAGCATGACATGAAGATGGAACAGTTTTCCTAGTGAGCCTGGGGATAGCACAAGAATCTAGTCATGCTAATCTACACAGACTATACTCCTGTGCTGCAGAAACACTATCATCCAAAAAAGTGTGGGAGTAATGGGACAGAAATGTCTAGAATTGTTAAAATTATAAAGAACGTGGCTTTCCTTAGAGCAGTGGTTTTAAACTCAAGTAGAAACAGAGGCCACTAAATAGTACTTAAGAATTCCTTTAGGCTACATATTGACTTTGAAAACCATATATTAACGTTAGCTATGTATTCTTACTTATTTTGTCCAACATTTCCCAATTACATTTTAATCTAGCTCCTTTCATGCTTCAGAGTATTGCTGGCCACATGTAGTGGATTGGGTCATGTTTCTGACACCTCTGCCCCAGAGCATTCTTTGGTTTTTGGTAAATTACATATCCTTTGGGGAGTGTGTTATTTCTAGTTTCTATCCCTAATTGTTAAGATTAGCATGTGGCCAGCAATGCCTCTTGATGGTGAATGTGTGGCTGTGTATGTGTAGGAAGTGTGTGAGAGTGTGTGTGTGTGTGTGTGTGTGTGTGTGAGTGTGTGTGTGTGTATACAAGCATTAAGTTTTGAGAGTTGGAAAGGATGTCTGCAGTCATCTAATTTAATCCATAAACAAAGGAAATCTATAATGAGTAGTCATCCAGTCTCTACTAGCAGGCTTCCAGAGAAGTGGAACTCACCATCTCCCAAGAAGTCCATTACACTTGTGCATAGCTCCAATTGTCAGGAAACTTTTCCTGAATCTACCTTATTTTTTCTCTTTGAAATTTCTATCCATTGCTATCAATTAGTCTCTCTGTAGCCAAAGAGAAAAATACGATTCTTCTTCTATAGCATAATACTTTGAATATTTAAAAACAATTTAAAACTTAAAAATCGCTATCATTTTCACTTTTCTTGGCTAAAAATATGCTCAGTTCCTCCAGCAAATCCTCTGGATACTTTATAGCTTATTAGTGTTCTTATTAAACTATAATGTCCAGAACTGAAGAAAATAACTACACACAATGACCATTGATAAACATCTTAATATAATATTAGATTTTCAACCCATAAAATTTTGGATATTTGATTTGAAAGGGAACTCGCAGTGGAGCAAACATTAAATTCATACCTTTAACTAAGGAACAATGAAAACATTTATTCTCATGTTATATTTCACAAACAGGAATTGTTTATAAATTGGAAGGGAAAGAGGAAAGTGGAAGAAAACAAGCTAAACGACTGTGCGGAACAGTGATTATTTGCTGAGAAGGAAATAGTTATATGACAAGTATAACTAGTATGTTCTAGTGGTCCTAGACCACCACTTTTTAAAGAATTCCTTGCTAAAACATTAAAGCAGATCATTAGTTAATGTGACTAATCCAGACATTGATATTCAGTATGTGAAAGTAATCATTATTTCCAGTGATCTGTAAGTATTGGAAGCAGGGTATCATTTCTACTTTAACACAATTTTTTTAACGTTCCAAAAAAACTATAGAGCAATATGATGACAGTTAGTTAAATCATAGGCAAAATGTGGGTTTGAAACACTGGGAAGACAACTTTGCAACTTTTAAGATCACATTCTTTCCTACAGAATGTTATGTTGGATTTCAGTGCATTTCTCTCACCCTTTGCCTGTTTTGCTAATTAGCATAATATAATCTTGAGCTCCTGAGAAGGTGATAAAAAATAATGTTACTCTGAGGGGGTTTTATATGTTAATCTAGTAGAAAAAATCAATGAGGCAGTTCTTTGATTTCAGTTATTTCTAATTTTATTCAACTTGAAATTTGATAATGTTAGAATCATCACTGAAAAATAAAATATTGCTCCCATTAAAGACAAGACTGTACATTACTCTGAAAAAACTGGAATGAAAGATATGAAAACATGGCAAATATATCACAGACTAGATGCATCACAGAAAGACATAGTCCTTGAGAATACAGATTGAATCAAAATTGAAAATTATTAGCATAAACTAGAGGTGAGGGTTGAGCCTCTTAGAAATAACTATTCCATCTTAAAATCTATCCTCACTTTTAGGAACTTCAATCTCTTTTCTTAGTCTTTCTGATTTTAAAGTATGCATTCCTGATTTTCTTCCTAGTTCTTTATATTTTAGTCCATTTTACCAACTTGCTTCTTTTTCCCTCTCTTTCCCTTCCATTCTCTTTCAGGATACTCAGAGCCTGCATTCTTTGGTATCATCAAAAGGCATTTATTAGGCACCTAATTACACATGGCACAGTTAAGCACTGTGGAAAGCGACTTCAGCATACATCATTTTCTCTTTTTCACCCAAGACTTTGCTTGCATTTCCTTCTTAAGAATTCCTTGCAGAGCTGACCATAAACTGCCTATGACTTAGTAATGTTACACTGCTTCAAAAAATAAACATGATTAATTACATTTAGGTTATATTAAATCAATCCTTTGTCTATACCATGTAATAGTTATACCATTATGAATGTTGTTAGGCTTACTTGGGGCCACCACATTTTTTAAATTCTAATTTATTTATTTTTAGTTTTCAATGTTCATTTCCACAAGATTTTGAGTTCCAAATTTTCTCCCCATCTCTCCCCTCTGCCCATCCCAAAACAGAGTGCATTCTGATTGCCCCTTCCCCCAGTCTGCCCTCACTTCCATCACATCCCGCACTTCTCTTATCCCCATCCCTTCTCTTTTCTTGAAGTACAAGATAGATTTCTATACCCCATTGCCTATATATCTTATTTCCCAGTTGCATATAAAAACAATTTTTAACACTCGTTTTTAAAACTTTGAGTTTCAACTTCTCTCCTTTCCTCCCTCCCCACCTATCCCCACTGAGATGGCAAGCAATTTGATATATGTTATACATGTGTAGTTATGCAAAAGACTTCCCTAAAAGTCATGTTGTGGAAGACTAACTATATTTCCCTCCATCCATCCTGTCCCCCATTTATTCTATTCTCTCTTTTGACCCTAACCCTCCCCAAAAAGGTTTACTTCTAATTATACCCTCTTCCCATTTGTCCTCCCTTCTATCATTCCCAAAGTCCCACATATTCCCTTCTCCCCTACTTTCCTGTAGTGTAAGATAGAGTTTCATAGCAAATTGAGTATCCATATTATTCCCTCCTTAAGCCAAATGTGATGAGAGTAAGGTTCATTTTTTCCATGTCACCTGCCCTCTCTTTTCTTCCACTGAAAAATCTTTTTCTTTCCTTTTTTGTGTGAGAGATAATTTGCCCCATTCTATTTTTCCCTTTCTACTCCCAATAAATTCCTTTCTCACACTTTAATTTTATTTTTTTAGATATCATTCCTTCCTATACAACTCACCCTGTGCCATCTGTCTGTGTATATGTGTATGTAATCCCTCCAACTAACCTAATACTGAAAAAAGTCTCAGGAGTTATAAATATTATCTTTCTATGTTGGAACATAAACAGTTCATCTTTACTAAGTCCCTTATGATTTCTTTCCTGTTTACCTTTTCATATTTCTCTTGATTCTTGTGTTAGAAAATCAAATTTTCTATTCAGCTCTGGTGTTTTCATCAAGAATGCTTGAAAGTCCTCTATTTCATGGAAAGATCATGTTTTCCCCTGAAGTATTATACTCAGTTTTGCTGGGTAGATGATTCTTGGTTTTAATCCTAGTTCCTTTGACTTCTGGAATATCTTATTCCAAGCCCTTCAATCCCTTAATGTAGAAGCTGCTAGATATTTGTTATCCTGATTGTATGTCCACAATACTCAAATTGTTTCTTTCTGGCTGCTTGCAAAATTTTCTCCTTGAACTGGGAACTCTGGAATTTGGTTACAAGTTTCCTAGGAGGTTTCATTTTGGGAACTCTTTCAGGAGGTGATCAGCGGATTCTTTCAATATTTATTTTACCCTGTAGTTCTAGAATATCAGCACAGTTTTCTTGATAATTTCTTGAAAGATGATGTCGTCTCTTTTTTCATCATGGCTTTCAGGTAGTCCCATAATTTTTAAACTGCCTCTCCTTTAAATTGCCTATGACAACTCACTGTCATAATATTGCTCTATAGTTCTCTGGAGCATTTTAAAAAGTTGTCTTAAAGCAGAAATGATACCCTGCTTCCCACACTTACTGAACACTGAAAATAATGATTACTTTTACATACTATCAATGTCTGGATTAACCATTGGATTTATTTTCCAAGTCAGTTGTTTCTCCAGTGAGATATTTCACATTGTCTGCTATTTTTTCATTCCTTTAGTTTTGCTTTATAATTTCTTGATTTTTCACAAAGTCATTAGCTTCCACCTGCTCAATTCTAATCTTTAAGGAATTATTTTCTTCCATGAGCTTTTGGACCTCCTTTTCCATCTGGCCAATTCTGCTTTTTAGGGCATTGTTCTCCTCGTTGGCTTTTTGGATCTCTTTTATCATTTGGGTCAGTCTATTTTTTACAGTGTTATTTTCTTCAGAATTTTCTTGGGTCTCCTTTAGCAAGCAATTGACTTGTTTTTCATGACTTTCTTGCATCGCTCTCATTTCTCTTCTCAATTATTGCTCTACTTCTCTTACTTTATCTTCAAAATCCTTTCTGAGCTCTTCCATGACCTGAGAGCAATTCATATTTTTCTTGGAAGCTTTGGATGCAGGAGTTTTGACTTTGTTGTCATCTGTTTGCATGTTTTGGTCTTCCTTGTCACGAAAGTAACATTCTATATTCCTATTCTTTTTCCAGTTTTTGCTCATTTTCCCAGCCATTTACTTGACTTTTGAGCTCTTTGTCACGGTAGATCTCTGCTTCCAGTCAGGGTTGGGGATATACTGTCAGCTGCTTGATTTCCCCACAATCTGTGGGCCTAGAGCTCCAGAAACAGTCGCTGTCTCTGTCCCTCTTGCTGTTGTAGCTGCTGCAGGTTCCTCCACCCCTTTCCCCATCTGCCACCCTGGGGATGGAGCAGGATCACTCCATTCTCCCACACTGTTACCACAGGCTTTTTCCACTGACCTTCTAATTTGTCCTAGGTGTTTTGGGGTCCTGAAGTCTGGAAACTGCCACAAGTCAGAGAGATTCAGATTCCCCAAGGCCTGCTCAGGTCCTGGCTGTGCAGGTGCGACCCACACTGGACTGTGCTGTGCTCCCTTTGTGGCATGATAATCATTTCCCAGCGACCTTGCAGGTTGTCTTCCACTGCAGATTTGCTTCACTCCATCATTCTCTGGGTTCTACAGCTCCAGAATTTGTTTGGAGCCATTTTTTACAGGTATTTGACTGCTCTTGGGGGCAGCGCTCTAGAAAGTATGTGCTATTACTTTACCATATTGGCTCCACCCCCACCTTGTGAATTGGGGCCACCACATTTTTAAAAATTGACAATTTTACATCTATAGGTCACCCTTGGATCTTAAATTTGATAACCTTATCATTACTGTTTCAAAAAATTTCTTCTAAGAAAAATGGAAGACAATTCCAAGAAGTGAAAGGACACTGAATTAATGATGACAACAATAACAACTCAGGAGAAGCTGGGTCTTTCAAATACATTCCTCCATTAACCTTGGCAACTCAAAAATTAATCTTCCTCTGTCTGAGGGTTTCCATTTGTAAAAATACAATAATGACCTATGCGCCTGACTTCGGTTTATTATGAAGATCATATGAAACAAAGTACATGGAAATACTCTGTAACTAACAAACCGTCCTATGTGATATAAGCTATTATGTGCACATTTATAGCATTTGGAAAAGTTCTATGAGATTCATTGGTATCCATGAATGTCTCATTAGAGGGAATGACCATATAAATGAGATCATAGATTAAATTAGAGTGCCATTTTTATTAATATCACCCTAATTAATACTAACAAAAGTCATACTTTTACCTTTTCATTCCTTTTAGTCTTCCTCTGACCAAATGCTTTTATTCAGTTTGCCTTAATCTAATTGGACATTTCTTTGAAATGCTAATGAACTGCCTACAAATGTTAATAGATGATTCCTTTAGGCCATTCAGGGATACAAAAGAGAATTATTAATTTACTAAAGAGCTGTCTTGGCAAAAGGGATAGGTGGGAGCTCCCATTATTTAATTTACTGAAAGAGTCTTCATACAGGTTTCCAAAAAAGAAAAGAGAAGTATTAACCTGAATCAAGAAGAAACTTCCAAAGATTTTGGAGGTCTGTAGAAAACTTCTGAGGCCAAGACACATTATGTTCTCTCTGTCTCTCCATAAAAAAAAAAATATTGTACATTGTGGTTTTTAACCAGGTAATTTTCTATCTAGGGACAATCTTGAACCTGGGTTCTGCCAAAATACCATGAGAAAAGCCAATAGAGTTTAAGGAGAAAAAGAGAACCATATTATTATGAACAGAATAATACCATAATTTATATGGGGATTTACAGTTTCTAAAGCATCTTCCACAGAGTAATCCCTTGAGTTAGGTATAGAAAGCTTCTTAATTTCTTTGAAAGTTTGCCCTTACTTTGCTGTCACTTTATCTGCTGGAGGAATTTTTCTGGCCTATCTTCTCTACGCAATCTTAATGGTGACTAGTTGTAACGGGGGAGAGTATTGGACTTGGAGACAAGATGACCTGAGTTCAATTGTCCCCTGATATTTATTAACTGTGTGACCCTGGGCAAGTCATTTAACCTTTGTCTGCCTCAGTATACTCATCTATAACATGTGAATAACAATAACACCTATCTCCCAGGTGCGAACCTCCAGTGAGATAATACTTCTAAAGCCCTTTGCAAATTTAAAATGATACATAAATCCTAATATTATAACTTTTGAACTCCCAGATCCAAGCTATAAAAAATCATCATTATCATACATAATTCTCTAAGGTTTGCTAAGGAATTTATACATGTTGTCTCATTTGATATCAAAGCAACCATGGGAGGCAGAATTTATTAACTATCTCCATTGTATAGATAAGGAATCCGAAGCAGGCAAAAGTTAAGTGATTTGCTCACAGTCACACAGCAAAGTAAGCAAACGTGATAGAATATAAATTTTTATCTTCACCTAAGTCCAACACCCTATGGTTCCTCCTGACTGCCTAATCTTCCTATAATAATAACAATAAATAGCCAATTAGTCAACAAGCTTTTGTTAAGCCCTCGCTATGTAGGATACGGTTCAAAGGCAAAAAAAAACATGATTCCTTCTCTTAAGAAGTTCACATTCCTGTGCTACACTGCTGTTTTTGACTAGCTTTCAGTTGTCTCCAGTTATCTGTGACCCTGTTTTAGGTTTTCTTCTCAAAGACGGATTATCACGTCCTTCTCCTACTCATTTTGCATCTGAGTAACTGAGGCAAACTGGGCTAGGAGAATCAGTCAGGGTCACCCAGATAGCAATTGTCTGAGGCTAGATTTTAATTCAGGTCCTCCTGTCTTTCATGTCTGTGTTCTATCTACTGCACCACCTAGCTGCCCTCACATTCTTATAAGGGAAGCAAACATGAAAATAACTAGGTATATACAACATATGTCCTCAATAGATAAATATCTTTATCAGTGCATTTTAGTTCTTTCTCATTTTAAGTATTGCATTTATTATAAGACGCCATTCTAATCAGTTCAAAATACTTTAGCAATCAATACAAATGTAACCTAGCTCCCACCCAGTCTATGTTAGATATGGGCATCCTTGTATTCTATTTCTGGAAGGATCAGTGGAGAGAAGGCTGATGTGACCTTCATGAGGGGTAGAACTGGTACCCGGGCTTCTTTGGGGAGACAAGTGTGTGTGTGTGTGTGTGTGTGTGTGTGTGTGTGTGTGTGTGTGTGTGTGTGTGTGATATGGGTATATATGTATGTATGTGTATATATATGTATGTATGTGTATATATATGTATGTGTGTGTATATATGTGTGTTTGTGTGTGTGTGTGTGCACAAACAGGCATACTCAAATCTGTTAAAATGGAAAAGGGAATTCACAGGAGGTTCAACTAATACATCCAATAGAGCTGGTCACTAGATGAAGACACAAACCAAGGATCTAGTGAAAACTAGATCATAAGAATTATCATTGTTTCCCCATGCTGTAATGTTTGATCAATGGTCAAAGGTTGGAATCATTGATTGCTTCGGGCTTTATTCAACACAACACAGAGAAGGCTGACTAAAATCTTTGGCCAATTCTAGTGAGGGAAATCATGTTTGCTACCACTGCAAGTCTGTTGTCTTGCTTTCACCTTGACAAGGCTCCTTCAGTGTAATGTCTTGTAACTGTATCCTCTATTAATACCCAATGCAGCAAAGAGGAAGGGGTGGCTAGAGAGTATAGGGCATTACACATATTACAGAGATAAATCTCCATTATTTGACCAGATGAAACCTACACCCCATAGTTTGATATTCAGTCACTTCAAGAATTTATCCCTGGGTTACTTATTTAATTTTATCTCCCTTTACTACCTTAATTAAACTCTCTGCTCTAAACAAACTGGTCTCCCAAATGTAACACTCATTTCCCACCACTTTCTCACCTTAGTTAATGCTCTGCATCTTCTTCAGAACTATTCTCCCTCTTCCTCTCTACTAAACCACGCTTTAAGTCCCAATTCAATCACTCCTTTCATGAAGCAATTCTACTTTATATTAGGATCATAAGATTTGGAACCAGAGGATATTTTTGACATTACCTACTATTTGCCTCTTCTATACAGAAGAAAACCAAGTGACAGATATGTAAAGAGATTTGGCACAAATCTCACAGTTAAGATTTGAATGCTGACTGTCTGAATTTAAAAAATAAATAGTGCTGTTTCTAGTACTACAATCGCAATCATAGGGATCATTTATTCCTCTGAATTCTTGTATAATATCATCTGAATTTTTCATTTTATAATATACTATTCTGTATTTTTATCACATTGTTTCATATGCCTATACTTTGGCTCCCCCAATAATACTGTAAGTTCCTTGAAGACTAGCATTAAATCATTTACATATCTCCCATTGTATCTGTCTCTGCTTTGTTCTTTGGAAGTATTTTATAAATACTTTATGGAAATGAATTAATAGAAGATAACAATGTACATGACAAAGTAGATGAAAGCCTCATTATTGACAAGACACCATATTGAAACTTGAGAGAAATATATTTTTTATAGATTCTTAAGGGGATAATGCTCCTGCCTTTGTAGAATCAAGCTATGGCTTAGCAGCTGACATTCTCAAATAGTACATGGAAAGCAAGGACATGGAGTCATTCATATTTTCAAAATGTTTCAATATTGGAAGTCAATAGTACTGCTAAGAACTACAAGTTGACATTCATGGAATTTAGTGTTTAACAACATTAGAGTCACTGATCTATCTGTCAGGGAAATATAGTCAGAGAGAAAACCTTGAAAACCAAGGCATTTCAAGTACTCATTGGGGGTAAAATTTTAATTTGTTCTACTATACCCTAAAACCATATACATAGAAAGGAAAACATCTGTGAGATAAAGAAGAAAAAATTCATTGAATATTCCACTTAAACATATTTATTTCAACAGTAGGATGGAGGGGAGGGAGCAAGGGTATGTGTGGTCAGTTTCTGTGCAGTTAGAAGAGTGAGCAAAAATAAAATAAATTAAATTGGATAAATAAGAAGAAATTTCAAATTAATGTTCTATTTCAATTCAAGGAGGAATGTAGCATGGAACACATTTCTTTTTTTAAAACCTTTCTAAGAATTTTAAGAATTAATTAAAGTTTTCAACTTTTAAAACGATTCCTTCTTTCCTACTTTAAATCCAGGGGGGGATAAAGCTCTTGGAGGCTCTTGAGCAGGAAATGCCAGCAGTGTTTTAGGAAATTAAATCTCTCCAATTTAGTCAAGTCGAACCACTGCATTTTGGGACCACTTCTAATTTCACTTTCTTATTTGGATCAATAATGTTAAAAGAAATCACATTCATGAATAATGACCTAAATATTCGATTTATTTTGGTAGATGATGGAAGTCAATCTAGTATAAACCTTCTGAGAGAAGCCCTAATTTACGTTATGCAAGGAATAGAGAAGCATTTTTAATCCTGTGTTATACTGCTCAACTATTCACAACCACGGATTTGCAGAGGAAACTGCATCAGTTGATGACCACAAAGGTCATGAGGCAATAGCTTCTCGAATCTCTGCTTTTACCAACTATATACTTGAGTAGTAAGCAAAGTTATTATTTGAAAGCATACAAAAGGGTTGCTATGACTTTTGCATGAAGAGAAAAGACTGTGTTTTATGAGAAGGGCATGGTCTTTTACACATTATTCTCCATGCCATAACTGGCCAGATTCATTCATTGTTTACTATGAAAATTGGTAAAGCTGAATGGAAGGAGTACAGAGATCTAGTCAATCTCAGAGAAACTGCTAAGGACTCTCCCATGGGCCTGTAGAAGCCCAAAACCTCCAGTGTTGCCATATGTTGATTTGTCCCCCTAGTACTGAAAAGGATAATTAGAGAAAATTCAATTATCCTTAATAGACAAATGGACTACACCCTTATCAAAAGACATTTACCCAGCTATATCCAAATTATTGTGAAAAAGCCTAATTACTCAATTTTGATTTTTTTTAAAACCACATCTATGTACTTTATACTATTTATTTGTCGAATCACTACCCTTAACAAGTATAAAGTCCACCTATAGGATATGGGACTTTCTTATTTGTGTCAGTAAAGATTACTGTAATATTTGTCCCAAAAGGACTAGTTATAAATTTATATGGCACAGCTGGTGTTTTGTACCTGCCACTGGGCATTCTTATACACTACAGTGAACAAATAAAGGATTTACTGTTCTCAAAAGCAAATAACATATTTTTGGTTTTCAAATTCATCTCCACCATCTGCAACCTATGATGAAAAGTAAAATACACAAGTCCAACTATCAGTTTAAGTGAAATAATGCTGACTACCAGGTACTACTTTTCAGTGAACATGTGCTACCTGTGGTAATCATTTATCTTCATCATCACGAAACAAAAACTTCTCTTTTTTTAAGTTGAAGTTTCCATAATGGTTTAGAAAACTGTAACAAAGAGACACAGAGGACAATGAAAAGTCAGGGCCCTAAAAGATTAGTCCTATAGACAGTTCTAATTACCAGAACAAAACAAAGGAGCCAGATCCCATGAACAAGATAAATCCCAACCAGCAAAAGAGGGCAAAAAGAAGAAATAATAACGAAATAAATAACCTATTGCATTCAATATTTCATCACAAAGAAGATGCTGGATTTTCGATAGTTTTGTTGGATATTAAATAGATTGTGATGGGAGCAAAGGTGTTGAGGTAGGAGATTATATGCTGCTTTATGTCCCAAGATATTACACCCCAGGCTTCAGATATCTGCAGAGCTATATTACCTTGCAGCATTTTCTCTCTCATTAGGTACATGTTTTTAAACCTCACTAAAATCATGTTGGCACAATTAATATGAAACAAACATTTTTGCCTTTGATTCTCTCTCTTTTTTAATTTTGCCTGTAAAATAGTTTCTTTGCTTCATTCTGCTATTTAAAAAAGCATCTGGAATCATGGATACTAAAGACCTTAGCTGGCATCTTAAGATGAGGAGTCGTGTGGGAAAAAAAAGATCTATTCACACACTAAATTGTCTCTGGGTTCTATCTGGAGCGATGATGCCATCTATAGACATGGTTGCATATTTCCAGAGATTCTCTGAAGTCAAAACCACAGACTGAATTTTTTACAAATTCTATAAGATTCTCATAGAACATATCCCTTTGGGCAAGATGCACTCTTTATATTGAAAAATCTCATTCCCCGCATATTGCAGATAATTACGAAAAAGTAATAAATTAGACCCCATTGTCTTTTGGTTCATAAAATGGTGGCTATGTTCTGCATTTCTAATCCATGTCTGATCCTCTAAACTATGTAGCATGTTCAGTGTATCAATCAATCACTACATATTCATTTACTATCTATTAAATGTCTAACCCCATTATAGGCACCTTAGAGTAACAAATAAATGGATAAATAGATGGATGGAAAGATGGATGGTTGGATGAAAGGATGGTTGAGAAATAAATTATTAAGTGCTTACAGGGCAAATGCTATGTTAAGTGTTGGGAATACGCATACAAAAATGAAACCATTCTTAAAATTAAGAATGTTCCTTTCTAATAGACAATACATTTAGATCAGTAGTGACTAAGGATGGGAGTTTTTTGATCAAAGGAGATACAGGAATAGTGAGAATAGGACAATTTATTAATATAGCCATCCCGTGGCAATAGTAGTATTGATTTGATTAGAATTCTTAGAGCAAGAGCTGTCAGGTGTGGAGAGGAGCAGTGAGCATAAATAGCTAGAAAATGAGGAGGTATGAATTCAGAATACAGTGACTCTATGTCAGACAGTAGGTTAGATCCTTGCAGGACTATAAGGAGGTCTAGCTTAGAACGTGGTACCGTATGAGCAGTAGCATAGTAAAACATAACAGGGGTAAAGATGATGATGCAGGGATCCAAGAAGGTCAAAGCTGAACATCCTTGCTCCTTCCAAGCATGGTCTCTAACAATTTGATTTAGAAGCTGGGATAAGCGGTAGAGACAAAAGTTTATGACAATCTTGCTCTAAAGAACTTATAGTGTATTAAAACAAAATCAAATTAGACCATATGAAGTAAGTGAAAAAATAAGTGCTAAATTCTGACTAATATACTGTGCTATGAGAGAACATGAAATAATAATGAGGTCATAAACCCACAGATGGAAGTATTCTACTTATTTACCTCAAGGTGAGTGAATCATTAGCCCTATCCTGACTATCGTGGTCAATGGAGGCTTTTCATCTTTATGTAGTTAGAGAATGTATCTTTACAGCTGTTTGTTCAGCAACTCTATTTTTTTTTCACATGGAAAGCTACTGTAAGTCACACATGCCAAAGAAGAAGGGAAATGATGCCATTTGGGGTCAAGCCAGAGTCTATTCTCCAACCTCTTTGCTTTGGTTTAGTTGTGTTGTGTTTGCCATTAGGGAGGTAACAGAGCAGGGAATTGTGGTGGACCTCTGATTTCAAAATTATGGAGCAGTTCCTTCAGCTATTCAAATCAACAACTCACAAATAGCATAGTCTTAAAGAGCTGACTGGACCGTGAAGGGGTTTAATGACTTGCCAAAGGTCACACAGGCAGAAAGTGTCAAAAGTAGAACCTGAATCCATCTTCTCAGATCTAAGTCTAGTATTCCAGTCACTATGACATGCCCCCTTTCCTCCCTAAAATCCCAACCACACAGTAATAGAAAATAATCAGACATGTGACAGATCATTGTCTCCTGCTTTGGGCAAAGGGTGATAACAACATTCCTTTAGTTCCCAGCACCTATTCCCTCATCTAAGCTGCCTAAGGCTGATATTACTCTAGTAATATTAGCAACACTCTGGTAATCTGCAGCTGAGTTTACTCTACTACAAGGCCAAAGTCCCATGGAGATTTAAAACCTATCTGAACTCATACCTCAATGATTAACAAACTTCCACCTGTTTATACTCTCCCCATCATTATAATTATGAACTCAAATCCCATCTCTGCCCTCCACTGCCAAATCCCTTATTTTCACTCCCAATAACCCGCCTAACCCCCATATCCCACTCTAAAGCTATCCATTTTTTTTACTGTGCTCTCTAATGCCTGCTCCGTAAGTAACAACTTTACTTTTGTATTAAATTCTTTCTTTTCCCACTCTTTTCATCTGCTTACTCTCAGTGAGAACAGGTTCCCTCTTGATAACACAAACTTTCTGGCCTCTCTTTCCTATACTTCACTGCACACATTCATTTCTCTGACTCATTGTCTAATCTAGGTATCCAGTCCTAGCCTCTCTCTTAACTTCCAGACTCACATCTCCAATTATTTATTATATGTCTCAAAGTGGATATCCTGTAAACATCATAAATTCAATACATCCAAAAACTGAATTCATTTTCTTTTTTCTCAAACCTTCCTCTCTTCACAATTTCTCTATGATTATTGAGGGTGCCACCATCCTGCTGTAATGGGTAACTATAGATGTCCTTCCTTGGAGGTGAAGCCAAGATGGCAGAGTAAAAGCAGGGACTGGCTTGAGCTTTCCCCAAACCCCTCTAAATAACTGCAAAAAAATAACTCTAAATAAATTCTAGAGCAATAGAAACCACAAAATGACAGAGTGAAATAATTTCTAATTCAAGACAAACTGGAACATTGACAGGAAAAGTCTGTTGCACCATTCTGAGATTAGACTGCAGTCCAGCGTGGGCCACGCTGGCACAGACAGGGCCAGAGTAGGTCTCAGGCGATTGAACCACTGGCAGCTGTGGAGGTTTCTGGACTTCTGAATCCACAAATGCCAAAGGCAACTTATAAGGTCAGTAGGAAAGGTCTGTCACACCTGGGTGAAAAAGGAGCAAGGTCCAGCCTTAGCCCCACAATGGCAGCACTGTGACAGCAGCATCAGGAGTGACTGCTTCCAGAGCTCTCAGCCCACAGATGGTGAGGGGTATTTAGCAGCTGATCAGAGGGCAATTGCAGGGATCTCTTTGCTGGCACTGAGGCAAGATTCTCTTTCTTTGCCCAAGCTAGGATCTGGGTCCCAGTCCTGGGTGGCAATCCTGGGACAAAGAGAAACGTTGGCATGGTGGAGCTTGTGGTGGTGGTGAAAAGGGAATCCTACTCACAGTTCCAAGGCAGGAAAGAATGCTTGTGGTCACTCAAAGACCAGAGCACATACCAGGAGAGAAGTAAACACCTTTCCTTTGATCATACAACCTTGGGAGAACTGAAAATTTACTGGTCCCTAGAAATATCTCTGAAAACAGCTGCATAAAAACACTTCGGAAGCAGACACCTTAACACAGAGCTAAAAAGTCAAGTAGTTGACTGGGAAAATGAGCAAACAGCGGGAAAAAAATCAGGCTATAGAATCTTACTTTGGTGACAAGGAAGATCAAAACATACAACCAGAAGTCAAAGCTCCTCCATCCAACGCCTCCAAGAAAAATATGAATTGGTCACAGGCCATGGAAAAGCTCAAAGAGGATTTTGAAAATCAAATGAGAGAAATAAAGGAAACACTGGGAAGAAAAATGAGAATGATACAAGATATTCTTCCTTAAAAGCAAACCTATAAGCATATTAGGTCTTTTAAAGGTATCTATTTACTGACTACGAAGTCTCAACTAGAAATTTCAAATATCCATACATAAACAATTCCTATCTGATTAAATTTCTCTTTTTCATCCTTTTACCCACCCTATTGCCATCATAAGTTAGCAAAGGAGAAAGAGATACCAAATATCTCCTCATTTTTTTTTCATTCCCTGTCACTGGGTAGTTTATGTAGCTTATCCTGCCACTATCCAGACATCTATCTCATTCATATCAGGAGATTTGAAGGAGGGGATAACATTTATTTATAGGGCATTATCAGTTCAGGCTATAAGAGTAAAACCACCATTTCAAATTGTTTCTGGCTATCTTGTTTCAATTCAATTCAATAAGCTCTTATTAAGTGCTTACTATATAGGAGATTAAATATGCAAGAAATGTAATTTCCAGGGAAAGAGAAATGCTGCTTATTGATATATCATTGTGCCAATTACTTTGAGGAAGAGGGGAAAGAAATTGTACTGCTCCCCTACCAAAATTTCTAGTTTTGAAACTATCAGCAAAAGAAGAAATTTGCTGATAACAATTTTTAATCACTGTATCACCACAATAGAGCTCAAAGCCTGCTGAAGTATCTAGAGGCACAGACTCATACAGGAATATCCAGCTGATTTTGGCCAGTAGAGGTGGACAGAGATCTTATCTACTCTTTTATCGCAGGGAAAGATTTTATATATATATATATAGATATATATATAGATATATATATATACATATATATATACATATATATATACATATATATATACATATATACATATATATATACACATATATATATATAAAATTATATGCATATGTGTAGCTACATGTATATATATAGTTATATATAGTGATATATAGTTAAATATTTATATATATTTGTGTATATATATATATATATATATATATATAATATATAGTTACATCAGATACATGACTAATAGTCCAACTTGGATTCAGTTCATGGCTGAAATAACCATTTCCCTAGTGACAATGTTGTGCTCAGTCTCTGGTAAGCATTTCTGTAGCTCTAAAACACAAACAACAAAATCAACAGCCACAACAAAAATAGAATTTCCCAGATTCCACTAATGTGGACTACAACACAGCATTCATCTCCTGGATATCTAACTAAGCCAGCTGAATTCGAGGAAGACACAGAAGCTCACGAGTCAGTATTTGGATGCAGGAATTGGCCAACACTACTGACACCTGCATGCTGATCATTTCTTCCCTTTATTAATTATGTTTTCTACTGATAAAGAATAAGAATATTCTATCAATTACCAACAATATTATTATTAATAAACATTATATGTTCTGTTTTACCCAGGACATCTTGCCATCCACCTTTAGCACTGACCTAGTCTCCCACCTGGAATGGTACTGGCTAGGGTTGGGCAGTCTTTACTGGTGAATTACTGAGTGACTGCAAATTCATCTAATTTGTTATATCCAGTTGACCTTATTTTCCACATACCTTTCTTCTAGCCTTCTACTCGGGGGCATCTTTTCTTCTGCCCTGCCCTATTTGTTCATCCACCTACTGAAATGGTAATCAAATCAATATTATTGATCAATATTCTAGAAAGAATAAGACAATCATTATTTATGGTTATACTCATCATCCCCATGATTCCCCAGGAAAAACTACTTTGACTGACCACCATTCTTTCTATGTTTTCTCCACCTATTAAAATACATTCATGTTTGTATCTGTATTCCCAATACTTACCCTAGTGCATAGATCATTATTAATAGGGGTTTAATAGATGCATTTTCATTTTTTGATTCATTTACCAGCAATATGTTATGGTTTGAGCTTATATTTATATTATGCATCCAATTATTATCCCCTTTGTGGCATAAATCTCAGGGATGTTTTCAGTAGGTGTCAACATCTTTTTCACCTCAGTATCTCTCCCCCTACTTTCTTTAGATGATGTACCTTAGCGAATGCCTCCCATGTTCCAACTTGCTTTGCCATTGCTAACAGGGTGGACAATAGTAGCCAATTCCTCCAGAGTTTATAATAGAATATCAGTGATAAATGATTCCCTTGGTATCATAGCCAGTGCAGTTGAAAGTCTTTTCCTGGCAGGTGACATATGTTAGAGAAAATAAATGCTTTTTTCCAAGCAGGAAGGAGTATATTGAAGAACAAAGAACAGCCTATTAGCTGTTGTTGATGAAAACCAAATCAGTGTTATGTAGCTCCCAGACTCAGGTTTACTTATATTTAGCAGCTCCAGTGAAAAGCGAAGGGGGAAATACTAGATCAGTTGCCCCCTGACGGTACATATTAAATCTAGAATGAGCTCAGTAATTACGAGAAAATTGAACTACTGCCTTCCTGTGAAAAACAGACTATGACAATGTCTATATAGAAAGACCAGGAAAAAGACTAGCTATTCTATAACCATAAGCTTAAAGTGAACATTTCTTCTATCAGCATAGACACTATACATACATTGTCATGCATATTATATCTAATTCTGGGGACCTACTAGGGTAAAATTTCTGAATATGTTGGCTTGGGCATATTCCAATTTTTCTTAGTAATCATCTGTGTGTCTGTCATTTGCAGAATTGTGCAAACCGATTTTGACTCTATTTTTATTTTTTTTCCTATTCCACTTCCTGGGGTAATGAGTATATCTCAATTAGTAGTAAAATAATACATCATTTCACATTATTTATATTCCATTATGCTATTCTGTAGATTGTTGCTATCCTACCTTAACATGAGAACAAACTGCTTTGTGGTACTGATTGAAGGTATTTAATAAATCACCATGTATTAAATCTCACCTTTGTGCTGTGATGACTGCAATGCAAGTTAAAATGACAATAATATCTAGTATTTATGTAGCACTTTAAAGTTTGCAAAGTGCTTTACAAATATTATTTCATTTTCACAACAACCTTGGGAGTTGATGCTAATATTATTCCCATTATACAGATACAGAAACTGAGACCAGAAGAGGTTAAGTGATTTGCCCAGCATTACACAGCCAATGTCTGATTTTAGCTTTGAACTCAGGTCCTCTAAGTTCAACACTCTGTCCATTGTGTTACCTAGTTACCTAGGTACACTAGTATAACCCTCTGGCTTATGATCAAATGACTTCTAGGACAATCATTAGTTTTCAGGGAAGGTAGGAAATCTGACTGTGAGCTTGGAAAGCAGCAGCTCTGTAATGCTGTCTCAAGCTAGCACCAATGAGAGCAAGTTGGTGGAGAGGAAAGATTTTTCATTTATTATACTAGCACTCTCAAAATAGTCTCAGAAGAGGTCCGTAAGGGAAACATGGTTGATGCTGTGCCTGAAAAACCTTCTCATTATTTACTCATCCCTTCCCAAAACAACAAATCCTTGCCACATGGGGCAGTTGCAAGTATTGTTGCCAGACAATTGGAATCTAGATAAGATATTCACAACACCGACTCACACCAAATTGCCCAGTTGCTACTACTAAAGCACAAGAAAAAGACATAGAAACACACTTATATTACAAAATAACTTTTTTTGGAAAATCTACACAATTCAGGGATGACAATAATGGTGCCCTAGTCTTGGATCGTGCATCCCTCCATCTTGCTCTCCCTTTACCCAGGCATTTGCTGTGACTTTCTTCTCCCTCTCTTTACAAATCATAAAGATTTGACACGATCCCCCGTTCTCTTCTTTACTGCAGTCTCTGATAATTAGTCATTTGCCTTATACAGGTTAACCTCTCTACATTTATATTTAAATTTATCTCCTCCTGTCTTCTCCAACAGATTACCAAAAACAATCATCTCCATTATCTCTCCCTTTTTTTAATATTGTCCTATCTACTGGCTTCTTTCTAGCTGGCCAAAAACATACCCATGCCTCCCTGTTCTAAAAAAAAAATAATCTCGTCACTAAACAAACTGCTGAAGAGAGATGCACAGAGGGAAGGAGGGAGGGAGGGAGAGAGAGAGACAGACAGACAGAGAGAGAGAGACAGAGAGAGACACAGAGAGAGACAGAGACACAGAGAGAGACAGAGAGAGAGAGACAAAGACAGAGAGAGACAGACAGAATGAGAGACACACACAGAGAGGAGTACTATACTTTATTTGCCTCCTCTTCCTTTCATTCATCTTTCAACCTTTTTCAATCTGTCTTCTGATTCCATCACTCAGCTGAAACTGCCTTCTCAGAAGTAACCAGTGTTGTCTTAACTATCAAATGCCAAATGCAATGGCCTTTCTTAATCCTCATCCTTCACATTTGGTGCATTTGACTGTGTTGGTTACCCTCTCCTCTCTGAATTTTTCTAATGTTCTCCTTGATTCTCTTCCTACCTGTATGACCACTATTCAGTCTCTTTTGCTAGGTCATCATTCTTAACATTGAGAATATCCCAAGGCTCTGCCTCTGGCTGTCCTCTTATCTCTCTCCACATGCTTTCATTCTTTATCACAAACTGCCTATTGGACAATTAGAATGAGATGTCCCAAAGGCATCTCAACCTCAGCATGTCTGAAACATACCTCATTCTTTTCCCCAACACCTACTCTTCTTCCGATCTTTTTTATTTTTGTTGAGACCATTACCTTCTAGTTACCACATTTAAAATGTCATTGCCATCTAATATTACTCATTCTCAATCACACCACATCTCCAATAAATGCCAAATATTGATATTGTATGCCAACAGTATCTTTTCCTTCTCTCCATCTCCTTCTCTTCACATACAGCCTTCACCTTAATTCAGGCCCTAATAGTTTTTTACCTACTCAGGTTGTCTTCACTTTGGGTCCATAAACTTTTTAAAATAAGTGTATTTCTACATAATCGGTTTTATTTGTATTGCAATGTATTTTACTGTAGGCATTTAAAAATATATTTCCAGGAAATAGTGTTGGATTGTCTATCAGGTCCACCACACACACACACACACACACACACACACACACACACATACACACACGCAAAAGGTTATCTTACATTATTACAATAGCTTAATCTAATCTCTCTGTGTTGTCACATTACACTCCAATGTATTTTCCACACAACTGCCAATATGATTTATTTTAAATCATAGGTTTGCTCATGTTACTCTCCTATAAGCTCCATTGGTTACCTATTAACTCTAGAATTAGCTCTATCTGTTTGGCCGTTAAAGCTCTTCACAACTTTGTTCCAACCTTTTCAAACTTAATTACATTACAGTCTTCCATCAACACTCCTTCTAGCCAAACTGGCTTTCTAACTCTTCCTCACACATGACACTCCATTTTCCATCCCCATCTTTTCCAATTTCTCCAGTTCAATCTTTCCTCACTACTTCATCTTAGAATCACTGGTTTCCTTCAAACATCAGCTCAAATTCTACCTTTATGTGAAGTCCTTACTGACATTCCCAGGCAATGATGGTTTCCACTTCAATCACCTTGCATCTATTTTTAAATTTTACTTTGCATACATTCAAAAAAGCTGAATACAAGTTGCTTTTCTACATCAGGTTCCATCCTCATTCCTCACCTCATGGAAATAACTTTTGTAGCACTTTATAGTTGGGAAGTACTCTACATGCATTACCTGATTTGAGCCCTGTGAAGTATGAGCTATACTTAATATCATTATCTCCATTTTACAGATAAGAAAACTGAGGCTGCGATAGGTTAAGTGATTTGCACAAGGTGATATATTTAGTGTCTGAAACAAGATTTGAATTGAAGTTTTCTTGGCTCTAAGTTCAGTAATATATCTACCATGCCACCGAACTATCCCTGACCCACGTTATAAGTTGGTCTACCTGTTGGCATCTTAATTCAATATAAATCATGATCTGTCTCTTAAAATTATTCCCCTTCTTCACTTTTGCATTCCTGTCAATTCAATTTATAAAAGCTTTACGGCTGTAAGGGAACTTATTGATCAATCAACCCAGTGAACTTATTTCTCTGTTGTTGAAACTGATGTCCAGAAAATTGTTATCCCCAAACCCCATAGTAAGTAGTTGAGGCAGGAACTGAACCCAGGTTCTGCTCTGATTCCATATTCAGGCCTATTTTCCATTATATCATCTGATCCAATCCAACCTAATTCAATTCAATTAATAGGATTATGGGAAGCAAAAGATTTTTGTCCAAGTCCCTAAAATAAAGAAACTGAGACCTGGACAGGTAAAATGATTTGCCCAAAGGCACACAGAGAATAACTATAAATGACAGAGGCACGGTAGGATATAATCTCAGATCATCTGAATTCAAATATTTTCAACAGAGCATCCAATCCATCCCAATTTAATTCAAATTACTTAATTCTGTATTTAATTCAAAAGCCTCTTACTATCTTCAGATCACTGTGCAAAATATGGGTATTCAAAGATGAAAAGCAATCTAGTCCCTCTTCTCAAGTTATTGATAATAAGAACAGCTACCATTGTTTAGCAATTCCAGATTTACACATTGCTGTTCTTACATTATTTCATTTCTTTACAACAGCCCTTTTTTGTCACAATCAGACACACTGTACAATGACCCTGATAGAATGATGCCATTTTGGTCCTTTTAGAGAACAAAGGACAACAATGAACAAACAGGAGCCCTTGTCAGTCAGGCAGTTAGCATTTATTAAGTGTGTACCCTGTGCTAGGTACTGTGCTCAAATCACTGAGGATACAAAAAAAGAGTCCCTAGACAATCTCTGCCCTTAAGCAGCCCATAAACTAATGGAGGAACTACCAATTCTCATGACGTGCTACAAGTGTTGTCATTTTGCACTGAAGAAACCAAGGCTGAGATACAGTAAATGGGCAGTCCAGGGTTCCATGCCCGGTAAGTATCTGAGGAAGCATTTGAACTCATTTGTTCTAGATTCTAAACTTATTGCTCTTTCATCATGCTAGCTATCAGACATGTTGTTTCTCTCTACATTCTCCCAGGCCACAGATTAGAAATCATTTTTTCCCCTTGGTTATTGTCCCACTCTCTATCTTGTCAGTTTCAAGTCCTACCAATTCTTCTCTCAATACCTCTCATATTCAGCCATCCTGTTGCAGTGTCAGTACCTTAGTTATGGACTTCATCACCTCACACTTGCGTATTTTTGGTTTTGGTATCTTCTTGCCTCTAGTGCAGTTCTATTCTACTAATGTTGAATACAAATACTAAATTAAACCTTCATTTTCCTTCTGTCACTTCTGCTCAAGACCTTATCATGATTCTCTACTGCCTATTTAATAATAGCCAAACACTTCAAGACAAGAATTCAATATTTTCTTCAATTGACTTTATTTTTTTCTCCTAATTAATTCAGTTTCTATTTCACTACTTCCTCCAACACAACCTCCTTTACCATACTTGGGCTAATTTCCTAACCATGTCTTGTTCATAACTGGCTCATAGGATTGTCACAGCATCAGGAGGCTTTCTATTTGCTTACTACAAATACCAGCTATATTTTCATGAAGGTTCAGGTCAAGATTCAGTTATTTGGAGACCAGCATGATTGGAGTCACAGACATAACACTGAGTGACAGTTCAGTTCTGGTGATAGTCAACTCTTTGAACTGATTATATCCTACCAAGAGAAACATACAGGAGTGAGAGAGGGATAAGCTAGATTATTTGATAAAGGCATTCCAGAGATCAACTAAACAGAAACTTGAAACAAAGGAATGGAGAAAAGTCAATCAATGTGAAAAGGGAGCGGTAGATCACAGAGAGATTCAGGGTAAAGGCTTTAGGACTTCCAGTGAATGGACTAGCATGCCAAGTATTTTTTGGTTTCCAGATACTGCCCCTGCCTGCCTTCCTACTGATTCTTTATACCTATAATAAGAGTAGGACCCATACAACTATTCCTCATGAAGTTTTCTTAAATTGATCCCAAGCCATGCTGATTTACCCTTATTCTGAAGCTCTTTTGCATTTATATATACAGACTCTCCTATACTGTTTCACACTTTTTAAATATAACTATGCCAATGTTTTTAAATTTTTGATTATGAATAGCTTGCCTCCTCAACTAGATTACCAAGTTTTCAAAGAGTCTATTATCTTTAGATTTTTTCACATCTGTCCAAATGCTGAGAACACAGTAGATGACCCAAAATTCTTATTGAAATGAATTAGAGACAAACTAATATAGAAATGGGCACAGTTACATACCTTTTCCCAAATGAATTGTAAGAGGAAGTTATGAGTCACCATAACCAGAAGGCATCTTTCCCTCCACTGAAAAAGTACAGTACTTTCTTTGTAAGACTCCTATGCATCACAAACCTTATGGTCACTTTAAGCCTTATAGGGCCACCAATTTCAGGAAGAAAAATCCCAAAGACTTCAAAATCCAGTCATCTTAGATGGCATTGACCCTCACTTTCTCACTGTCCTGTGCAAAATGACTGGAACCATTTTCACTCTACTTACTCCCCATATGTACAACTCTCTCACTCTCAGTCTCACTGCAACATACAAACAGGGACTATATAAGGTTAGCAATGATCTTACTTTTCTTTTTGAATCTCCAGTGTTTTGTACAATGCTTTGCATGCAGTAAGAGCTTAATAAATGCTCTTTTCATTCATTAATTCACTCATTGGACAAATCAACCCCATTCTTATCACTGTTACCTGTTCTCCTTCCTCACTCCCTTCAGTCCACTATGTCAAACTCCAGGTAAACCAACCCAAGCCATAAAGTTGTTTCCCCACATTTTCAACACTTCAGGATTCTGTGAGCTCATTGGTGTGGGTGATTCCTTTACTAAGACAGATCTCAACCTATGTCCACCTTAGCTGGCAATCATTGAGAGTGACAATGGTTAAAATGTTATCTCTCTGAAGCCTACCTGTGAATGAGCCTCACTAGAATTATTAAGGTTGTCCTCCTAGACAAATAGTCCATGATCAAGCCTGTATTGAAATCTTTCTTTCTTGATATAACAATAATAACTGATATATGCTTTTTTAAGATTTGCAAATAAATTTATATGTATTATGTCATCTGAGTCTCACAACATACATGTGAGTTAAAGACTATGGCTATTATTATTCATATTTAACTGTTGAGGAAATAGCCACTGAGGCAAGTCAAGAGACTTTCCTTGAGTCTTTGAGATGGAATTCAAGTCCTCTGGTCTTCTTTACTCCAAATCAGGACTCTATCTATGCTAACTCTGGGATTTTCACTATGCTAAGTCTGGGATTTTCTTGTAGAGTTTGGATTACACAAGATGGCCTTCAAGAACCTGAGGTCTCCTCCTTATCAATGTGAGATAGTCCTCTTAGGTATCTCCAAATATGTGTTCCATTGCAACAGCTGAGGCACATATGTCCTCTTTCAATGATTGGTTCTACTGTCTCCTGAGAGCCTCCAATACTCCAAATATTGCACACTACCCTGAAGTCATTTATACAATTGCCTTGTATCCTCTATGAAATTGTAAACTTGCTGAGGACAGGGACAGTATCTCGTGTTTTTTTTTTTTTAATCTTTCAGACTCTTGCCAACATATGGTGTACAGATACATGGGCAAAATGCTTAATAGATACTTGAGAAAGGGGAAGAGATGGGTTCTGGGATAGAATGAATCCTCCAGACTATGAGCCACCTGTGAGTGTGAGTGAGTGTATGTGTGTGTGTGTGTGTGTGTGTGTGTGCCTTATGTCAAACTGCAGGAGAAATAAAGCATCGCAACATAAAAAGCCAGTACTTCTACTATAGAAAAGGGGCAAATTTTGATAGGAAAAAGCACAGATCCAGACAGGGACACTGTAAATTTAAATGTGAATAGGAAACAGTTATAGAAAGGAGTGATATTGCTATGTAGGACCTCCAGTAAAAGAACCAGGTCCTTTGGGAGCCAGATGAAGGGTTTTACCTAAAGGAGCCACCCTGTCCAATTTTCATGACCTTGTCTCATTCAACAGTCAGTCCAGTATCAATTGTAGAATCTGTATTCATTTGTCCTTGAGTCTAATGCTAGAAAAACACACACTAGAAAAATTTAAGGAAAGGAAAGAAGGGCATTGATGACTAAAAGGGCTCACATTCCCTTTCCTGTCTTACTCACCAAAATCTTTTAGTCTCCTCAGGGCTGATGTGTTCCCTTTTCTCTGATAAAGTTATGCCTTTTTCATCCAGTCTCCAAGCACACTAATCTGTGCAAGTACTTTTAAGCTCATACCTTAGGCAATTACTGATCTTTGAACACAACCTTTAAGAAGCTCATTAAATTATTGTTACAGTGCAAATAAGATATGGACTACTCTAGAAATCTTCGGAATATATCATGGAGAGAATATAAGACACCAAATATTTGTCATCGTCATATACAATCGTGGTCAGGAAAAAAGTCAACCAGCAGATGGGAGCAAACATGGATTTATTCAACCATCAAAAATTATCCTCATCCTACTACAACAGAAGGAACTAAGAAAGTTCAAATACTCCACTAAAATAAGTCTAGTACGATATCTTATGTTTGTTTCTTTGCAAGTCCAGGAATTTGGACTTATAAATTATTGAAAGTATGGGAGAATTATAATGTAGATATTGAAAGAAGTTGTACTAAATTAATGATAACGTTCTGATTACAGATCCATAGGCTCTGGAAATGTATATTACAACTTGTAAGAAAGGTGTCAACCATGTCAATGTAAATAACAGTAGGTTCTGACCTGGCTTCCCTATCAGTGAATTGACACAGTCTCAAAAATATTGTGTTGCAGTTTCTGATGAATTAGCCTTGAAGGGTTTTGTTTCTGATTCAAAACTTCCTAGGGTAGTTAGAAAGTAGAGTTATTTTTCAGTCTCAAGTCAAGAGAAAGGGGAATCAAGTTAGTATTCTCTAACTTTTATATTCTACACCTCCATGACCCCACCAGACATCTCCTTGCATCTATCCACCTCTCATTTGGAAAACGTATGAGAGGAGGCTTCTATTGTTGACTCCCTTAGCTCTTGGTTTGCTGGAAGAGTGACTGAACTGTGGCACAGACAGCAATGTTGGAGAATACCTCTCTGTTTTGCAAATGCTCCTTACCCTTGTGGGGCCTGAAGGTTCTGTCAGTCTTTCGAAAAAGGAGCCTAAAATTTGGCAGTCACTGCATCCCTGCCTTTAGACCAAAAACCAGCAGCAGAAATCTTGGCAGCCAGACAGAAGCTAATGAAAATTTCAAAGGTACAAAGCTTCTCTTATAGCCTGAGAAAAGTGAGAGGGCTTTCAGTAGAATCATAGCAGGTGCATCAAAGCAAACTTGAAAAAGATCTCTTGGGGACAAATACCATTACCACCACCAAAACCAACACATTGATGACCCAGCTCATATGAATAGAAAGAAAATGCCACTTTCAGTATTATGCCATAGATTGAACCTTTAGAACTAGAAAAAAACCTTAGAGGACATCTTTTCCAACCTATTTTAGCGTTGAGGAAACTAAATCCCAGGGAAATTAAATGAATTGCCCAAGGTTGTATAGGTCATAGGCAAGATGTGAACTCAGACACTCTGACTCCAAACACCTTGTGTTTTTTTTTTTCTAACCAAGGATTAGACCTTAAATCTTGAAAACAAATATGACAAAACTAAAAATGAAAACATGAGCACTATAACAGAGATGCTTTGTACATCATTTTAATACTTTGTTATCATTCAGTCATTTCAATCATATCAGACACTTCATGACCCCATTTGGGATTTTCTGAGCAAAAATACTGGAGTGGTTTGCCATTTTCTTCTCCAGCTCATTTTACAGATAAAGAAACTGAGGTAAACAGGGTTAAGTGACTTGCCCAGGTTCACACAGCTAGTAATACCTGAGGACACATTTGAACTCATGAAGATGAGTCTTTCAGACTCTAAGCCCAGCACTCTATCCACCATGCCACCTACCTGCACAATACATTGAGATTTAAAATTTCATCAACATTCATATTCCACCACTGAAATAGATCACAACCTCTCTATACTTTAGGATACAGCCTTTGTCAGTTGCTATAGCTAAAAAAAATAAAAGATCATCAACTGGTAGCTAAATTTCTGGTAATGATTTTCTCCAAACTTTTCTCATCAGGTCCTTGGGCAACTATATAGGGCATAACTAAATTAATGTCTGACTTCTTATCAGCTTGGTAGGACTTCTCTTAAATTATATTCTGTTAGTCTAGCCTTAAATAATCCAAAGAAACTTCTATTTCCTGATGGCACATCAGAGGAGGACTTTAGTGGACTTTCACAATAAACACTTAGAAAGCCTTCAAGTTTAAAAAGAAAATTCTCACATTTACAATTGAAGTGCCATACCCTGTCAACTATTTTCAAGATGATCAGCCATTTATTCCATTGCTGAAGAACATAAGGAGTTGCTTTCCCCCCACGCCCCACATCATCATCACAGCCAGCATTTACAGTACTTAATGTTTGGAAAGCACTAGAAGAATGACTGAACTCTGGCACTTGGAAAGCACTCTGCAAATGTTATCACATTTGAACCTTACAACTGTGAAGTAGGTGCTATTATTATTCTCATTTTAAAAATGAAAGAATTTAAGAGACTTGCTTAGGGTCACAGAGCTCGTAAGTTTCCGAGGCAGGATGTGAACTTAGAGCTCTGACGCCAAGTCTAGCATTCTATTTGCTGTACCACTAAGATACAAACAATTTACAAAGGCTATGTATACCAAGAAAGACTCTTTTGCACAAAGGATAGAGAGATATGCCTCAGAGAAGCCTAGGTTTGAATCTTGCTTCAGACTTAGTAACTATGATTGATCCTGGGCAGAAGACATCATTACAATTGTAAAAGTCTTCCTATCTTGCACAGGAACTAAGGAACAACACTACTTCCCAACCATTTCAAAACCATGTCTCATTTCCTCATCCCTTTTCCACGAGAACTCAGATTCTATGTCTGGCAACCTGGGATGAAAGACATAGAATTTCAGCTTATTGAATTGCAGAGAAAGTTCTGGTATATATTAGGAGTAGAAGTGTCCTCATCTGGGAGTCCCCTGTGCCAATAAAATCACAGGTCCTTTCTCTATTCATATGCCTAGCAACATATCTAAAAGACAAGTCCCAAATGTCCAGAAGTTTGACATCACTGCATATATTTTTTTTTTTTTTATAATGAGTAGAAAGTCAAGCAGAGTCATGATATACTGGAAAGAACAATGGATTTGGATTCTGATGACCTGAGTTCAAAACCTCCCTCTTCTGTTCCCTACTGATATGACTTTGGAAAAGTCTCAACTTCTATAAGACTCAATTTTCTCACCTATAAAATGAAGGGGCAGGGCTAGATGGCATATAAAGTCCTTTGTAGTCCAAATACATAATGTTAGGCAAGTTTGCTATATCATTATTGTCACTTTCATGGGGCTGCTTGATAATTACTACGTTCTCATCCCATAAAGTTCTTAAAGTTCTAGAAGGATCCTGGAGTTTATAAGCAATACTTCTTAATATCATCTAGCTCCAAACTTCTCCTCCATCTACTGGTAAAGGAGTTACACACAGAAATGTTGAACAAAGGGCAAGATGGCACAAAAAGCCCAAATAACACAGGATAGGCATGTAGAGGTGGGAAACAGATTCTTAGTTGGTCAAAAAGCATTTATTAAACGCTTACTACATGCCAGGAACTATACTAAACACAGGAGATACAAAGAAAGGCAACAGTAGTCTCTGTTCCCATTTTAATGGGGGACACACATGACAATTATATGTTCAAGATATGCTCTGTTACTTATCATTTGTTTTTGAAGAGGACCAGTGACATCACTGGTGATATATTGACTCATCCGTGAACCAAATTTTAGTGACGCAAAGTTGCACTTTGCAAAGTTTTGCACTTTGTGCAAAGTTGCACAAAGTTGTCAGTGTCACTCTGTTCCAGAGATGTTGAAGCCCAGTGGCAGAAAAAAGTCAAAATAAGTGGCAATGGGTCAGGAACCAGTGAATGATCTTGACATCTTCAATGTCTGAACAAGTTCTAAGCAATCCACAGAATATGCTTCAGTCACCTTCATGATCATTGGAACAAGATGTTCTCAACATCCCATTCCATCTACCAACAAGTATAAGGTCTGTCAGTTGCCCTCAACCTGGTTGGGCTTGTCTCCTGAAATGTTTTACTGAGTGTAGCTGCTATATATGCTGTAGCTTCTTTGAGCCATTGGTGAGAGTTGGGTAAAGGTAGACACCAAAGCTGGATGAACAACCCCCCAAAAGGGCTCAGCAAGTCCTCACAACAGAGGTGTTGTTTCTCACTGAATGCCCCATAAGCCCCAATTTAAGATATTTACAGAGTAGATAGAAGAAAATCTGAGAGGGGAAAGCACTAGCAGGCTGGGGAGTCTAAGAAAAGCTACTTGGTGAAGGTGGAACTTAAGGTAGTCTTGAAGGAGGAAAATCAAGGGGCAGAGGTGAAATGGTTGAACTAGCTTGATGATAGCCACTGAAAATTTATAGCAAACAGAAAAGGAATTATATGGTCAAGGAATAGTAAATAAGCCAAATAACTGAGTGTATGGAGAGGAGTGAGGCATAAAAATCTCTGAAAATGTAAAAAGGAAGAGCTTTAAATGGCTAAGGAAAGACATCCTATTTGTTCCTGGAAGTAATAAAGAACCATTGGACATCAATGAACAGAAAGGTATCACGGTGGATCTATGCTTTAGGCAAATCACTTCAGCAGCTGAGCACAGGATAGATTGGAGTATGAAGAGAGAGGAAGCAGGGATACCAATTAGTAATCCATGCAAGAGGCAATAGAGCCTTGAACTAAGGTTGTGACTATGTGAGTGGAGAAAAGGGGGTGTATATAAGAAATCTTATGAGAGTAGGACTAACAAAATGTAACAGTAGATTGGATACATGTAGTGAGACTGAAGAGTCAAGGATGGCATTAAGATTGCAAGTCTGAGTGACTGGGAAGAGGGTGGTTCTTACCTTAACACTAATAGGGAAGTTCAGAAGTAGGAAGGTTTGGACTGAAACCATTAAGTTCTGCTTTGGATATGCCAAGTTTGTGATGCCTACAGGACATCCAGTTTGAAATATCCTTGAGGCAGTTACTGATGCATGACGAAGGCAAGATACATAGATCTGGAAATCATCTGATAGAAATAATTGAGCCCATACAAGCTGATGAGATTGCCAAGTGATATGTTAAAGAATGAAAAAAGAACTGACTCCAGAAGAGATCTTTGGGGAACAGTAGCAGTTAGTGGGTGAGGCATGAAGATAGAGCAAAGAAGACTGAGAGGAGCAAAGAAGAGAAAGAAGGAAAAAGTTATATAGAAGACATTTGACAGTATCAAACACTACAGAGAGGTCAAGGAGAGTCATGTATGAACAATGGCCATTAGCTTTGGCGATTAGAGATCACTGGTAATTTTGAACAGAGTCATTTCAGTTAAATGAAGAAGTCAAAAACCAGATTGCAGACAATTTAGGAGAAAATGCATGAGGTAGTAGAGACATTGAATGTAGACTGCTTTTTAAAGGAATTTAACTCTGCAGAGGAGTGTTAGAACTTGTGGGAAAAGTCAGAACAAGAGATTTCATTTTGTTTTGTTTTGTTTTTCTGGTTTTTAAGGGTGGGGGACATGAACATGTTTATAGTCATCAGGGAAGAAACAAGCAAAAAAGGGGAGCTATGGGATGAGAATGAGGATGATAGTGGAGGTAATTTACTGGTGAAATTAGGAGACAGGATCAAGAATACTTCAAGAGAAGACAAGTTTAAATCCAGCCTCAGAAACTTATTAACTATGTTGACTTGGGACAAGTTGCTTATCCACTGCCTACCTCAGGATCCTCATCTATATAACTGCATCTAGGATTATTATGAGAATAAAATGAGATATTTGTAAAGTGCTTTGAAAATCTCAAAGTACTGCATAAAAGCTAGCTGCTGTTGTTACTATTATCATTATATTATTGCTATTAGAAGGATTTGCTTTGGCAAAATCTGGCACCAAAGTGAAGAAGAATACAGAAGACAAGGATGTCTAAGTAACATGAAATGAGGAGGAGGGAAAAAGAGGCAGCTCTTGGGAAAAGCATCAATTTATTTAAGAGTGAAATGAGGCACTTGGCTGACAAGGTGGTAGTAAGATGAGTGGAGATAAATTGGAGTTAGGGGGGAATTTGGAAAAGTCACTATGGAAAATGGGATAGTGAATTAAGTAGGGAATAGAAGAACTGTTTGCTTCAAAGCAGAATGTACCCAACTGAGACTGAATAAAATACATTTTAATGGGCTCATTTGGCAAGATTTTGAAAATTTCTCCAGCTCTGGTCAGTAGAATATCTAAAGAAGAAAATGAACTAATCCAGGGTTGAAGCTTGGCGAAGGGAAAGAACAAGAGGTTAAGGGATTCAAGAGGGAAGGATAGTGTATGACTGGCTCACCAAGAGGTCAAGATAGGAAATGGATAAAAGCATAGTCAGTGCGGTCATCGTTTTGGGAAAGAACTGAGGGGTGGATGGAACAAAGGTCACCATGAAAATAGAAAAAAAAACAGGTTGGGGATAAGAGACATTGGGAAAGATGGAATGATTAAAGGTCACAGAATGCTATTACTGATAGAGACCTTAGAGATCAATTAGACCAACTTCCTTATTTTTCAGAGGGGAAGGCTAATGTCCAGACAGGTGAAGTGAGTGGTGCATCCTAGTTCAATTCATTCCAACAAACAATCAATAGCTTTGTTGTATGTGGACTGCTTCTTTATTTATGCCTTTGACTTTCTTGAGGTATATCTCTAATACTGGACCTCTGAATCATGGGGCTTGGATATTTTAGACACTGTCAGCATAATTTTAATTCTTTTAGAAAGATGTAATGAATTCATAGCTCCACCAACACTGGATTAGTTATGCCTATATTTCTACAATCCATCTGACATAAACCATTCCCATCTGTTGTCATCTTTGTTAGTTTTCTGGATACGAGACAAAAATTCAGACTTTTGATTATTTCTCTTATCATTTACCACTTGGAACAATTTTCTTAGTTTTAATAGTTTTCACCTCTTCTTTTAGAATGCTTTGATTGTGTTTTTTGCCATTTATCCTTTGGGGAATGACTCTCGGTCTTCCATGTATGTGCTTTAGCTCTCTAAATAACGTGAGTATCAGACCATTATGAGAAACAGTTGAGGCAAAGATTGTTTTTAATTCCAATTAATCACCTTCATTGCGCTGATTTTGTTCATGCAAAATCTTTTCAATTTCAACAAATATTTATTAAGCCATACACTACAAGCCAAACTTTGTGAAAGATACTGAAGTCAAAAGAAGAAAAACAAATTTTATATGGTGCCAAGGAGGTCACTGGAGGAATACAATGTTCACAAACATATAGTATTTATACAAATTTATTTCAAGAGGGAGAGAACCGTATTGGGTAATGGAGTTAGCATCAGGAAAAGATATGGCATCTCAGATTTCCTACAGCTAGTTAATAGAAAATCTAAGGTTAGAACCTGGACTGGACTTCCAATTCAGGCAAATTTATTCCATTCAGCAAATAATAGAGCAAAGATAAATTGTTGTCATGGCATGAATTGTTTTTTTCAATCTGTCATTTCCATGGTCTGTAACGATTCATTTGAATGCCAGAGTTTTTCCAGAGTCTGACAGAGTGATCCTCGGCTTTACTGTCTCTGGACTTAGCAAAGCATCAGAAAGTATCTCATTTGACTCATTTAGTTGCAGCTCCACATTGTGGTTATAAGGAGAAAACATTTTAAAAATCTGTGTGTGGAGATATTCTGACTTTTGCTGCAATATACAGTTGTCGCATCTTTTGAGAAAAAGTATTATTAAAGTGTGAGTCATTTTTACTGGAATGCTTTTGTTATTTGTGCATAAAATGATGATAAAAATCACTTTTAAAAGGTGTTTATTTTAGGATGTAGCTATTTAGCGTAGTCTTCTGAATTGTTTTCACTAAGCTTACTGGAGAGAAATCACAACACTGTTAACTATCCAAAGGCATTTTATTCAAGATAATTTCTAGCACAGAAATTTGGTATGTAAGTAAGAGCACAGATTTTAACTTTATTTTTTAAACAGTTTGGATGTGATGGTATCACATGATTATTAAACTTGATAAAGACAGCAATTATTTATCTGTAACTAAATCTGAAGGGTAGATAATTTAAAGACTGTGTCAGAAACTTCATAGTCATCAAAAGAGATGATTGATTCACATTCCACAGAAAAATAAACAAATGAAGTCAAATAAAACTTTTTATTATTCTCTGTCCACCATAAACTCTTTTAACGTTTAGATGGGTTATAGAGAAAAAGAGACCAAATGACTCCAATAGCAATCCAGATAAAATACATTTATTGTGCTAAAGACTCTAAATCAAAGGTTCCCTCCTCAATCCTCTCTTTATTTTCCTGCCCCTTGCCTGATTTTTAAACCAGCTGGTCATCCTACCATGGCCCTAGAACCAAACTAATATGCACATCTTGAAAACTCCAAGCATATATTGGAAATAGCTCCTGTTCACTCTTCCAGACTTTTTTTCTTTCCAGGTAACATTCAATGAATAAACATAATTTTCCCTGGAAAAGACAGGATAAGCTATTGTCCTGTGGCTTGTGAGAATTTCCATGCTTCCGAACTGTGACTCATTTTTTTGGTCACAACTCTTGCTTTCTCATCCCTATCTATGTCAGCCTTATTTCTCTATGTTCTCTAGTAAATTTTATCTTTCCCTTCTACTGTGCCCTCTGGAGTCCCCTTTCTCTTTTAAAATAGTTGTCTTCTTATTACGCCTTCTCCTTTCACCTTTCCTCCTTCTCCTTTCCATCACAGAAACCTTTCTCTCCCCTGAAGATGCTACATCCCTGGCCACCCTCTACTTACGCCCCACAATAATTCTTTCAAAGTTTCGCTTCTTCAGCTTCTGTTTAGTACTTAATACCATCTCTGTCCTCCCTCTCAGAAGAGGAACTTGCCTCATACTTCACTGAATATACTTCACTGAACAAATTGCAACTATCCATCCTGAAATCCCTTTCTTCCCCAATACCATCCTGTAAATCACTGTAACATCACGCTCTCCCCTCTCCTTGCTCAGTCTCAGTAACAATAAGCATTTGTACTTGAGAATAGCAACTCCTCTATTTCTGCCCTTGAGTCACTCCTTTCACTCTGCAGTTGTAGACTGACCTTTTCAATCATCACTTCCCTCCCCTTATTTGTCCATCTTTCCTTATACATTGACCCCTTCCCTGTTGTCTGCAAGCATACTCCAACCCCTGCATCCTTAAAACAAAAAACGCTTCTTGCCATTTGCCCTATATTTTTCTTTAATTTAATGGTCAGGCTCCTAGAATAAACTATTTATGTGCATGTCCTCCATTTTCCCACTTTCATTCCTTTCGCTTATTTCATAACTACTTGTAATCTGGCTTTCACCTCTGTCACTCGTCAGAAACTGCTCCTCACAAGGTCACCAACAATCCATTGCTGAAAACAATACACAATTTTCAGTTCTCATATTCATTGACCTCTCTGCACCATTTAATATTATTGACCTATTCCCCTGGAAATATTCTTTTCCACGTGTTTTGGTGGCATTGCTCTGTTGTGGTTCTCTGCCTATCTGTTTGGTTGGGCTTTCTCGGTGTACCTTGCAATCTTGCCTCCTCTTTTGCCTTGAACATTTTCTTCTCTATATATTCTCCCCGTGTACCTCCCATAGGTACAACTATCATCTTAGTGCAAATGACTACAAAATCTAGAGATTCAACCCTCATCTTTCTCCTGCATTCTATCCCCACACAACCAATGGTCTACTATATTTCCCTACCTAGATGTTTTACAGGCATCTCAAACTCAACACGTCTAAAATATAGTTCATGCTTTCACTTAAACATACCTTTCCTCCTAATTCCCTAAAATTATAGTGATGAGGCCACTATAATTTTTCCAGTCACTTAACTTTGAAACCTGAGCCATCCACAGCTCTTCAATCTTACTTACTCTCCATAGCCAATCAGTTGCAAACCCTTGCTGATCCCTTACTGCCCTATGTCTCTCATTCAACCCTTTCTCTCTAATCATACCCCGGTCATTCTAGTTCAGTCCCAGACTAATATACTATCTTCCCAAAGAAGCTGCCTAAACTCAGTCTCAAACCTTTCTAAACCATCCTTTACACAACTGCACAGTAAAATGCTAAAAGTCAGATTTGCCCATCTTACTCCTATGTCCAATAAGTATCAATGTTACTTACTGATCTTAGGACTAACTTCAAATTGTATGTTTGGCAAAAGTCTTCATGTTCTGGCTCCAGTTCATTTGTAGATAGATAAAGTATTTATTAAACACTTACAATGTCGCAGACATTGTCCTAAGTACTGGGGTGGGGGGAGAGGAACAAATACAAGTAAACAAGAAGCTTACATTCTAATCAGAGAAGAAAACATATAAAGAGGAAATGGAAATGGAAGGTGGTATACACAGAGTCTTGGTATGGAATTGGCTAAGGAGTAGTGTAGAAGCCTTGACCTACTTGCCAAAGCTTCCCTTTCAGGAAAGTATATCTGTAAGCAGTCAAGCCAGAGGAGGAGGAGGTAGAGAATTCCAGAAAGTGATTCAGGATGGGGATGAATTGAGCCTTTCCATACTGGTTATATATTACTCCCCTCAAGGACTCTATACTTTAGTCATGTGGCCTAACTGCTATTGGTTGTTAATTACGTTGCCTCTTCCACCTCCTTTTTTATGTATATCTTTCCCCTTACCTGGAATATTGTCCATTCTTCCTTTTACTTCTTGGATAACCTAGTTCCATTCTACCCTTAATTCTAGTGATACCTCCTTCAAGAGACTTTTCCTGATGCATTCAGTTGGTAGTGATCTCCCCTTCATATCACTATGAAATTTTATATAACCTCTATTTGAATTTATTCTGTATTTATTTATTTGTGAACATGTTGTACCCCATAGTAGAAGAGAAGCTCTTTGAGGGCAGGGAACTTTTATATTTGTATCCCCAGTTTATCCCCAGTGTCTAAGTAGAGTGATAAATCTATAGACAGTATTGTGCTTGGTGACTGACTGAAAAGCTCTCAAAAACACATATAAAATACTCTAGAATTCATTTTTACGTACATTTCTCTGAAGCCAACAGAAATAATAAAAATATCTGTCATTTTTATACATATAAAAAATTGAAACAGCAAGTATATGTTATAAATGCTACACATCTTTTCGTTAAATTTTTATTTGCTATTCAGCACTGAAATAAAATTTAAGAGCTGAGTTATTTAAAGATTTCAAATGTCTTTGATATAATCATAACCAAAGTCTAGGTTTAATTAGCAGGAAAGCTAACAATATTACTGACAGAGATCATTTCACTCTAAGGAAGAAGTTAAGATGATTTTAAGGATTACAAAATTTAATGATGCCAGACCCTTGCATTTTGGGTACATCAATATTTTTGATTCAGTTATTTTCTGAGCATGTTAGAGTTGTTGGGATCTGTAATGATTTCTTTTTAACTAAAATTTCCATGCTTTTCAAGAAACCCTTCCTTTAAAATGAATTGTTTATAAACATGGTGCCTTAGGATAGCGTAAAGAACACTGCCTCTGGAGTCAGAGAACCTCAGTTCAAATCCCAGCTCTGATCATTATTCTCTATGTGACTGAGCAAGTCACTTAATTTCCATGTACCTCAGTTTTCTCAGCTTGAAAATGTGCAAGCTTTACTAGATGGTGTCTGAGACTCCTTCAAGCTCTATATTTCTGAGCCTATGCTGTTACTTATATAATTGTGACATCTTGAACCAGATTCACTTAAGTAGCAAACTTCAGTCTACAAGATCTAAAGTTTAAATTGAATTGATTAGTAAATTCAAGGATGGTAAATCATGGAATATTGAATATTAGAACAAGAAAGGACTTTTGAAATAATCTAGGATGACCATATTATGTCTCTTATGAGAAACTAACATCCATAATGATGGAACCTCGAGTGGATCAAGGTCACATGTGGAGTTAGCAGCATAACTGAGATGAGGAACAGGTTTCCTGCGACAAGCCTCAGTACTTGCTCTATTGTACCATTGGAGTGAACATTTTTAGCTGGTTGTTTCCTAGAATGGTCTGTTTATTCCATTCAGTTCACTCAAAGTTATTAGGTGTTCTGTTTTCACATAACTATAGTCTGACTTAGTATTAGATTGTTTTAGGAAGGTGAAGTTAATTTTTCAGAACAATGAATAAAATGGTATTTAATTACTAAAAATGAAAGCGTCCTGGACTTTAAGGAATAAGTGGAACTTCCTTGCATTATTGTCTCATTGGTAGGATTTATGTGAAGATGTAAGGGAAGAACCTCACTGTTCTCAATAAGTTCAAATCAACAGGCTCTGATACACTTTATCCAAGGTTCTTGACAATGATCTCAGAAAGGTATGGAGAATCAGAAAGGTGCTATAGGTCTGTAGAAGAGTAACTGTTGTCTTAATTTTTCAAAAATGAAAGATGGTGGTTCTGTAAGCTGCTAGTGGCACTGTCATTGATTCTTCACAAGATTCTAAAATGCAAATGCCCCTTTCTTCCCCCTCAAAATAAAACCACCACAAAATTTTACAAGAGGGCAATTTGTGAATATTTTTAAAGGAAATTGGTATTACAAAGAGGCAGCATGGTTTAATTAAGGATAGACTATCTCATTTGCTTTTTACAGGCAACTAGATTGGTAGATTGAAGGATTGCTGCAAACATAGCACACCAAGATTTCAACAAAACATCGAACAAAGTAATCCATGATATACGTATAGACAAGATGGAAAGGAGAAAGATAAATGGAGATGTCAAACATGAGAGGTTTCTGAGTGTAGCCCAAACCAGGTTAAAAGATAATTGTAAAATAAGTAACAAATAAAAATACAACAGAAAATGAATAATGTTGACATATGGTTTTCTAAGTCAGCATGCACCCATAGGGATTCTTGTGTACAATTTAGTGATGCCAATTCTCTTTGAGTTTGACTCTATTGGGCTAAAGGATAGTACGCTTAAGAGTAGTCAGCTACTGGCCAAATGACTGTAGTCATTTATGATCAATTATTCCAAAGAATAATTATTAATGGGTCAAAGAATCACAGAAACTCAGAATTGCAAAATGTCTCAAAACTATCTAGTGTAACTCCTTCCTATATAAGAATCCCCTTAACAATAGTGTCAACTATTTGGCATATTACTGCTGCTTGAAAAATAGCACGTTGTGAGGGCGTACTGCATCTCCTGAACCCCTTTTGAACATTTCTGATTGTTCAGAGGTTTTTGCTGACTTCCTATCTAAATCTGACCTTCTTTCACTTCTGCCCACTTATTGAGTTTCTGCTCTCTGAGGTAAACAAGAACTGAACGAGTTTTTCTTCCATATGACAGTCTTTTAAATATTTGAAGGCAACTACAGTATCATTTTTGTATCACAGATCATAGATTTAGAACATGAAGGGACCCGAGAGGTTTTCTGGATCAGTCTTTCATGTTACTGATGAAGATTCTGAGATTCAGAAAAGTGAAATATCTTGTCCAAAGTCACAAAAGTCACAGAATATTGTATAGTGTAAATATTATCTCTCTCATTCTAAATGCTAAGCCTCCCTTTATGTAGTTTAGGATTATAGGACAGAAAGGTGACCTGTCCAGGTATCAGCATTATTCGACCATGCCACACTGTTTACTCACATTTTGCTAGTAGTCCATTAAGGACAAAGTATTTGAAAAACAATTTCACAACTGTATGATGAAGGGGATTAGACAAGAGCTCCTGCAAAAATGATCTAGGGATTTTGTGGACTTCAAATTCAATATGAGTCAACAATGTGACCCGCATTCCCCCAAAGCTCATGCTCTACTGGCTTACATTAGGAGAGATAAAATACAGGTGACATTTCTGTGTTTCACCCTGGCCAAGCTACATCTGGGGTGCTGTATATAGTTCTGAATGCAACGATTCAGGAAGGACATTGACAGATTTACTTTTATCAGCTATGAATTGGGAGGGAATGCAGACAGCATCTAGTATGGGGGTTCTCAATATTTTGTTTTGCCACTGACCCCTTTGGTCTTCTTCTGAAATTCACAGACACTTTCTCAAAATGTTATAAACATATAAAAGAAAATGTATTAGATTAAAAAGAACTAAATCACATTGAAATAAAAATGTATTTTTTCCAATCATGTTCCTGAACTTTCTTGAAATCTATCCATGCATCCCTAAAGAGTCTGTGGATCTTAGGTTAAGAATCTGTAGTCCAAATATTCCCTTATATAGAGGATGACGTGGAAGCAAAGTTGAAGGACTTGCACAATATCACAGAGGTAGTAAGTATGTGCAGAATAGAGATTTGAAGCTCATTATTCTGATTCCAAACTTATTGTCAATTCCTCCATATCATATTGCTTTCCTAACGTTTCCAATGTCTCCCGTTCGCTTCCTGCCTTCAAAGATAAGAATCACAAACTCTCAGTTACAAGGTTCCTCAAAGGATATCTACTAAAACCTGCATAGTACCTGATCAGCAATCCCTTCAATCAAAATTCAACGAATATTTATTATCTACTATGGATAAGGCATTAACTGAAATGCTAAGCCTTAACTAAAAGGCACATAGCTTCACCACTCTTGAAATCTCAAAGGCACCTATTCATGAGGCATGAAGTAACTGTTATCATATCTCAGTTGTATAAAGAATGACATTTAAAAGGATTTTTCATCTATCTTTGTAACAAAATTAAAAGGATTTTTATAGTGACTCGATCTTTTTACCTGCCACAAAGTTAGGTGAATACATTTCCACATACTTACCAATATTTTCAACAGGTATTAAAAGATATCTTTCAGAAATATGAAATCTGCTTTTTCATGTATTTATTTTAAAAAGATAGCACTTGAGTGAGAAGATATATATGCAACTACTGAAAATAAAATATAGGAGAACTCATCAAGTATAAATAGCATTTACTAAATCTCCAGTGAATGTAATAGAAAAGGAAAAGGATTCATACAGCTAAACAATTCATTGGTTGCATCCAGGTACCTGACTGTCAATCATGTCCCCCCTCCCAAAAAAAGCTCCAAATAACAAAAAACAGCTATATTTTCACTAAGCTGAAGGTTGGCCAGTGGACAGATCTCTTATACTTTTGACACTGGGAGAGTCACAACAGGTAGAGGTTGAAAAGGAATGCCACATAATTGTCAGTCAAGTTTAGTAATGAGATGTGTCTCCTAAAATATAGTCACCTTCTCCTGTCGTTTTCCAACAAGAAGCCAGTAGAATGCCCTTGTCTGATTTTTGTCCCCTTGTCTGAACCAGAAAAATTATGATGATTAAATAGCAAACATTCTGAAATACTCAGGAGGCAAAGGTAAGAACTGACTCTTTTGGCTCCCATTTGATGCCAAAGCATATTGATAGAATTTTAGTTAACCTTTGGAAGTTCTGTCCACACAAGATCAAGTTGATAGGTATGTGGATACACACACGTATGTATGTATGTATATATGAATATATATATACACATATATGTGTGTATGTATATGTATTATGATATGTAAACACACAAACATATATTTAAAAGTTTCTATGCTATAACTGTAACTCAAACAGTCAGCATGGTATAGGGTAAAGAACACTACAGAAAGAATTGACCTATCTCAGTCTATTGGACCACCAACTAGCTGTGTTGATCCTGAACGATGTCATTTAGTCTCCATGAGCCTCCATTTCCATATCTGTAAAATGAAAATCTTATTTAGCTGTTACAGTAAGGCTGATATGAAGATAAAATGAGATCATATCAGTGCTTTCATATATATGTCTTGGGGATGGGGTATGGTTTTAAAGTCATGGGGACCTGATTTCAGACCTTGGATCAAATATTTACTAGGTGTATGAAAGTGGGAAAGTCACTTAACTTGTTTGGCTCTCAGTTTTCCCATCTGCAAAATGGAGTGGTTGGACTGGACTGCTTTTAAGATCCTTTCTAGCTCTAAATATCTGAGCCTTATTCTATCCAATAAGGTGATAAAGATACATGAGCTTCCTGCACCAATATATCAAGTTTCTATGATTCTTTCTATGTGAATACTCTTTCTATCATCACAGATCAAAATCCTCTTCCTGTTAGTAGCTGGCCTTTGAAAGTTGTAGGCCCAATCCAGCGTGGAGCCTATGTGCACTTAACTAGTCCAGTCTTCGTCCCCAGGCCATACTCAAATCTTTTCTACTTTGGCAGAAATCTTTAGTAAGATAAAGACAAATTCATCCCATCTGTGTGATTACAGTTGCTTCTCTTTTCCTGTTCAGTGACTGTACTAATGTTTTTGGCATTAGTCTCCCCTGCATGTCCTTGCTTAGGTAGGAAAGGGTGGTTGAAGGTGGCATATTTTTTCCACATACATTTACACAGTTTTGCCACTTATTAAACATTAATGCAGACGCATCAAAAGAATGTCAGTTTTGTTTTATTGGAAGTATTGTCTCTTTAAAACTGTCATTTTCACCCCAGCATTCCTTGCCCTACTAGACAAAGTAGAAAAGATTACTTCTTGGTGGAAGTAGGTTACTAAATGGAGAACCCATGTATTTTCTACTTTCATGTTCAGTCTTCTTCTCTATTATTCTTCTAATTAGCTAAATATTGCTTCTACCTTCATTACAACAGGCAGGGACTTTTCCTTTCTTTGTGTCTCTAGAGCTTTAACACAGTCCCTGGAGTATATTACTTGTTTAATAACTTTATTGTTACCTTGATTTTCAACTTTGCGTAATAGCCAACATGATTGCATGTTCTATTTACTCTCTTATATTTTCAGTCTTTCCAGAGTTTGGAACTTTCTGGTGTTACCTTGAGAATTCTATAAGGACTGCTAGTTTGAATTATAATGCATGAAAGACTAGTTACCAATTCACATCTTACAAGTTTATTCATCTAATGATTAGGAAAATCCCCAAGTATGAATGATCCAGTCCCCAATATAGTCTCCATTCTAAATGGTGGGAAAGATTCATTCAGTGATAGGATTCACTGTGCTATCTTCACTGTAATCTGGGTCTCGGATTTTTGGACTGACTTCCAGAATCATTTAATTACCTCTTCATTCTACTGAAACTTTGTATTCAGGTACATGTGCCAAGAGATGAGGGGAAAGCCATTGATGAGGAGACTGGTTCATTAGTTAATCAAAACTGAATATGAGTCGATAAGCAGATTTAAAGAATCAAGAATCTGAACATGACATGAAGTACATATTAAAAAAAAAAAAACTTTTTCATTGTCAGGTAGAATGCATAATCCTGTAACAGCAAAATACTATAATAAAAGGTTAACCTTTTTATAAAGCATTTTTCATTTTTCATGCCTATTTACCTGAGGATAAAATACCATTTTTAATTTTTTAAAAGCTATATGCATATTATTTTCTGTAGTCTCTTCCAACTGTAAATCATTAAAATTAGGGTCCTCTCTGTGAAATAATCTTTGTTACCAGTCTATGAAATCGAAGGCAGTTTATTATATTCAACACAGTAAGCATTTATAAGTGTCTACCAGATACAAGACATGACGGTAAGGACAGGGGATACAAAGATAAGATCAAAACTTTCCTTGCCTTCAAGAAGCTTACATTCTATGGGGTAAATGTAACATGTATATGTATAAATGTTTGCATGATTATTTAGAGAGGGGGCAAACACTAATGCAGACAGTTCTCACTTTATATAAATTCACATTATACAAATTCAACTTTGTAAAAATAATACTGAAAGAAATCCAAATTCAAAAATTCCTTTATAAAAGCAGATACTATATAAAAAGACACTCTGTGATAAAAGATGGACACTGTATGATATGGGCAGTATAAACACGGATGGGAAACTGAGAAACATCTCTGTCAATTCTTGCGTGACTACAGATAATGAGTGATTTTGTGTTTATTCCTGAGTTCAGTAGCAAGCCTTACAATTTCACCATAGGTGGTGCCAAACGTTCTCCTAAGGGGAAAAGTGAGCACAAGCCAAGGAATTGGAATGAAAATGAAAATGATTAGAAATTATGAGGGAGGACAAAATTTGTCATTGATATCACATGAACTTAGTATTCTTTGTTGACTAAGAATATCGTGGAGGACGTTACCAGGATAAAGGGGCATGCAAAGGGCAGTCTTCATGGCATGACAAAAATAATCTTCATTGATGAAATAAAGGAAAGGTGGTGTTCTAAAGATGGAGAAACTATTAATTATGCTGATAGAAGACCAAACTCAGAAGAATATTTCTTTAAGTTTTTTGACAATTCAAGCCAAAACTTGAAACCTATTTAAAAATGAAGTACCTGAAGGAACTCAGATAGCAAAAAGTGGTTGGTTTGTATGATTTAAGAATCATGCAGGATGTCATAATGTGCAAGTGTTAGGATAGGCTACTAGTGGAGATTTTGCAGAAGCAAAGAAATTTCCAGTATTCCTGCAAAAAATAATGCTGTGATGGTCCTTACATGCTGGCTCAAATCTTTAATGTAGCTGAAACCTGATTATTTTATCAAATAATGCCTTCTTGAACATAGATCTTGGTGGAGAAAAAAAAAAACAAAACAACTATGCCTGGACATAAAGCTCCAAAAAATAGAGTTACTCTACTGCTTGGAGGGAATGCATCTGGGGCTTACAATTTAAAACCCATTTGTGTGCAACGTCCAGAAAATCCCAGAGCATTGAAAGAAACCAGCAAGGCAATACTACCTGTGCATTATTTTGCTAACCCTAAGGCATGGATAACAGTTATCACTGGTGGCTTATTCACTGCTTCATTCAGTTTTGCAATAACAACATTCCTTTTAAGATTCTAGTTATTTTGATTAGTACCCTACGTCATCCTCCCCATCTGGATGATTTTAATGAAAATATAAAAATGGTTCTTCCCCTAACACCACTTCATTATTACAACCTATGTATCAGGGAGTGATTGCAAATTGCAAGGCAGATTATTTACACACTACATTTGCCAAGTGATTGTACCTTTGGATACAAATAAGGTCTTGACATTGAGAGATTTCTGGAAGTCTTATATTTTTACTATGTAATTCAGAAAATTGCTGAGGTGTGGGAGATGTAAGAGAAGCATGTATGAAGAGAGTTTTGGGGAAAAAAGTATGCCCACAGTTTGTATCGTTTTCTGTGCATTTAACAAAGATGAAACATTGGAAGAAGTAAGTAACAAGACTGTAAAATTAGCACAAGAATTGAAGCTAGAAGTAGATGAGAATGATATGGAGTTGACTAAGTCTCATAGAGAACTGTCAAATAAGGATCTGATTGAGCTGCTAGCTGCAAAGATTGAAGAAGAAAAAAGGGAAATTTCAGAATGAGAAGTCAAACCAAACAATGCAAAATAAAATAATTGGCAAAGGCATTTCATTATTTGAGGGAACCTTTTTCCTGTATTGAAAAGATGGATCCAAATAATTTACAATTTTTAAATGTTCAAGGACAAGCTGAGGATAATATTGTCTGCTATCATTAGCTGTATAAGGAAAAAGGAGAGTCACTGTCCAAACACCTCTTAATAGCTTCATTAAAAAAAAAAAAAAAAAAGTTGTACAGCCAGCCAGCAGTGATAAAGGCTAAATGTAGTGGGTGGGGAAGGAGAATTATGCTGCATACTTATATTAACTTTACTATACAGTACTGTGCAAACTTCAAGATTCATTTTGCCATTCATTTCATAATGCAGAATGATCCACTCATGTGAAGCAAGACATGTCTATAAATAGGTAATCAGAAAAGGTCTGATCCTTAAATGAATCTAGAAATTCTAAGATGTAGGAGAAACAAAGGAGCATATTCTAGAGATGGGTAATATCCTCCCACACTGAGGTAGGAGAAGGTCTACTGAGTTCAAGGAACAGTAAGTAGGCAGTATGTGAAGGAGAATGGTATATAATAGCTTGATGCCACTTTGCAAAGAACTTTAAATGCCAAACTGAGAAATCTGTAGGCTCTGTTTGGCAATAAAGAGATATTCAGGGTTGGCAATAAAGTCTGGGGAAAAGATGCTAAACCAACACAAAATAGCAACAAATATATGATTAAATTGAGTTTCAACTAATAGTAAGGTCAGAATGAAACATAGGTAGCCATCTGGTTGTCTTCAATATTTTCCCCCCTAGCACAAGTTAGAACTATATGCATATCACTGATTATCTATGGACACCAAGAATATCTTTGAATCAAGAGTTTCAATTGAACAAGACTCAGAGATCTGGATATGGAATTATCATGGTTTTTAAGAAACTTCAGTGTGTCATTAACCTGCCTTTAGACCTTCAGAACACATTACAGGGTTGTACACATCCTTAACAAACAACAGCTCTGCCTCTACTCATTTTCCTCAGTCCTTTAGATCTTGGCTATGGATCAAAGCATCCATCCTTGTAATTGTGATTCCTGGCAGGCACTGGATCTTAAGGGAGATTAACATCTGTGGCAAACTGTCCAGATAATACAAAGGGCCCTCACTTAGCATTCCTAAAACTGTTGGCTCTACTCTGCTCTGTATGGCTTCACCTGTATAACATGCTGCCTAACATCTAGGTGAACAGTTTCATGCTAGACAAGTCCCAGTACCACTGACTTGCCTTCTTTAGTTACTTGTTGTTGTGTTTGTCCTTTGTTGTCAAAGAGGACCATGACATCAAGAAGGTGACATGCCTTGCAGTTGACTTGGATTTGAGTGAGGGAAGGCTGTGCAAGTTCATCAACCTCACTTTCTTCTCCTGAGTCATCTGAGTTCAGTGACCTGATATTCATCAGGATGGTTGGAGATGGCCCAGGAGGCAATTGTGACACCCTGGCCCTTTCAGGCTAAAGTCTTATAGCATTCTCACTTTGAATGAGATACACTCATTCAATGAATGGTCTTCTTTAAGTAGTTGCTCAAGGGATGGCCCTGTTAATTTAAAAAAAAAAATCAAACTGGGAGGACAAGACTTTCAAGGTTCTTGGGTAAAAGAGAAACAATTACAATTTAGTATTTAAATCTACTCTGTGTTAGGTGGGTGGGGACTTATTGTTCAGTCTATGAACTCCAGAGTGAATTGGGTTTGAGGTTTGATCTTTGAGCAAGAAATGTAGCCAGTAAACACAGAGGAAAAAAAGCACCTTAGCCTGAAAGGGCCAGAGTCTCCCACTGCATCCTGGCTATCTCCAGTCATCCTGATGAATATCTGGTCACTGGATCCAGATGATTCTGGAGAAGAAAGTGAGGTTGATGACCCTGCACAGCCCTCCCTCACTCAAATCCAAGTCAACTGCAAGTCACATCATCATCTTGATATCATGGTCCTCTCTGAGAATGAAGAACAAACCCAACTTCTGAGTGAGTAGTAGCCTTTCTCCTCCTCCTCTTTCTCCTACTCCACCTTCTCCTCTTCTTCCAGTGTTTCACCCCTCCTTAGTTACTATTGATTCTGGGAAAGCCTTTTTAAAGATACTTTTCCACTATTTTTCTTTTAGAATTCTTACTGATAATAGAGATGTTGTGGCATAGTAGAATATGTGCTAAGCTTAAAGCTAAGTATGTGCGGGTTCAAATGCCACTTCTGACTTGGTATGTGATCTTGACCAAGTCACTTAAACTCTGTGTACCTCAGGGAACTCCATAAGACTGTTGTGAGTCAAAGAGCTTTTATTTTTTGTTTCCCAGAAGAAAAGAGTTCCCATAGTAGGGGTTCTCCATATGACAAAATGATAGATCCTTTGTGAGTTTAATCTTTTGCTACATAGCTCCCTGACACCACAGAAAGAATACAAATGTATAGCCCCTGAACATCAACCAACGATTCTGTTATTTAAACGAGCCTTCCTTAGGAACTTATTATATGGTGGGTTTTATACTAGACTCTAGGAGTACAGAGAAAGACAAAAAAATTCTGACCTCAAGGAGCATATACTTTAATAGGATAGGCAAAATGCAAATAACTAGGAGAGGAGGTAGGGGAGAGAGTGTGCACATGGAAGGTATTCTGAGGGGGTAATGCATTAGCAGCTGAGAAGACCCACAGAGGTCACCTCCTGATGAAAATAAACAGAGGAAACTAAGGAGGCCTATCAGTTCCACCATTTTAACTTACTTGGGTAGTCAATTAATTGAAATCACAAATCACAGATCCAACAGTTTGAAAGTTCAACGCTAGCTTAACAATCTTCTGCTCCAAAATTAATAGCCTTACTAATATTTAGGCAGACTTCACACATACTTTTGGGAGGGTGTCCTAGATCCTTTGACTGTGTACCTAGTCCACATTTCTAGTCTTCTCATTTTCATTATATATAATGATTTCATTTAATATGAAATCTGACTTGGTTGATGAATTCTCTGTAGGAGTAGTAATGACAGCTCTCATGGATATTATTTGATCTTCACAATGGTCCTGTGAGATATCTTATTATTATTTCTGTTCCACAGATGAGGAAACTGAGCCTCAAAGAACTCAAGTAAATAACTCATATTCACACAGCCAGTTAATGTCTAAATTAAATTAGAAGAAAAAGTAGAGAAAATGGTCTGAAGAATTGAGCTCCTCATTAGATAGTAAGCTCCTTGAGGACAGGTACTGTCTTTTCCCCTTTTTGTATCCCCAGCACTTAGCATAGTCCTAGTATGTAGTAGGCACATAATAAATGTGCACTAATTGATACATCTTCTACTTTCAGCTTTATTAGGGAAATTATGTTCGACTGAGATTAAACAAACAAGTTCTTCATTCTTCCCTTGAATACTAGAAGAGTAAGTTGATTCAAATTTTATTATAAATGTTATTCTATTACACAGAAATTTAAAGATTTACTTTACAGATTGTCTTTCTATGATTCATAAGAACATGGACAATTACTTTGTTTTAAGGAAGGAGAGAATTGAAGGTGTAAAAGGAACTATTTATTAGGCAACCTTTACTCTTCCCCTCTTCCAAAATGGCATAGTAAAAGCTGATCTGTTTGTCATTGTGACTTTTAACTTATCCTCCTCCTATCTTATTTTTAACAATATCTGCCCAAATGTGCTGTCCTTTGAAGCAGCCTCCTTCCTCAATGAATAGAGCTGACTAGGGGCCAACTCCTAATAGCATCCTGTAAGTGAAGTTTCATATTGACCTCTTATTCTCTGCTGCTGATTCAGCTTTTGTTCTATAAAGACTTTTTACCTAAAAATTAAAGAGAAAAAAGTTGAAGTACAAAAATAGAGCAAAAGCAAAAAAAAAAAATACCCCAGAACATTATTCAATGAAACCGAAGTCACAATTCACCCCAGAGGGGGCAGATTGATTTTTTTGATGCTACAAATGAAATTGACATTTTTTTTTACAGAAAGTAATTCCACACATCTAGTAATCAAGAACACTTTTGCTTCCTTGTGTGAAAAAAAAAGTTCAAAAATTATTTTTTTTCAATATCCTTTGTTTTGATAAGCTCCTATCAGAAAAGCAAAGGCAGCTGAAATGATTTATTGCAGAAACAATATTCATGGAGACCTCTGCCACCTAGTGTCCAAAAGTCTTAAGAAAATTCAGGTGCTCATTTTAATTTCCTTATACAGACATCTGTTCATCAGAGAGTTCTCTTTAATAGTGTTCAGGTCAAGACGGAGACTATAATTTGGAGTGTGAAGAAAGCATGCCCTGCATGTTTCTGAAGAGCATCTGGCCAGAGAATCAATATAGCATTTCATTTTCATTTTAGTGAGACTTTAAATTAAAGTTCCATTTATAAGTGCTTTAATATAGCATTAACAGACTCTTGGGTATATTTGAATCTTTCATTAATACACGTCTCAGGTGTGTTGCAAGACACTGGCTTACAGGATGTTTCTTTAGCCACTCAAAATATGAATTAATGGACCAATAAAACATGGTCTAGAGTATTTTAAAGGCACAACAACACAGCTCTTTAAGCTGCAGATTAAAATTTTAATTTTTCCCTCTTAGATGTTTCAAAATCCAGTTAAGCATGTGTATGAAATATGTGGCAAGGGGATTAAAAGATGTCTCGAGGAGATTTTCTCTCTTTTTTTTTCAAATTCCAAATCTTAAGAACACTTGATGAAAATCCTCTTTTTAAAAAATTTCTCTGCCTAATTTTCTATTAAAAGTTCATTCTCATAACAGGGTTAAATATTGGTCAGGCCTTCTATGAGATGTTAAGCTCTTTGTAACTTCGGTTTATTTATCCCTGCACCTGGAAGCATTAAAAATCTGAAAATCTGGCACACTGAATCATCTCTCCTTAACTCAAAGCTTTTCACATAGCTTTCTTTTTTCCCCCTTGACGCTTTGGCCATAAGAAAGAAGTATGAACCAGAGATAGGCAGCCACATGGATCAGGAGACGTAAGTTCAGAATGTAAAGGATAAAAGCACTAATAAATGATGATTACAATTCAGTAATAGTTGATGTGATGTGGTAATGATAAAAATGGCATTTACATAGCACTTTAAGGTTTCTAAAATGCCTTACATAGGTTACCTTATTTGGTCTTCCCAAGAACCCTATGGGTTGTCTCCATTTTACACAGCAGAAGGAACCTGAGGCTGGTTGAGATTAAGTGATTTGTCGATGGTCACACAGCTCCTTCTGAGGAGGGACTTGAACTATCCTCTTGACAAGGGCAGCACTCTTATCTACTCTGCCACCTGATAATAATAAAGTTATCTGTTGGTTACTGTTGGTAGTGTTTTGAGATAACCAACATGGAAAACAATGAAGTCACAAAGATCACTTGGAATCATAGAACTTTGGAAGAAGGTGGAGGAGAAGAAAAGAAGGAGGAAGAAGAAAAAGCAGTAACTATTTAAGGACTACCTCTTTTCCTTTATCTCCACTCATACTACACCACCCTCATTCAGGCTCTTTCCTGGACTATTGTAATATGCTCCTAAATAGTCTCTCTGTATCCAAGCTCTCTTCTCTACAATTCATCTTCCGTACAACTACCAAATAGATATTCCTGAAACACATTCCCAAAATACTCCCACTCAAGAAAATTCAGTGGCTTTTCCTATCATCTCCATGGGATCCAAAACAAACTCGTCCTTGAGTCTGAGAAGCAGAAATAGCGCTGGGTTTGGAGTAAAGAGTTCTCCTTCCAGAACCAAACACAAGTTACAACTTTGACCTATCCACCTCATTTCTTTTGGACATCCTTATGTGTGTTCGTCGTTCATTGCCAAAGAAGACCATGCCATCAGAGAAATGATGACATGACTTGCACTTGACTTTTTTTTTTTTTTTTGAGTGAGGGAGGGCTGTGCAGGTCACCAGCCTCACTCCTTCTCCAGAGCCATCTGAATCTAGTGATCAGATATTCATCAGGATGACTGGAGATGACCCAGGATGAGGCAATTGGTGTTAAGTGACTTGTCCAAGGTCACACAGTTAGTGAGTGTCAAGTGTCTGAGGTGAGATGGTGAGAGGTCTCACAGACATCCTTATATTTTCTTTATAAAATAGTAAGGTTGGAGATAAGTTTTAAACTTCCTTTCCATCTTTAAGCATTCAATTATTTGGTTGTTTTAAAAGCAACTAATGAAGATAGCAACTATCAATCAAATACATAAACCATTTGAATCAAAAGTGTCAACAAAAGTGAAATCCATTGTCTGGTCATTGACAAATGATATATGGTTGATGAATATTAGCAGAAGCCTAAATATAGCATTGTAAGTTCTAAAATATATGCTAGAACTGAAGAGAACACAGTTATCACTTCACATCACAGTGTTTAGGGTGCAGTGCCCTAGCAATCTAGAAAATCCATGTAGAAATTTTTATCCTTCCCCTCATCCCACAGAAGAAGTCTAAAGTATTATGGTACTGAAAGATAAAATATGTTCTCTCTCTCTCTCTCTCTCTCTCTCTCTCTCTCTCTCTCTCTCTCTCTCTCTCTCTCTCTCTCTCTCTCTCTCTCTGTCTCTCTCTGTCTCTCTCTGTCTCTCTGTCTCTCTCTGTCTCTCTCTGTCTCTCTGTCTCTCTCTCTGTCTCTCTGTCTCTCTGTCTCTCTCTGTCTCTCTCTCTCTCTCTCTATATATATATGGATTTCTGAGTTTCCAAACTTTTTCTGTGTCATATACTGGCCTCTGTGTGTCACTTGCAGCTTTCCCCAACTCCCAAAAAAAATCCCATTTAATTTATTATGCTGCTCCATGGTATAGCAAAATTGTGATGGGAAAGAGATAACTATATTAGACCACTGATAGGTAAATGTAACTGGGGTATAAAGAAATGAAGTTTTAACGTAAAGAGGAATGCTATTTCCATAATATTTCTCTGGGCAGTGGGTTAACTGACTTTTCCCATGCCTGGTATAATTTCTAGCTACTTGAATGTTTATGGAGCCAACTGCTTCATCCAGGTACTCAGCACCTTGGCTACCCACACAAGCCTCCCCAGATGACTAAATGCCACACTCAGGAGGACAGCTGCAATATGTCCAAGCAGTTAGCCACAGAAACATTGATTTACTGCTGGTTACTTCTGTTTCCCTAATTTAACCAAGTGCCACAAAAGGGTTTTTTTTTTTTAACAAAAATATATGAAACTTTGGTTTTAATAATAATGTCAAATAGTGTTATAGCTAACATATAACATAATGCTAAAACTCATATGTTTGTTGGATTGGGTGTCGTATTTCAATGTGGTTTTTAAGATAGTATTAACACTATTGTTGAAAGCAGAAATGAGTTTCTTAGCATCTGAACATTTTTTCCAGATGTCAGTGGGATAGTGGGAGACACAGAGTGGAGTAGGGTGAAATAATATTCAACTTTAAACCAAATCAAATATATTGCTTTGGATTCTGCCTAGGATTATGAGAGGTAATTAATTATTTACAACTATCAGGTATGTGGATTGTCAGATTACAAACATTATTATTTTCAGGTTTTATTGTTTTCAAAGCATATTTGTTATTTCTTGACAAACACAGACTCCTTGATTAGAACCTCACTGTAACAACCAGATGACCGTGGTTCACAATGAATTCAACATTCCATGCCCATAGTTCCTCACTACTTTTCTCAGAGGAGACGGTATTTCATTTTCTGTTCTCTGGGATTAGGTTGTCCGTTACAATTAATTAAAGCTTAGCTGCCTTTTGGTGTCTTTTTCAATTAGTACAATTAACTTTATATTAATGTTAAAAGATATCACACCTTAACCTGGAGAAAATTATTTGGTTAGAGTTAAAAGTGTAAGAAGAGGCTGGAGCAGAGGATATTCAATTACTCTTCTCACTGTTGACATTTTTTACAAAATTATTGGGATATCCAAATCTGTGCTCATTGCTTCTACTTAATTTAGGGGAAAAACAGTATCTGAAAGAAATTAGCTACCAGACAAAAGTCATCAAGCAAGTTAAGCAGCAAACAACACTTTCCTTGTGTTGAAGGCATCAGGGAATGGTGTAGGGAACTATAAAACCATACACATAATGTAAAATGTATACAAAATAATCCATAAGAGTAAAATGCTAAATAAATGTGATATTTTAATTATATTGTATCTATACATATACTGTATGTCTATATATTATATATATGTGTGTGTGTGTGAACCATATACATTTTTAATTCTTCCAAAAACTGTTGTGTTCCATGAAGCTGTATGGAATTATTACAAGAATGCTATTCCAAGAATTATTCCAAGAATGCTATTAAAAATATGGATCTTTTTTTTCCTGGGAGACATTTGGTCATTAAGACAACTATAGCATGTCTGAAAGATAATGCATCCCACTCACCTCCTCCTGTTCAATTCTGGACAAAACTGTGCATTTTCAATGACAATCAAAGATGTGAGGGGGATGAAGAAAAAGGGAGGGAGGGATCCCTGGCACATAGTAGGTACATAATAAATGTTTACTGGTTGATTGGTCTTCCACTTACAGTTTTGTTGGGCAAATTACAGTCTACTGAGATTGCAATTCTTTCCTCTTCCCTGGAATACTAGTAGGGTAAACATTGATTCACATTTCATTATAATTTTACTCCCACAAATAGAACACATTATATAGAGATTTAAAAGTTTGTTTTATATCTCAGATTGTCTTTGTACCTATAAATAGGTACATTTGTAGCTAAATCTAGATAGATCAATAAGTAAGTATATCCTAACCAACCCACTAAACATTAAGTGCCTACTATGTGGTGCCAGGCACTATGCTAAGTCTTAGGAATACAGTTAATAAAAAGATAGTGTCTGACCTCAAGGAGTTTATGAACTAATACAGGGAAACAACACACAAAAGGAGCAGGAAAGGGGAAGGGGGGAGACCAGTAGGAACCCAGCATGAGAGCATCTTGTTCTGTAGAGTTGAATTAGGGAGAATAGTAGATACAGAGTGAAAAGAGCCCCAAACTCCTGTTTCACCTTCTGTTAAGGAAGTCATTGAGAGAAGTTTGGTACTCCAACCTCCAGTCTGCTGTCAAGCCACTTGAATCTTCCTTTTCAGGATTACCTACATTCTGCTCTCTATGCATTTCTTGATTGTGTGTATACACATATACATATATGTTTGTGCACATGCATATATGTATGTATGTATATTTACACGTATGTACATATTTGTGTATGTATGTGTATTTATTTGCACACAGTTTTCTCCATTTGACTATAAATTCCTTGAGGCAAAGGTAGGTCTTTTTTTTTTTTTTTTTGCCTTTCCTTGTATCCTCATTGATTAGGACAGTGCCTGGTACATAGTAAAGGCTTAATAATACTGATTGACTGACTGATTGTGAAACTCTACAGATTATCCACAAGACAGCATAGTTATAGTGTGGATAATAGATATTCTTCATTCACTTGAGGAAGGTAATCAAACTATGTATTGTGGATATGAGATATCTCCAAAGCAGTATAAATAGAGGACTCCCAAGAAGTAGAGTAAAGGGTATCAACAAAAAAATATGTAAGTGGAAAAGATAATGGGTTGGTCATGTGGCCAGACAGAAGTAAAATCCAGGGATAGTTCACCTGCTCCACTGGCATCTTCATGATATCAAAGGAAAGGGAGGGGGGTTTCCAAGAACATTAAGGGGATTTTTTGTGTTCATCATATGGGAGGACACAGGGAAGAGTCTCTCAGGATGGACAAGTGCAGATGTAATATGAATTCCATCATTTTGATGGAAATTGATAATATCATAGATCCATTTGTGTATCTAAAACTAGAACAATCAGATGAACTCTAGATTCACAGTATTTTAAGTAACTTTGAGAAAACTTATGCTACGTCTCCTCTTTCAGATAGGACGACATTTAAATTATTCCAAACTTATATGATTCTAGCCTGAAGTAAATTCCTCAGATTTCTCCTTTCCTCTCATGGACATTGAGAGCTGTAATGACCTCCACAGTCATTTTATGATATCCACATATGAAAAGAAACCCCACTATAACATATTAACAAGTAGCATTCTAGCTTCTGTTTAAGAATGATCTCCACTTTCAGAAAGTGCTTTATGTCTTACTTAAAATCGTATGCAGCATCTTACATATAAAATCTTTTATTTTATTTTGCTCTCCACTGAAGTGATAAATTCTGATCAACACTAGAGAAATAGTTTTTCAGTTTTGTACAATAGAAAGAGCCCTCTAGAGTCAGAGGAATTGGGTTCACATTCTGCCTTTGAATTTACCATGTTTGTGACCCTGGACACATTATTTAACCTCCCTAGAAATCAGTTTCCTCCTCTGTAAAATGAAGGCTTCAGATTCTAAAATAGCATTTCTTTAGCATTATAAAGTTTGCAAAGTCCTAATAAAGAAGTTTAAAATGTAAAAATATATAATTTAATTGGAAATATGGATAGTAACAAAACTGATAAAAGGATTAGTGTAGGGCTTGTACAAGACTGTACAAGTCTAATACATTGTGCTGTATGGGAGATATGTCTTCCATTCATGTTTCTTAAACATGATCCATGACCTTCAAAAAATGACATGTGATGTCGGATGTTATATAAGAACATGATAGGAAAAGGGAAGGCAAAAGACAACCGAAATAAGCCTGCCCACCACTGGCCAGATTAGCAGTTCCAAAAAAATATAGTATTGATTTATTTTTGGCAGATAAATAAAAATCATTATCTCTTCATTTCTCTGGGAAAAGCGTTGAGGGGGGGAAAGCAGAAAAATGTGCTCCTCAAAAAGTGGTTTTTCATCATCATCAAAATCACTGGGTTGGTGATGTTATGCCTAGATAAACTGAGCATTAAAATAGCAAAGCCACTCTACACAGAATGTCAAAAACCTGGTATCCTTGTTGTATTATGTATAAAGTTTAGAAGCTGCAAAGTGACCCTGGGTGATTCAGATGCAGAAGAAATAGGAAACTGGAATTGCTGCTTTCATTTGTCTCACATGTGAAAAATTGTGCTGTCCATATCAAACCCTAGATTTCCCCCCACGCTTTTCTTCTTTAGACAAGACAAAGGTAAATCCTTACATGTTTCCTTAGAAATGTCAGTGGCTTTTCTTAGCAATGTTAGTCATATTTATATTCCATCTACAAGTGAAACATTACTCCAGGAGGAAAAAAAGAGACAAATACGCGTTTATTATTTATTACTACCATTTTATTCTACTACCCTCCTATACATGTGGATAGGCAATTCTTGTTCATTCATGAAGGACACATCTATTCATCACTGGGTATGAAGCTGATTTTATAAAAATCTTTTCAGTAATACAACATAAGAGACATTATTTCTGTCTTTAATGAGTTTAAAATCTATAATTAGAAGTGATATATGTAATACATTCAACTTAAGGCAGCATGTGACTGGTGTCAAAAGAATACCATAATTATGGCACACTTCCAAAGAAATAAACATATAAAAGTTAAAATTTCTAAAAAGTGTAGATCTGGTAGGACTAATTTCTGTTTTCCACTGTTCCTAGGTACATTTTGCCAATTCTTTTTTGACAAGATCATTATAAAGTGAAACATTCACATCATGTGCCAAGAACACCAGATCGCAATATTATTTTTCCCTTGTACAATTCAAATATTTTGAATCTTATTTTCCTCAATAAATTGGAATAACAGAATTCATTCTTTTTGCCATGCAATTCCCTACTTACGCAGTACCCCCACTAAGTCCACTTACCTTCTGTTTGGTACTAACTTAAATGCTTACATCACTTGTATCTGTGTGCTATTACCAACACAATCAAACCTTGGGTTGTTCCTTTGGAAGTGTGGTCCTATCTTGTTAAAGAGTTAAATTTGAAAGGGTATATCTTTTTAGGAAAGAGTCTGGTTCTGGTGCTTCACAAAAATTCACAGTAAATTTCAGGGGAAGTAATAGGTTCTATAAGAACCAATAAAACAGAAGACCAAAGGATATTTTTGCAATGAGAAAACAAGTGATCATAATACAAATTCTGAAACCCTTGAAAAGATAGTTAATGGATACTGACTTATCATAGATCTAGACCCTAGAGATTAGCTAGTTCAGAGACTCAAAGGATCTCAGAGTTGAAATGGACTTTATGGATTGCCAGTCCTGGACATAAACCTGAAAAAATAATCTTATCGTATAATTTCTGAGGAATTCTTACTTGAAAGACTCTTCATGGAAAACATTGCCTCCCACAAAGCCAAACTTTTGAACTTTAGATCACTCCAATCTTTTTGATTTTTCCCCACTTTATATTAAGGTCATTGTTCCTATTTCTAGATTCTGGGGATAAATAGAAAGAAATTTCCCTTCTCCCAACAAATCTTTTCTCCAGGTTCAATATCTTAAGTTCTTTCAAATAATCCTCGTATATCATGAATCTGAGGCCTTTTTTTAAGATAATTTTGTTATCAAATATATTAGCTATCCCACCCAAATGTATGTCATCTACTTTGTGGTGGTTGTTCAGTCATTTCCAGGCCTGTGCCACTCTTCCTGACCCCATTTGAGGGTTTCTTGGCAAGATTCTGGAGAAGTTTGCCATTTTCTTCTCCACCTCATTTTACAGATGAGGAAACTGAGGCAAACAGGGTTAAATTACTTTTCAAGGGTCACACAGATTGTAAGTTAAGTCTCTCAGGCCAGATTTGAACTCAAGAAAATGAGTCTTTCTTGCTTCAGGCCTGACACTCTATCCCCTGTGCCACCTAGTTGCCCTATGTCATCCGCATTTCTTACTAACACCTCTAAACCTGACAGCTTGCAAGGGCCTTCTCATTGTCTCCCTATCCAAAGTCTCTCTCCATTCCATTCCACCTTTCACAGACATGCAAAAGTGATTCTCCTAAAATAGACCATATCAACCCCATCCTTCCATATCAGTAAGCAACCCAACATACACAGAGGGACCTGCTGTCACAGGTTCTTTGATCTGCTTTTCTAAAAGAAAAAGCAACTTCTGAAGGGTTAACAATCGCTTTAATTAATCACATGTATCATTCACTTAGTTCAGGGGGAAAAGTCAGCACCTTGAACTTCAGAGAAAATACAGAGATATCTAAATCAGCAGACAGTGCTTCCAAACTGTCTAACAGTAAGCAATGCAACTGCCTAACCATACAGACATAATTACCAGATTGGGAAGCACCAACATCTGGGTTTTCGAAGCCAAGGGGCTGCTTAGTGGCTTCTCAGAGTCTCATCTGGCACACAAACTTTCTTCTGAAAACTAAGCCCCAAAGTAAAACAGCACCTCAGAGTCTTTGCACACTTTTAGAGCCAGAGGGCATCACATGCCTTGAGAACCAGTGCCTCATTAACAAAAGGTGTGGGCCTTCCTACAAATCTTCCCAGGTCCATCAATGGATGGGGAAGATCCTCCTTAATCACATGATTCAATCAGAGGCAATTTTAGTAAAACAAAAAAAGCTTGCCCTTACACTTTCCCAAAATCTAGTGGCTTCCTACAGGATTAAATATGAAGCACTCTGACACTTAAAAGTTCTCCACAAACTGATTTCATCCTTCTTATAGTCTTTTCACACTTTATTCCCCTCGATGCATTAAATAATCCACCTACAGGGTCCTACTTGTTATTCTTTGTATACAACATTATTTTTTCTTCCTTGTACTATCTTTTGCCTATGCCAAGAATGCTCTCCCTCCCTACCTCTGACTCTTGACATATCTGATTTCCTTCACAACTTGCCTCCTACAGAAAGCCCTTTCCAGTTCCCGCCACTACCACCACTTACACCTAAGGTTACCTTCCTTCTATTATGTACATATCTTATGTCATCTACATGTTATCTTTACCATTAGAATCTAAGCTCCTTTAGAAAAGAAACTGTTGTTTCAAATATTTTTCAGCCTTTGGTACAGTGAGCAGCTAGGTGGTGCAGTAAAGAGAGTGCCAGGCCTGGAGTTAGGAAGACTCATCTTCCTCAGGTCGAAGCTGGTCTCAGATTTTTACTAGTTATATGACCCTGGACAAGTCACTTAATCCTATTTGCCTCAGTTTCCTCATCTGTAAAATGAACCAGAGAAGAAAATGGCAAACCACTCTAGTATCTTTGCCAAGAAAACTCCCCCAAGATGGGATTACAAATTATGCAACGTGACTTTAATGGTTGAACTGGCACATAAAAGTGCTTAATAAATGCTCACTGATTGATTAAATGTGTTTATGTATCTATACTTTTTATGAGAAAAAAAGGTTTAAAAAAAGCAAAGAGAAAAGCCTAAATTTCTGGTTCATTTCGCTAGAAATCTCCTTCTAAGTTAATATGAAATATCATGACAATTCTTTGGATCTACCCATTCAGCAAGTTCCAAATCTATTGAACTGTTCAATTCCCTTATCTTTCCTATGAGAACAACATAAGAGGTTTTGCCAAAAGTTTTGCTAACTATATGGTCAGCATTCTCCTGAGAAACTCATCTAATAACTGTCAGGAAAGTAAGGGAGTTTCATCTGGTATGGCCTGCTGCAACAAGGTCATGTAGGAATTTTGTGAATTCAATCCCTTCATTTTCATAGACAAGGAAACTGATGGCCAAATTGCTGTTTTTGCCAGGTGTTTCCATGGGCCACAAGCCATTAACTGAAGTTAATAGTGTATTAGAAAGACTTTGAATTAAAAAAGAAAAACTCAATAGGACAGTTTGTAGTACATATAATAACCCCAGAAACCCAATACAATTACGTAGACATTCTTGCCCCTGTCATAAATCATGTTGAACTTAGTGATATTTTGTTTAGACAAGAGGTTCTTACCCTGCAATCCATGGACAGATTTTAATTTAGGGGATCATGAACTGGAATGGGGAAAAATATAACTTTATTTTAACTAACCTCTAACTTATATTTAACCTTTCCTTCAGTTATGGTTTAATATTTTTTAAAAAAAGAAGTACAAGGGTTTCACCAGATTGCCAGAAGGATCTAATGACACAAATAAGCTTAAGAATCCTTGATTTAAATTGAAATTGAATTTATTATCAGGGAGAGGGAGAAGAGAGAGAGATGGATAAACAGACAGATGAGTAGATAGCAGTCATGGTATTCATTTATTTTTACATTTCTGTTGTTAAACAAAATAAAACTTGAAATAGCTTTTTTTCTGAGGCATCTCTAAAAAGTTTAAAAAAAAATTGGAAACACTTTATAACATTCCTTTTTAGTAGACCACATTGTTCACTTTACTATGTCTACTCTGATGCTACATCTTATTGTGAATAGAGTCATAGGTTCTAGAAGACTATGCCAGTGGGATACTGGAAATTCTGGAAGATCCAAATAAGCCACAATGACACTGAGTATAGTGGACCAAGCTTTAGTTTTTAGAAGGGCTCATCATGAAGAGTGTGGGTTGAAAGGTAATTTTTTCTGCCATAAGAATGAATGAATACCACCTACTAAATCATACATGGTTTGTTTATATATATATTACTGTATAATAAAATCCTTTCCCTGTATCCCTATGGTAAGCAGAGTGCCTGGTAACAGCAACAACCAGGCAATTAGCATCTATTAAGGGTCAGGCAGTGAGCTAAGAAACGGAGATATAAATTTTAGCAAAAACAAAGTTCTAAAGCACAATCCATGCATCTCACATCCTGCTGAAAACTTGAGTGTTAACAACTAAGTACAATAGTCAGTGATTTTATTTTTAAATAAGTACGTATCTAATAATGTACCTAAATGACTCAGGAATATAATTGGTGATAAAAGAAACATGATTAACAAAAAGAATACAACAATATTAACAAAGAGAGTGAAATTGATCAATGAAACTTCCTGCTGATTTCCATCTATTCTTCCTGAGAATTTTTCTCCCCATACCTTTCTTTTAAAGGTAGATTAATTTTTAAAAATTGTTTTTAATTATCTAACCATTGAGGAGACTAGTAGAAAAGAATCTAGTTTCATAAATTGTATTACCCCTTTTTTTATTTCAACAATTTGCCATAATTCTTTCATAACATTAAATTAAACATACAGGATGGTAGTATGTTTCAAGTAATTATACCAGTATGTGGCAGATGTTGACAAAAATCCATAAACATAAAACATTAAGTCATTTCAATTAAGAAGCAAAATTTCTTGCATCCAAATTCAGAACTATCTTTTAAAAAATCCTATATAAAACTCCAAACTACACAGTCCTTATGCTACAGAGACACACAGTGGTCATGCCAATGCTTGTTTTCTTGACAAATATGTCAGATAGATTTTTGCCACTGGGCTTTCAGTTTTATTTCTAAATTTGGTATTTCATTTAACAGCTTTGAATTCTTAAAATAATTTGATTTCTATTACTAGCAAAACATCTTAGCTTATTAAAATTAAAGTAGGCAATCAAGTTTTTAAAATGTACATTTCAAAATTGTATATTTCTTTATCCAATGATTTGATTCAGATATAGGCATGTTTCCTCTCATCTTTGCTTCTTTCCATTTCTTTTTTCTTCATTTTTCTCTGTCACTCAGTAAATATTGATTAAGTTTTTTTATATATGCCAAACATTGTGATAAGCTCTGAAGATAAAAAAAGACAATAATAATCCCTGCTCTCAAGGAGCTCACTGTCTATGGGGGAGAAAAAAAATGCAAACAACTACTTTTCTATAAACAGTTTAAATTGAAGATGATCCACATAGTGAAAGCACTAGAATTAAGGGAGAATTGAGTCTTCATAAAGAAGGTGAGATTTTAACTGGTACTTGAAGGAAACCAAGGAATTCAGGAGCTAGAGATGAGGAAGTAGAGGGAAGACAGAACATTCCAGGTATGGGTGATAGTGGAATCATCTTGTGTTTATGTCTCATGAGGAACATAAGAGATCCTCAAGTCTTCACTGCATCAGAGTGTAAGTTGGGCAAAGGGGACAAGAGAAAAAGTAAAATTAAAGAAAACTTGAAAAATAAGCATATTATAAAGAGCGTTGAGTGCCAGGAGATTTTTTATTTGATTCTGAAGATGATATTGATCCATTGGATTCAATTGAGAAAGTTAGTGGCATATCTGATGCAAGAGTTGGGAGTTCACCTTGACATGTGGAAAGGACTAAAATGGAGAGAGTCTTGACTGAGGGAAATCAAATAGCAATCTTTTTCAATAGTTCAGGCATGATGTGATAAGGGTGTGCACTATCGTGGTGATGGTGAAGGCATACACCAGGACAGTGGCAATTTTAGAAGAGAGAAGGAGCATATATGAGAGATATTATGAAGGTAAAATTAATGGGCCTTGGCAACAGACTGGGGTAAGAAAATGAAAATTCAACTTTACGTTGCAAGTCTGAGTAACAGAAGGGTAACAGAAAAGTAAGAAAGATGGAAGGGTTTGGGAGGAGAGATAATGAATTTAGTCTTAGACATGTTGAGTTCAAGATATCTAGGGAAAATTCTATTAGAGATATCCAATAGGCAGAAATATGAGACTGCAGGTCAGCAGAGAGGTTGGACCAGATCTGCACAATTTGGCATAGGTAGGGGCCAAAATTAAAATAGACTAAGCTTCTTTGGGCCACAGATGGGTTAGACTAGAGATACACTAGTGATGATTGGCTGGTATGGGTCACATGACAAACAGTAAAGTGTGCCATACATTTTTCACAGACTGCCCAAAATCCTGTGGCAGTTCATATGTTGTGCAAGGCTGGGTTAGAGTATAAGAAGATTTCAGAATCAACAGGATAGGGATGAGAGTTGAAGAAATGGAAGGTGATGATATCACCAAGCTAAATAGTAAAGAGGGAAAAAAAGAAAAGAGTCCAGGATACAGTCCTGTGGAATATCTACAGATACAGATCTGTCAAAAGAGACTGAGAAGTTGTCAGATAAACAGAAAAAGAACCAGAAGAGACTATTGTCACAAATTCCTAGATAGGGATGGACAGCGGTGTTAAAGGCTACAAAGATGTCAAGAAAAACATGATTGAGAAAAGGAAATTTCTATAAGAATTGGAGCACATAATCTTCTTTACAATTACATAATTTAAATACGGAAATTATTTTAAAAGTTTTTCTATTACTGACCTCTAGAATAAACAGAAATACACTTAATAATGTGCTACTTACACATTATATAAGGGCAGGTAAGTGGAGAGAGTGTCCAGGCCTGGAGCCAGTAAGGTCTGAACTAAAATCCAGCCTCAGACACCTACTAGATATGAGACTCTGGCCAAGTCACTTAACCCTATTTGCCTTCACTGCTTGTTTGTAAAATGAGCTGGAGAAGAAAATGGCAAACTATTCAGTATCTTTGCCAAGAAAACTTCAAATGGGGTCACAAAGTCATGACTGAAAATGACTGAACAGTATACATCCTACAGAATATAAACATCATTCAATTTCAAAATAGTCTTTCTTTTCTCTAATCTAAATGAAGCTACCTTATTTTTCCCCAAGGAAGGGGGGAGAAGGCAATTCAGTACTTAAAAAAACCGAAGTCATTTGTTCTTACCAGTGACTATTTTTGGGTACTTTAAATTGCAGATGCCACTTATGCAGTTGCCAACACCCCTCTCTTAGCAAACATAAGCTTTCTTGATGCAAAAATGGGGGAGTTTTTGTATGAACCAGAGCAAGTACAAGTTTCTAGATGATTCATTTAACTAAGGCAAACAGGCAAAGTATTTTCTAATTCAGAATTACCTGAGTGGGAAAAGAATGGGACTGAATCTAACAGTAAAGTTAAAATTAATACCCAGCAGAGGCTGTGACTTTTCAGAGGATAGAAGCTTGCAGGGAGAGGAGTTAAACTGGAGGAAAGAGTAAGATATTGTAAGGGGGATTTAGCTAGTGGGAATACAGTTAGGAGAACTCATGAGAAGAAACGGAAAACTAGGAACTCCCAGGGAGAGGGTATAATTCATGAATGACAGGTGCTGAGAGTGATACAGGGTTTCGTAAAGATGGAGGAGAAAAATATTTAATTCTATATTGGTTTAAAGGGAGATGACTACATGGGATTATGTCAAACAAAATGGTTTAGTAAAAAGACATTTGGATTCTAATCCTGACTTTGCCCTGAGCCAACTATCTGACCATGGGTATATTATTGAATGTCATTGGACTTCAGCAGTTTATCTGAAAAATGAAAAAAAAATATTGGAATAGATCATTTTAAGGTCCCTTCTGGTGGTAGCATTCTGTACATTTAGATATCCTGTCATTCAGCCAAGTCTGATGATAGCAAATGTTTGGAGAAGACAGCAATAAATACTTGGAACACTAAATCCTCATTCATCACCATTTTAATCAAACAAGATCATGTTTACAAAGCGTTTTGTAGACCTTAAAACACTAGATAAATGTCAGCTAGTATTATTATTAATGGTTTTTATTAATCAGCCAACAAGTAGTTCTGCATGACAAAAGGTCAACTCTAAGCTATGAATGAGAGAATAAATACTTGGAATAAGTAGACTATTTAGGGCATCTAGAAATTATGAATGCTTTATAGGAAAACATGAACAGAATTTCCTTTGCAAACATAATATTGCATTGCAACTTTAACAGAAAAATGACTATAATCAGTGGCACTGTTGACTACTATTGTGTATGCCTCATATTCCAGGTTATAACTGTCACATGTAAAGCGAAGAAATGAAGCGATAAATGTAATGTTTCCACCAGCTTACATGTGTGTATACATACTTAGAAATAAAATGTGAATTTAAATAGATTAATATTCTTTTATTAAAAATGTCTGGATGAAGATCAGTATATTGCAAAGGAAAACTTTCTGTCTTGTAGTTTTGAAGACGTTTCTATTGTAATCGCAGTCCTTAACAGACTGATGCTGAATTCTTTAACTGAAGGATCCGCATCTTTACATCTTGTTCCTTCTCAAGTCAGTTTTCCCAGCCCCTCAGGACAGTCTACCAGGCTTATTTCTCTCTTAGGAACTGTTCTCTATCTTCTCTCCATTCTCTGGATACTTTCTTTGTCTTTTGTGCAGTAGGAAAGAGACTCTTGCCCATCTGCCCACTTATGGGATTTAATCCTCACTATCAGACAGATCCATGACTTTTAACCTCATTCACATCATTCCATTGATTGAACCTCCTTATTTCTTCCCTACTAGCTGGAGTGAGAGCTCATTGGCAAAGTCAGGAATTAAAGCAATAAGTCCAAAAGATGAAGAGTGAGGACAGGCAGTCGAGGAAAAATACAAAAAAGAGGCACATATCAATAATAATAGAGTCAGGGAGGTCAAACCCAGAATGAGCTAAAGCCCATGAAAAATGTCAATGACAATAAAAAGGAAATGAATCATGATACTGAGAACAAGAGAATAAACCTAAAAAGCAGAGCAATGCCTCAAAGAGTAGCACAATGTCTATTATTGTTTTCTAAACAAAGAACAATTATCCCTAGAATAGGCGAATAAAGGAAAACATGGCAAAGAAGAATTCAAATTCAAGATAAGTTTGGAGATGGTTAAAGAGCAGTTGGCCAACTTTGGAGAGTTCAAATCACCTGGCCATGATGAATTACATATCAATGTATATATTGCCAAGAATGAAAGAGAAGGGGAGAATGGCCAGCAGGTAGAGAAACAAGCTGATTTTTAAGATGGGAAAAGGTAGACTTTTCAAACAATAGGTCAAAGAATTTGACCTCAACATCTGCCAAAATGCTATTTTAAAAAGAATCATAAATTTGAAAACCATTAACAAATGCAGCCCTTCAACTACAAAGGCAAAGTGATTGCTATGCTATGATCTGTCCTGATCAAACTTTATCTAAAATATTGCATCTGGTTCTGATCCAAGGGTAGAATGGGATGAAGAAAGTGAGAAAAATAAGTAATCTGTTTTGGTTGGAGGGGTTATTAGAATAGAATAAGTTTATTAAAACAATACTATACTTCATAAGACCATGAATATGTGCCAGATGAATTTAAACTTTACTCTTCAGGCAACATAAGAGTTTTGATCAAAGAATAACATAGCTTGATCTATGGATTCATTCATTCAATAAGAATTTATTAAATTAATATGACATGCTAGGTACTGTACGCTGGGATTCAAATACAAGAATGAAGTTTTTGTCCTTGAGGAGCTTATATTCATTTGCATGAGGAAAACTGTTGGCAGCCATAAGGACAGTTTAAAGTCTCTTATGTGAAGTAAAATGCTATTTCCATCCAGAGAAAAAATTGATAAATAGAATATATATATATATGTGTGTGTATGTGTGTGTGTGTGTGTGTATGTGTATGTATGTATGTATTTCTGTGTCCAGTGGTAGTCATTTCTAGGGCAGGGGGCAGGGAGGGAAGAAAAGAAGAAAAAATAATTTACGTGTTCGCAAGTTGTACATAATAGATTTGCAGTTTCATGTAAAATCATCTTTTTTTTCTATTCTACTATTTTACAGAAAAGTTTTATTTCTTAAGTTCAGAATGAAATAAGTAAAAGAATAAAATAAAAAAGTCTTTTGCTATTCTTCTAAAAATGGTAATTAAGGTTTACACTAGGATGGTGGAAATGGGAAAAGAGAACAAGGCATTTAGGAGGTGGAATCAATTGATTGTAGGGATAAGAATTAGTCAGCATCAAGGTTTAAAAATGAGAACCTAGATGAATGATGCTGCTACAAATAAAAACAGGAATGTCAAAAGATATGAGTTATTGGGCAAAAATAATGAACTAGGAATGAAACACGTTTATTTTAAGGTGCCAGTGAGAGGTGCCACAAAAGTATTCTGGAGGCAAGTAAAGATATCAGAGATACATGCCCTAAAGTTAAGCACATATCTTGGCCCTTTTGGTTTATGGACCCCTTGTTAAAGGACATTTGAAACCAGAGGCTTCTGATTGGTCCATATGTGTCATCCCTCATTCCCATTCTCTCCACTTTTACATTAGGGGGCTAACTCCAGTCATCCTAACCTATATTTTTCCACTGGACCCAGACAACTCTGGAGGAGAAAGTGAGGCTGGTAACTTTGCAAACCCTTCCTCATTCACATCCAATTCACTTGCAAGTCATGGCATCACCTTACTGATGTCAAGTTCCTCCTCCAGAATGAATAACGAATGAAAACTTTTACATTAAATGAGGGAGTATCAAAGACAACTGACTACTGAGTAGCAAGAGTTTTACCCTTATACTTTAAAAAGAGACAACTTTTGTTCTCTTTGCTTAGTGTGTGGTTTTGGAGTCCATAATTCTCTCTTGGGCTTCCAATGATGAATAGAGAGAACTGCTTCTTCCTCTTCTCCTAGGAGCACTAATGACTTATCACCCATAGCAGTGACCATATGTTGCTTATCTAGATAAGTATACAGCTTTTCTCTTCTGTTATTTCTTTCTTTCCCTGAACACAGGTGTCTGAATACAGTCCTGTAAAATGGACTGTTTTTGACCTGGCTCTCTACCTCAGGAGTCCCTGCTTCCCTCAGTTAAACCCAAGTGCTCTGAAGGACATAATTCATATAGCTGCTGAAATAATTCTCAGAGAAGATGAACAATGACAAGTAGATTAAAGACAATGGCTATTCCCATAAAATAAAAAGGTTTTTAGGATAAAATTTAAGAAGTTTCCTTAATATACTGTCTGCCAATCCCTTTTCCATTTCAGGAAGTAATGCCAAGAGTAAATTTACAATGACTAATGATTACTATAAGACTTAGCAATTTAATGAGTTTCTGACCATAAGTTAAGTGATCCTTGTATTTGGAGATTCAAGGGATACAATAAAAGACAAGCTGAGTTCAGAGTTCAGCTTAAAGAGTTCAGAAAAAGAGAAATATTTAGGAGAAAGTTTTAAGACTTCAAAGAGTGGATCCAATCTCAACATAGGCATTTTCTATCTTATGACCCAGTCTACATGAGATGACAAATTCATAACCTTTGCCTAATAAGTTTGGTTGGAAAGACTAAAGAAATCTACATATTGCTGGCAGAGAGCTCTCAGATTAGCTGTTGCCCTGTCTACAGAGGCAAGTCATTAATCATAGCTTCTACAATCCACGAAAGGTAGTTCACAAATGGATCTTAGGGTACCATGTTATATAAGGCCTATGGTTAGAGGATGAAGTATGCTGGTAAAAGCATTAGACTTCGAATTAAGACAACTTGGGTTGCCTAGAAGGATTGTTGCTTGTTGACAGACTGCCTCACACATTTCCCAGCTCTGTGACCCTGGGCAAGTCACTTAAAATGTGGAGACCTCAGTTCTTTCATCCTTAAGTTAAAAAAGTGGAATCAATGACCTCTAAGTTCTCTTCTAGCTCTAAAACTTAATTCTATGATCTTGTGATATAAGAAGTAACTGATGGAGAGCTAAAGTCTCTCTTTATAGGAAAGAAATTTTGTGACCACATCATTCACCTTCTAACCAATTTTTTAATAGATTGGAAGTAGCTAAAAGAGCTATTTAACATACCATCTACAACAATATTGTGGTAACTGGCTGGGAACATCTTTAGTGCAAAGCATATTCACCAAAATAATGAGTAGTGTCATCTGAAAATCATATAGATTATATCCATTAGCTTTTAAGCTCCTTGAAGGTAGGTCTTTTGCCTTTTAGATATCTTTAGTGCTCAGAACAAGGCCGAATACATAGTAGGTGCTTAACAAATGTCAATTAACTGATTGATGGATATGTAGAGGATGCTAGCAGTTTTGGAGCTATGAGGAGCTCCCTCTATACATTAACCTGTGTACTACGTTTTCTTTATATGTGAATACCTTCATGTAGATGGTGCTCATGTTTTCCCATGTGTGTAGGCCAATATGTTCCCTAAGACGTTCACTCTATATTCTATATTCTGTCAATTCCATCCCTAGTATACAGGTATTTTACTTTTATTATGCAAACTATCATCCTATATATCAATAACTTGACCCGCTGATAGGCCCAAGAAATGTATATATTCTTTTAAGGGATGGTCCCTGTGGATGCCAGATCAGGCTGTAGTTTTATTGTGGGTTTTCACATCATCCCGTAATTGATGGTCAAGAGGCAGCACTGCCAAGCCACAATTATATTTGCTATGGAGACCCAAAGCAGCATCTTAAATAGCAATGATCTATTGTTTAAGTGACACTAAATTAATTTGAGGTGTCAATTAACTGTGGCTTGTGACAGACAAAGCTGACTAGTCCACCAAAATAAAACAAGAGCATCTATTTCTGAGCATTTTCAGGCTGAAAATGAATATATGAGATTAACCTGCAGATAATCCTTCAAGGATGCAAATCACCACCTCTCTGCTGTGATATGGGTTTTGGTCAAAGTAAATGTGTCCACCCAGTTGAGGAGTCATCCCAAATTTAGCTGGGTTGGTGCTCACTTAAGAATTCACTGCTAGGGTGTACCCAAAGTTGTGATGGTTTCCTTGGACCTGTTTGAGTTTATACTTATCTCATCCATTCTTATGCCATGATGAGGTGTTGAAAAGGGACTTTAAAGGAGGAAATTATAAGTTATTACAAACAACTGTTTCTCACAACCCACTCACCAAATGTTAGAATAAATCTGTGCCAGGTGGGAAACACCATTGTTCATACTTGGAGCTGTCAACTACACCCACACACAAATGGAAGTTTTCACAATGAAAAATTTATAATCCCTCTTAGAATTGTTGGTTTTCATCATTTTTTGTCATTGAAAATCAAGTTGTTCATCAAGTCTACTCATTTGTTTTTCATAATCTTTTTTGGAATTACAGTATATTTATTAGATTGTTAATGATTTTTAAATCATATGTTTAAAAGTTTAGTTCCCAAAAATTAAAATTATAATCCTGTTAGCTTAATCAATGAATTTTTCAATAAACCTACATCTGTCTTATGAAACACTACCAGCTCTTTCTTGCTCCCTTCATGAGGATTCATGGGCATTGTAAGAATTTAAGAAATGAAAACCTCCATAAGAAACACGGATTGGAATGAAGGCTAGATTTGGAGTCAGAGGACCTGGGCTCCAACTTAGTTCTGCCACCTACTTTGTATGAGCTTGGCCAAGTCTGTTAACCCTTCATTTGTTCTGCATAATGAGAATATTGTATTAGGTGATATTTAAGATCCTTTCCAGTTACATATCTAATTATGTGAACACTTTGCCCAGAGGATGCAGATCCATCTTCTTCCAGCTCTAAATCTATGATCCCATGATTCTATAGACTTCTCTCAGAACAAGCCCGTTTCTGCCCCATCCCACCCTTATCCCAACCAACAATGCCAAGTTTCTAGATAGTTCTGATTGCTCACACTTTAAATTAAATGAAAAAAATGCCAAAAAAAGATCTAGTTATGTTTCAAGCCTGCTAATATTGTACTTCCAGATTAAATTGCAGGGCTTTCTCAGCCTGCTTCCCTCCTATTCAAAGTTTAAATAAATATTGCTCTCTTTTACAGGAAAAAATATGCCTCTTTACCGCTGCGCTATAAACATGGAGTTGCTTAAATGTCTCTGGTAGACTACCACCTACTATAATTCTTTCCCATGAATCCTTCCAGTGACAATTACCTACATATTACAAATTGTGGCTTACAAATTTTGCGGTGAGGGTTAATTTTGTAGTTTAGAAAGAAGTAAAAGAAGTAAAATATTTGCCATTATATGTGGAACTTTTTAATACTTAAATACTTTTGCTATTATGATAGCTCATGTTTCATAGATCTTTAAGCCTACAAAGTACTTTCTCCCCAAACACCACCTCAAGATACACGTGTTGGAATATCAATTTTACCCACGAGTCAAAAATTTGAAAACTTAAGTGACTTTCCCAATGGTCAAACAGCTAGTGTGTTTCAAAGCCAAAGTTCACATCTTATTCATCATCATAATTTCATCTCACAATAGATTGTCTTTAATCCAAATATTATATTGTCTAATTAGTCTTCTTTAATCATAGCCATGTAGATTTCTTCATTTCTTAGTTTCAAGAAGAATTTGGACATAAGAATGCCTTTATTACAGTTTATTCATTTCATTCATTTCTCACTCTCCTTTCCCTATTATTATTTGTTTTTGTATTGTAGAAATCTCAGCTGTCACTTCTTAAAGTGTTCAGAATAGTTATGTTATTTACAGAAGGCCACCTAACAGCTCTATTTTGCGTTAAAACAAAGTGCTGGCAAAGTGAAATGTCTATCTTTCCTGTCTCCTGGTTTAACAACTGAATTGTATGATTATAACCACTGGATGGCAACAAAAGATACAGTAACACAGGGAGAAGCCAGCAGTGTTCAAAGTTCAGATGAGGGCATCCTTCTTAAAATAATGGATACTACATGTGAACAAGCAAACAGAAGACCTGCCTAGGAAGTGAAAAATGCTTATGAGTTTAATTTCAAGAGGTGATACATTAAAATGAGCATGATGAAATCAGTGGATGAAGGGCAGAAACCTTTTCAAGGACTATATTTTTTTGTCTCTCTTAGCAGAATTATACAAGTTAATCATAAGTTCCTGTAGATTTACATATGAAAATATATGTTTATATATGTGTATATATATAAGATATGTGAAAAATGTAGGTAATGATCATCTTTTCCTAATGAGCCTTTGTTTAATAACTACCTTAATTATAAGGTAATCTCTATTCTCATAACAGGGCAAAATTCTAAGGTAGAATTAAAATCATTATTACAGAAAGATAGAAACTAAAAACATAAATAACTTAATATTTCAACATTGGATCAAATTCATTACTAGCCAAATGTGGAGTATATCACCGTTTCTTTAATTTGAATTTTCATAAATGGTATTATATTAATAGATCAGATTTATTTGTAAGACTGATAAATTAGATCAATATGTTGTCTGGAATATTGTGACCAGTCTTATCTGAGATGCTCATCCCACTCCTATCATCTTTGTCATCAAAATACATGTCACACTTCAAGGTTTAAAAAGTGGATTATATATAATTTGAAGTAACATCATTATAATGTGCACTGCTTTTTCCGCTAGGTTTTCTGAACCCGAGTGGGAAAATATATATTGATGGCTTAACCTGTGGTAAATCTTTGACTAAAAGTATTAATGCAGGTTCTGGGAAGAAAAAGTCAGAACCATGACTTTCTCAAAGCAGGGGAGTAAAGCCCCTAGGATTAGCTAAATGATAATTATACTCACCATTATCATTATTGTTATACCAAGTATTTGTAGAGTACATTAAGACTGACAGAGCACTTTACCTGTGCTGTCTCAATTGATTCTCAACATAAACCTGTGAAGTAAATATCATTACTCTCATTTCACAAGTGAAGGAACTGAGAGATATACGTGACTTGCCCTTAGGTCACAGAGCTAACAAGTATCTGTAGCTGAGTTTGAACTCGGATTTTTCCTGCTTCATAGTTCAGTACTCTACTATTCACTACCCAAAGCTGAGATGTAGAAGCTGATGGAGATTATGAGTATTGGTGAAAGTAGTCTGGGCTGCCAAGTAGACTGCGGAGGCAGGACTGTGATACCACAAAGACTTGGCAAGGGGAAGGAAAGAGGGTACAGAATTCCATGAAGATAAAAGGAGAAAAGTAATGGAAAGTGCAATGGATCTCTGTTAGAACAGTTTAGGTCCCACATGGTATAGTTGTCAGCTATGGACAAATTAGTCAATTTCTCTCAGCATAAATCTTCCTCTATAAGATGAAAAAAACCCAAACATTTCTACTACCTATCTCACAGGACTGCTCTGAGCAAGGTACTTTATAAATCTTAAGTCACCACTATATACATATTCTAGCATTATTAAAAATGCCAGAGAGTCAGTATGTTAGAGATAAACTGAGGATGGATGCGTGTCCATGGGTAGGGATATGTTTTAAGAGTTTTCACATAGTTTGTGTGACTCTTCATTGACTCTTGAATGGATACCTCTGAGCCTGCCTGGGATGCCAACATTAGAACTGTAGTCTGAAGACCTGAAATATGGTCCTAGCTTTGACATTTACTAAATATATAAACTTGAGCAAGGTTACAAAGTGAGTGTTGGCACAAATATTTATCATAATGTATAATTTGTCATATGAAGACATGTGTTACTCACAGCTCTTTTATGATTTTAAGTTCACTTTCTCAATCTTTCCTATGGAAAGACTTGCTTTTTGGACTATGATGATTTAATGAATGTTTATCCTAACTGTGGGTCAAATATTTGGGGGAGTCTCCTGAGGACTGGCCATGAAACTTAGACTTGAAAAGTGAGCAAATATCATACCAGGAGTGGAGGTCTTTGTGTTGAACCAGCTGCACCATTTGGCCTGCTCTCATTGTATAAAATGACATCAACAATCAATCAATCAGGAAGCATTTATTAAACATGAATTGATGCAATTTACCAGGATTCCTGGTGCACTGATGGCCAAAGAAAAAGGCAAAGTTAACTACAGCACGTGGGGATCAAAGCTGCTGTTCTGGCATCGTTAGCATCATGATGTGGCCAACTGAGCATATTGGTCACAAACATATTTGTTAAATGAGAAAATACTATTTTGTGCATTAAAATAAAACAAAACTGGAGAAATACCATCTGTGACAAATTCTCTTTTCTCCACTTGACTGAATGTTCTGCTAGGGAAGATAAGTTGGGCCTCAAGACACAGAAACTCACTCTTAGATTGGGAAAGAGACTAAAAAGCAACCAGTTCATCACTGCTTGTACCTGGACTACCTCCTAAACTGATTCTGGTTTGGCTCAGGCCCTCACAAAGAGACATGGAAACAAACGGACAACTTTATAAAAGCAATTATTTCTCTGTAGCACAAATAAGATGTATTTATCTGTAAGGAAGAAGGATGTATAAAGAGATACATGCACACAGAGATGGATGGATGGATGGATGGATGGATGGATGGATGGATGGATGGATGGATGGATGGATGAATGGATGGATGGACAGATAGATACACCCACACATATACACCCACAGCATGAGAGGTGGGGCCTAATTTCTAAATACAATAGTTCCCAAAAGGAGACACCAACAGTCACTGACTCAAAACCTCCATGCCCCACTTACACATTTTTGTTCAGGTTGTGTGTTGGTTCAATCATTCCGTACTGTCACTACTTTACTGAGGTACTGTCTATATTGTCTGACTAGGACACTCAAAGGCATACAAAAATGTCAGTGATTTAAAAAGTAGAGGATCCCCACATTAATCAAAATATTTCTAGACAAGAACCCAAAAAAAGAGATGCTTGTCAACTTTGTGAATGGCTAAACAAGTTGTGGTTCACAAATCCTGTTGTATCATAAAGACTGGGGTAGCTAGGTGGTGCAGCCGATAGAGCACCAGTGCAGAAGTCAGGAGGACCTGAGTTCAAATCTCACTTCAGATACCTGATACTAACTAGCTGTGTGACCTTGGGCAAGTCACTTAATCCCAATTGCCTCATCCTGGGTCATCTCCAGTCATCCTGATGAATATCTGGATTCATATGGCTCTGGAGGAGAGTGAGGCTGATGACCTGAACAGCCCTCCTCCACTCAAAAAAAAACAAAAAACAAAAAAAAAAGCAAAGTCAAGCGCAAGTCATGTCATCATTTCTCTGATGGTATGATTTTCTTAGGCAACAAAGGATGAACATACACACATTGTAAGGACTGATCGATATATGAACGGTTAATAAGCAAAATCCAGAAAAAGAGTATATGCAATGACAATAATGAAATAAAAACAAAAAAGCCTGAATGTTATAAAATTATAATAATCAAACTTGGCCCAAAAGCCAATATGTGAATACATGTGTGTACCTTTGATATGTGAATGTACCTTCTTCCTTTCTTTTCAGATATGAAGGGAACATTGGTGTGGAATATTGGACCTGGTTAATGTGTTGGCTTATTTGGTTGAAATATTACTTCCTTTCTTTTTTATTCTAATTTATAAGATATAATTTTCTGAGGCGGAGGGGAAGGATATGCTGAGAAATAAAAATGATAGAAAAACAAAATAGAAATGATTTTTAAATAACAAAAGCAATCTCCATGTCCAGAGTAACTTTCAGAAATATTCCAGCACCAGGACATGAGGGGTTAAATAAAGATCATTTTGTGACATGCTGTTTTAAATAAGCTAATTGTTAAATGGTCATTCCTGGCAGAGGGTGCACCAGCTGAAGCCCTATAAGCATTCTATTTTAGCAGTCTTAAATGGATCACTACTGCTCATTCACATGCTAACAACTATTCTTGTTTTCAGGCCTTGGGCAGCGTTTTTACTCTACCTAATTTCAAGGTGGTAGATAGCACCTTGGTAATTATCTTCCAAACCAACCGTCTTATCCTCACCTATTCTTCACCAGCCAATAAGTAACTTTTACACAATTACAGAGAAGAAGGAGAATCAGAAGGACTTAATTTTGTTCAGTTCCCTCACTCATAAGAAAACAAACTCAGAGACATTGAGAGGCCCAAGGTCATATAATAGCAGAACAGGAATTCAAAATCAGTCTCCTTTCCTTCACTCTCATCTCTGCATTCATCTCACCATTCATGCCACTGGACAGCTAGATGACACAGTGGATAGAGCATCAGTACAGGAGTCAGGAGGACTTGAGTTCAAATCTCACCTCACACACTTGACACTCACTAGCTAGCTGTGTGACCTTGGGCAAGTCACTTAACCCCAATTGCCTCATCCTGGGTCATCTCCAGTCACCCTGATGAATATCTGGTCACTGGATTCAGATGGCTCTGGAGGAGAAGTGAGGCTGGTGACTTTGCACTGCCCTCCCTCACTCAAAACAAAGTCAAGTGCCAGTCATGTCATCATTTTCCTGATGATGTGGTCTTTTTTGGCAATGAAGGATGAACACACATGCCATTGGAGTTGATAGTAGTTGAATAAATCACTGGCTGTGTATACTGGAGGTGCAATATAATCATCTTCCTAGCACATATGCTCCAGAAAGTATTTCAACAATATTCATACAATCAACAGCATTGACCTTGAAAAACAATAACACTGAATTATAAAGAACTCTTTATACCATTGGCAGATTGATCCAAACACTAAGCATGCTCCTAAACGAGTATGGGCAAACTCTTCATCATCACTCCGCATCCTAATACAGCTATGAAAGGACAAGTTTCACCTCTTTGGCTATATTAAGAGTAAGACAAGGGCACCCTAAAGCACTGAACCAATCACTCTGGTGTATTTAATTTTCTTTTATTCTTCTGAAGCAACCAATGCCCTTAAAAATAAACTACTATGCAAATAGAACTGTGTAGAGTATTCAATTTCATCTACTTGAGGTATATTCATGTGTGTGAATATGTTGGATTTTTTTTTCTTTTACCAACAAACACTGGCAGTGGGTTCTCAGGCAAAGAGTGGCAAAATTGGAGACAGAAAGCCTTCACTTAAATCTCAACTCTTAACCAATTCTTAATTACTTCAGTTAGTTTGAGATTCCTCATATAGGAAATGAGAAAAGTTGAATTTTACTCACCTCATGGGGTTTTTGGGAAGATGAAGATAATTTAAATAAAGTATTTTGTAATTATAAAGTACAACAGAAATATATCATCATAATTATTACAACCAGCTGGGTGGCTCAGTGGAGAGACAGCTGGGCTTGGAGTAGGGAAGACCTGAGTTGAAATCTGGCCTAGGAGAGTTATTAGCTGTCTGATCCTAGACAAGTTATTTAACCTATGTTTGACTCAGTTTCTTTATCTGTAAAATGGGGATAATAATAACATCTACCTCACAGAGTTGTTGCAAGGATAATATAAGGTAATAATTGTAAAGTACCTGGAACATAGTAAGCACTGTATAAATATTACTTCTTCTTCTTCTTATCATCATTTTTATTTCCTTCTCAGTCTATGTCTGGAACCCTGGACAGAGCTTTTCATCTTCTCTTACCCCAACCAGGCTACTATTGCACTTATTCCTGGTCATTTCTAAATTATATTGTAAGGCAAAGACACATTCCATCATCTTTCTAGCCCCTCTTTATGTGTTGTCTTTTTTATTTAGGTTTATCCCTAGTGCTTAGCATAGTGTCTCGCACATTTTAATTTTTTTATTAAATGTTTTCTCACTCCTTTGTTGATTCAGCTCTGAAATCATATGTTACTTGGGTTCAGCGTCAGAGAGAAATAATGTTAAAACCCCTATCCAGTGCCCAAGGTACCAACTGACCAAACACAAACAATACATCAAAGAATGAAGGCTTTAACTGGAAAAAAGAGCAAAGAAAACAACAGGGAGGAGAATGTTTAATAATATCATTCTCAGTTCCCCTGTATAAATGAGCACAAGTTCTCTTGAATTCATCTCCCCATGAGAAAGGGAACAAACTCTTGGAAAAATGTTTGTTCCAGTGTAGAGAAGGGTTTCAGCTTCCATGGGATCTGCCTTGTATCATGATGGGAAAAGCTCTCCTGCATGAAATCTCCCAGATCTCTCCAACAACTGGTTGTGCCCTATTCCTGGGGGGTCAAGCGTGCCTGCGGCAGGTCTCTACTAGTACTTTCTTCCCTCTTCCCCCAAGCTGTTATCTTCTAAAACTCCTCCCTTTGTTATTGCTCTTGGCTTTTGAAGTTCATTGCTAAACTTCTGTCCATCATTACTGCTTCAGGGAAGTATCGTTGGGCTTTGAGGATGAGCTACTGGGCTAGTAAGTGCATTGTCAGCTACACGCTGGCTGGTGCACGAAAGAGCTAATAAGATTTGAAGACTCTTGCAGCTCTCAATGGAAGGTCTCCAGTTGAGTTCAGGAATTTTATTTCTGTCACATTTCCCCCATTTGAGGATGTAAGCAAGATGCCCCCATTCATGCTTAGTATCTAGACTTGAGAAGAACATTCAAACCACACTTTTTCAATTTGCCTCTTTAATTCCTGTCATTCCACCTTGATGAACAAGGTATTAGAAATACTGAACAGGGGTGGGGAGTCAGCATGAACTAGTAGCCTGTACAAGAAAAGCCTTTCCCCTCCTTATAACCCACCCTTCTCTCTACTACACACACACACACACACACACACACACACACACACACACACACACACACACTCCTTACATTCACATATAAACTCATATTTTAGCAAGCATTTCTGGACTGTGGTGGGGATAGTGGAGGAAGCAAAGGAAAGTATACTAAAAGCTATGTTCAGTACGTTCAGTTTCAAAGAGCAACATTTACACTTTGTAATAGCAAACATGAACTTTTTCTACAAAGCTAATGTAGAAGGATTTTCTGTGTACTTTGGAGAAACAAACAAGATAGTGCCTTAAAAGATCCATTCTGGAAGCAGGTAGATTGAATGAAGACAGCTGCAAGACATCATTTTTCAAGAAGAGACATAATTAAAGTTTGGAGTGGTACTAAAAAAAGATGGGCTTTTTAAGGAATGTTTTCAGCATGCCCAAGATTGACAAGTATGGACTGAGGGCCTCTAAGGAGAAGAAAGGGTGGACATATAACTGAATAAAGTTAATTTAGCAATTCCAGACACTAGTCTACACAGTTGGGTTCGAGTTAACTGAAGAACCCAAATTCAGTTTGTTATTAAGGAAATTTAGGTTTTTTCATAAATAAATATGTTCCAGCTATGAGGATAGAGAACTCCAACTACAAGTTCATTAGACAGTCCCAAATGGCAATTTTTCCTCACCTCTCCCACTCCCTTCCCCCTTCCTCATCCCTTCTCTGATAGACCAGTTCTCATAGAAAGAATAGACTTTTTTTTATTTTCTCAGATTAGGCTTTCCATCATGGTTGCTCAAAAAAATTTTTTTTTCAAGTCTCCCAAGTCTATCACCCTGATTCTGGCCAAATTCATAGGTTATGGATATTTATGAATACCAATGACTTTTAGAACAAGAGATAAAAAATAATATGGAGAATTTCAAGCTGGAAGGAATTCTGGAGGTCATCTCAGTCTAATTCACCTGTTTTACTGATGAAGAAATTAATACTGCTCAGGGAGCCTAAGTTACCTGCCCAAGATCACACTGGGCATAAAAGTAAAGGGGCAGGATTCCAGTCTACATCTTCTGAAAATATTGTATTACTCTTTATACTGAAACTCCACTGAAGTATTTGTAACTGTATAAGCACATGGCAAATCCCAAACCACAAATCACCTAGTAGGCAGCTAGATGGCGAAGTGGGTAGAATGTTATACCTAGAGTCAGGAAGACCTGAGTTCAAATCCAACCTCAGACACCAGTTGCATAAATTTGTTTGGGTCAGTTTTCCATCTGTCAATTGAGGATAATAATAGCACCTCTATCCCAGGGTTGTCGTGAGGATTGAAAAAGATAATAATTATAAAGTGCTTAGTACAGTTCCTGGAACATAGTAAAGACTACATAAGTGTTAACTATTAATACCACCCTATTATGTTACTGTAATTAGAAGTCCTTGGGAAAATTATCCTTACAGGGAACCCAAAATGGGTACCAATTTATTTGATGAACTTTCTTCATTTTAAAATCATTCAATTTATTAAAATGAAAAACATAGATGTGATTGATTTGTGTATGTGTGTGTGTGTGTGTGTGTGTGTGTAAGGATGGTTTGCTGAAGTTGTGATTCATCTTTGTACCACCCATAACTGGCTCTTCAGTTGCTTCCAAATCGAAAGCTAAACAGTCTGGTTAGCTGGTAAATGCTCTGTAAAGCAGGGCAATTTGTCATTTGGGCTGTGACAAAACTACCAGAAAAGAAAGCAGTGCATTTGCAAGTAAAATGAAGAGGAAGCCGCTAATTAGAAATCCCTGAACAACAATGTGTTTTCCCAGAGCAGCTTTGAAGTTTTTCTTTTTAATAGAGAGCTAAATAAATATACACAAGAAAAGTCTACTAGTGAAAGGCTATCCAAAGACACATGTAAAAATGCCTAATAAATTGTCTGAATGTATACCATAATAGCTTGAGTTGTGTATGGGTGTATGTTTCTTGAGGCTCACTGTGTTGGCTGGGAGAGAGTCCTAAAGAGGGAGTGACTGGCATCTCTGCATGAATAAATTTCTAATTAGCTGTTTGTCCTGCTACTTTTCTACTCAACAAATAGCTTGCTTTTAACAAAACTAGTAGGCACAAAATCTTTGTAGAACTGTGTTTAGTAATTGTACAATCAGAGGATATTGAGAGATGTTCTTTATCAAAAAAGGGTCCTCTGAAGTTGAGAGGATATTTTAATATCAATGCTAATTCCCATTCTTAACTTACTTCTGTAAAATTGTATGATTGCTTTTGATGACAAGAGATAAATTACTCTCATGAGTTTGTTCCAAAAATAATAAAAATAAATCTAAATGTCGATTACAGCTATTTTCAATATTAAGGAGTGTACAATTATTAATGGGGCATCTAGGTGGTGCAGGAGAGAGAGTATTGGTCCTGGAGTCAGGATGACTCATGTTCCAGCATTTAAACCTGGCCTCAGACATTTATTAACTGTGTGACCCTGGGCAAGTCACTTAACCCTGTTTGCCTCAGTTTCCTTATCTGTTAAATGAGCTGGAGAAAGAAAAGGCAAACTGCTCCACTATTTTTGCCAAGAAAACTTCCAAGAGGATCAAAGAAAGTGGAACATGATTGAAAAACAACTAAACGACAACTATATATGTATGTATATATGTATATGTATATACACATGTATATATACATACAAATACACACATATATGCATACACACATATATACATGCACATACAATTACAAGTAATTACCAAGGCAGTTAAAAAGTAATTCATGAAAATAAAAGCAAAAGCCATCTCTTTTTTAAATTGGTTAAATAAACCAGTCATTAAATGTTTAGAATAGCAGCTGCTTTAATAGTTATGCAGGGTGAATAACTTTATACAGCACTTTAAGGTTTGTAATGCACTTTACATATATTATCCCATTTTATCCTTACAGCAGCCCTGTGATGTAGGTGCTAGTATTGTCCCGGAAATTGAGGCTAGAGGGGTTCAGTGACTTGTTCAGGGGCACTCAGTTAGTAATTATCTGAGGCAGGATTCAAACTCAGGTCTTCATGACTCCAACTTCTATGCTTTATCCACTACACCATTTATGCAACCTAGCTTTTCATTGCTATTTATTCTGAGAACATTTTATTGACTTGGTTTTTGCCCATGTCTTTCTGTAACTCTTTTTCTCTCCCCCCACTTTATCAATCTCTGTCTTGATGTCTCTCTATTCCACAACCTTTGAAAACTTTCCCTACATGCCAATGACAGTACAATTAAATGTTCTACAAAACCTTATACAATTTTCACAAAGTTTAATACCTTGCTAACTTTAGGCAGCCTTATTACTTAGGGGCACTCTTTGGTCACCACTTGTTTTCTGTAGCTTGGTCCTATACTTGGAAAATTGTTGGAGCTCAGGTCTGAAAACAGGAGAAATCAGGAAAAGCAAAGCACAAGGTGGAGTAGCTGACAGTATTTGGTTAAGTGTCTTACATTAAGTTCAGCTAGGCTGAATGATATTTACCTTGTGCTGAGTGATTCCTGCTGGAGCACTGCCATCGAGTGGGTCAAGGAAACAGAGACAGTCAAGCCAACTATTTGACTTAGCTTTCCATTTATTCCCATGATGGTTATTTTGATCAGTAAGACACATTCTACTTGCTTTCCCAGGAATCCCATCATTATCCATTGGCACTTCTTCAATAAATCACCTCAATACTTTAAGAATGTGTGATATTACTAGTGTGGTGGATAACCCTCCACTGATGCAAATTGCAACCTCTCTTCTATCTGTGTGTGTGTGTGTGTGAGCACATGTGTGTAAAACTTTCAACTAAGATTAACATGGTACTAGCTAAGGAAATAAGTTTTATTTTGTACGCCATATTTTATACAAAATGATTTTAGCATCTTTGTACTTAAATATAACATCTATTTACAGGCTCACATGGGCTGCTAGGTGGCACAGTGGATTGAGTACCAGGCAAGGGGTAAGAAAGATTCATTTTCCTGCGTTCAAATTTGGCCTCCGAAATTAGCTAGGTGACCCTGGGCAAACCATTTAACCCTGTTTGCCTCAGTTCCTCATCTGTAAAATGATCTGAATAAGAAAATGGAAAACTAGCATATTTACCAAGAAAACTTGAAATGGTGTAACAAAGAGCTGGATATAACTGATCAACCAAAAATAGTCTCACAATGATCATGGAAAGATGATATTTAGAATAGATCCAAATATCTAAAACATTATTGACTCAGTTTTATTGTCCATAACTTTCTGATTTCCAGAATTCTAAAATGTTTCATGATATGCCTTTTAATAATTCACATTAATAAGGACATTATTGAAACATAAACTGAATTGTCTTCTCTATACACACACAATTATTGAATTCCTATTATTTCTTTAAAATCCAACTCAAAGGAAGCTTTCCTTGATTCCTCCCAAGGGTTCACATTGGAAGTTCTCAAACACAGACACACTACATTTGTAACTCTCTTACATAGCTATGGAAACATTATTTTGTATTCCAGTTAACTCTAGATACACTACAATCTCCTAACAGATTCCAAGGACCATGAGTGCCAAGACCAGTGATGTACTGGAGTTACATTGTACCAGCCCTCAAGAACAGATGGTTAAATGTTCATTGTGAGTCTTTACAGCTTAGAAATCAGCTAATGCTACAAACTACATGCTACATGTCTAGAATTAAGAAAGCGATTTAAAAAATGTTAATGCAAATCAAACCTTAAAGTGTATCATGTTTAAAGTTTTTTTCAGAGAACCAACTGTTGAGTATCAGCAAACCACTGTCCAGGATCCTATCTTAACTATGTTTTATAGCTCCCTTGCAACTTAGCAGTCTGGTCTAAAAATAAGAGGCACTTCAAAAGTATTTGTTTAATTGAGGATTATTGAATAAACTTTGTAAGTTAAGGATAATTTATATTTATCTACTTCCCTGGAAATAATTTATTTTCTCTTTCTCTATCCCCCAACAAAAATTCCTGTCACCAAAGAGAGTCATGTATGTAATAGCCACCTCTATCTCAACATGAGACCCTAGTGGCCATCAGTGCTCAAGCTTGAAAGCATGCCAAGTAATACAGTTCAACATTCTGACAAAGGTTCAATGAGGAACATTCATGTTGACAAGATAAGTCTTGTAGCCTGATGTCCCACATCAGCTTTGGTATTTTACTAAAGAGGTTCCCGGTTAAGTTAAAAACTCCATTCTTATGACAGGAATTCTTTATGAAACATATTACATTTTCCAAGGTAAATTTCAAGTCAATATTTACCAAAGTAGTTTCAATACAATGCAATAATTCTATTTTTATCTGCTTTGCAAAATGTGTCAGGCAACAAGGGACTTTGGTAGTAAGGAAGGAAAATTTGGGGATACCAGTTAGTAATCACTAAGTTGAAGGGATATTTAGATGCATATTTGAAGATTTAGACAGTGTGTGCTTTTTTCTCCATATCTTTTCCTGTATTTCATTTTATTTCCTAAAAAAATGTCACTAAAAATATTGTCATATTGAGATGTGAAATTATGACAAAACCTAAATAAATAGGTCGTCTTTAACGAGTTACAGACTTTAATCCTATAGCATGGCAAAAGGGAGCATGCTGAAAAAGAATTATTGTAAGATAGAAAAGTGACTCGACAAATGCCATCTTGCATCAGCACATGGCAGTATTCTTTAGGAAAATTCAAGCGTCAGAACGATTCCAAACCAAAAATATTCAGCATCAATACAATTTGATCTGGATTAGATAACATTGTACATTTTAGGATGAGTATGCTTTTTGTAGTGTGACATACCTTTATTCAGATATTTGGTCTCTTTAATACACATTGATGATCTCTAATCAAATGTGTTATAAAACAAAACAAAAATAATTACTTTCTTTTTTTTTTAACAAAAATATTAGAGAAGTTAAGAGTTCTCATTTTTTTCTCCTTCCTCCCCCCCAAACAAACATACAATACTTGAAGGAAGACAAGTAAAAACTTGACAAGTCTATTTTAATGTCACTGTGGCAAGAAATAGCCATGGAGACAAATTACTGATTGAATGAGGAAAGAAGCAATTTTAAGTAGAAGTAAGAAGTTTTTGTGAGGCTGAAATGGGAGAGTGTGGTAAAGAGGAGGAAACTATTACCTGAACTATTCCTGTACAAACATAAGTTAGCCAACAAATCAGAAGGTCTTCAGTCAGGATCAGAGTTACTGTCCTTGTTGATATATATGTGATCATGATAAAGCAAACGGATTCCAAGAGAGTAGCTTTCAAAAATCTAGGAGCACATAGAAGTATGATTTAAAAGTTATGGAAATATAAGAAAGGTGACTGCTAATTAAATGACTGATCTTTGACCACAAGAATAAATTAAGCCAACACATCAGAAGAAGGGAAGGGAACTGGCTGCCAACTTAACGAAACTCAGAACTACACCAAGACTTGAAAGGAAATTAAGTCAGGCTTCTAAAGACAGAATACTATCAAAACATGGTACCATTGTATAGGGCCAAGAGAACTGAAGGAAGACCTTGAAAGAAGATATAGATTACAAGGCACAGAACAGGTAATAAAGAAAAAATCCTGTCAATTATGGGATTTAAAAGAAAATGTCATCTATGTGATAGAAGATGAAAACTGATAACAGAAATGCCAAAAATAGAGGTACTTTGATGTTTTTTTCATCTCTGTCTTCATTTTTCTTAAAACTAAGAGATAAATAGGTACCTGGAAAATGTCATCTGTTAGAAGAAGAAGAACAAATGTGAATAAGAAAAGATGATGAATCGATGTATGGATGTCTTCCAGTTATTGAGACTTAGCAACATGCCAACCAGAGATTTATTCAGTCCTGACTGTTTTGAGAATTCACAGAGGACAACAGTCCTTGAAAAGTGGCATCCAAAATGGACCACCCATCTACAAAAATGATGAAAAAAGATAGTCATGGTAAAGCTCTGTCAACCTAAGTTAGTATCTGGGAGGACATATAATCAGTTTGCAATCATCTGCAACACAAGGGGCAGAGCAGGAACTGATATGCCTTTGAGAGAACTATTTTCCTCTATGATGATGTGATAAACTGGAGAAAGGAGAAGGACCAAATTACTTCAATTTATTTGGATTTCATTAAGGCTTTTGATCCTGCACTTTAGGGTATTTTCATTAACAAAAAGTAGTGTCATATAGTGAAAAAGAAAAAGAAGAAGAACAAGGAGAAGGAAGAGGATGAGGAGGAGGAGGAGGATAAAGAGAAAGAGGAGAAAAAGAAGAAGAATAAAAAGGAAGGAGAAGAAGAATGAGGAGGAGGAGGTAGTGGTGGAGAAGAAGGAGGAAGACAAGGAACAGGAAGAAGAAGAGGAGGAGGAGGTGGAAGAGGAGGAGGAGAGCAAGAAGAAAGAGCAAGGAGAAGAATAATGGATTTATGATTATAGCTCTTGGTTCAGATTGTTACCTGTGTGTCCTTAGGTTTAAGTCACTGAGCTCCTCTACCCACAGTTTTCTCACTTATAAAGTGAGGGGAGTTGGAATAGATGACCTTGAAGATTCCTTTCTTCTCAGTCTATGCTCTTAAGGCATAGAAATTTGGTTAGTATCAACAATTTTTTTTAGAATTCAGAAATTCAACTCCAAATGATGGATAGATGGGGCAATGGATAGAACTCTGAGTCTGGAGTCAGGAAGTCTTGACTTCAAATCCAGCCTTCTATACTTATCAGTTGTGTGACCCTGGGCAAGTCACTTAACCTTAATTGGCCTCAGTTTTGTCAACTATGAAACAAGGATACTAATAGCACCTATCAGCGTTGTTGTGAGGATTAAATGAAATAATATTTGTAAAGTGCTTAGCACAATGTTAATTAATAAATATTTTTCCAACCTTTCTTCCAAATAATCAATGAAATGACTTATTGATCTTCTATATGTATTATATGTATGCATTTATATTTAAATGAAAATTGATTTGGTTTTGAAAATAACAATAAGGGTATGTGACTACATGTAAGAATTTTCAAACCGAATAGTAACACTCAGTATTAAAGAGCCTATAAAAGGTTGCCCACAAAGGTAGTTATCTATAATTTGTACTCAACTCAAGGACATATATCTGATAGAATACCACAAGGGTCAATCCAAAGGACAGTATTTAAAATTCTTATCAAACTCGCAGATGGCAGAATAAAAAATGCAGATGACATTAGGCTGGGGAAGTTTTACAACACTATAGAAGAAATGTGCAGAATTTAAATGGAAATAGTCTCACCAGAACAATTTAAATAGATGTAAGATGGGGGCCGATGAACAAGAATCACATAAAGCAGACAGCTTTGGAAGTGCTAATTTGTTATCACGATGGTGGTGATGGTCATGGTGGCAGCAGTGGCAGTGGTTGCTGTTACTGATCATGGGGTAGGGATGATGTCATAGTGATATATTACATCATGTACATTATACTATTGTGTTGTCTTTTATTACATATCATTCACTGAAAAAAAGGTACAGCTTTTCCAAGTCTCAATTTCCTTATTTGCTTTTACAAAATGTGAATATTAGACCTCTAGGAATGTTTTGAATATGAATGACAAAATGATTGTTGGAGATGAAATAAGATAATATTGTGTATGAAAGTGTTATGGAAAATTTTTCTGTTTGGGTTTTTTAGTCAGGACCTGTGATTTCACTGATAAAAGGAAATCTCAATGAGAAGTCATTGTAGTAGAAACACAACTACTCTTCCATGTATGTTCTCAGAGAGTGGCCATAATGAGGTCCAAAGTGCTACCTAAGCTATTATTAGTATTATACTGTATCCTATGATTGAATAAAAACAGTGTAGGTGAATTTGGCTACTTAGAGAGTAATTGGGTAATAAAGCACTGGAAAAGGAGTTGGGAGGCCACAAGATCACAGATTTCTAGCAGGAAAAGAATGGAAAGTCAGCTGGGTAGAATAGTGGGCAGAGCTCTAGGTCTGGAGTCAGGAAAATGTGAGTTCAATTCTGGCCTCAGATATTTGTAAGCGGCATGACCTTGGGCCAGCCCCCTAACTTCTGTCTCCCTCAAATGTCAGATGTCACAAGGTTTCTGTGAGGATCAAATGGGATACTATTAATAATTTTTTTTCTTCCTTCCCTTCCTGCCTTCCTCCTTTTTCTAATGTTTCATATGAGAAAACTAAGCACGAGAGAGTGTAAAGAAAATTGTTCAAGGTTACACACATTGATTAACACAGATTTGGACCTGCATATACTCATAATAGACTTACAAGTTATACTTTGGCATAGATATACAAAAAGCATACTTTCTGACATACTTAATGTCAGTTCTTATTAGATGTTATTTTTTTCTTTCATTCAAACACATAATCTTAAAATACTAAGATGATACAGAAATTAGTCGATTCAAAGGGTTGGATGAGAGTAATTGAGAATGATCTATAGAGAACGCATTATTAGGAAAGAGGACAAATTGCCTGAAAAGCTTCCATGACATACCTAAATTTAGATCAAGTCCTATCATTTTTACCTTAATAAAATCTCTTATATATGCCCCCTTCTCTCTTCTGACAGAGCAAAGGAGTGGATGCAAAGACCCTTCATCATTTCTTAACTGGACTATTGCAAGAGCCTGCTGGTTGGGAAGTATCCCTCTCTATTCCAATCCATCTTCCGTTCAGATGTCAAATTGATCTACCCACAACATAGGTCAGACTACATCATCCCAAGAGTCAATGAACTCTAGTGACTCTATTACTTCAGTATCAAGTCTAAAATCCATGTTTAGTTTTTCAGCACTTCTTAACCCCAGCCCCTTCTAACTTTCCTGTTTTCTTAACTCTTATTCCCCTCCAAATATTCTGCCCCAAATGATACTAGCCTCCTTGGTATCACACACACACACAACACTTTGTCTCTTAGCTGACTGTTTTCATTGACTGTCCTTCATGCCAACGGACATCTCCCTGCTCATCTCTACCTCTTTGCTTCTCTGATTTCCTTCAAATCTCAGCTAAAGTCCTATCTTTTATAAGAAGTCTTTTTCTACTCTCCCTTATTCTGTTTTTCCTCTGAGACTACCCCTAATCTAATCATATATATGCATATATATATGTGTGTGTGTGTGTGTGTGTGTGTGTATGATAATCTAATCACATATAAAATATACATATCACATTTGTATGTGTATGTATAAAAACACACACATACAGACACAAATGTATGTTTTTTGTGTGTATATAGTATATATGAAATATATATATAATAAAAAGAGATCTTGTATGTACATAGTTACTTGCATGTTTTCTCACTGTTTCTCCCTTCTTTGTGCAGCAGCTAGCACATCATAGACACTTAATAAATGCGAGCTGCCTAGCTCACCTTTAAAAATGTCATTTTAAAAAAAATACAGCACACTAATTCACACTGGAAAAGAAAAGGGTTATGCCACTTTTAACTGATACTTCCTAATACTGCATCCTCTCTCTCTCTCTCTCTCTCTCTCTCTCTCTCTCTCTCTCTCTCTCTCTCTCTCTCTCTCTCTCTCTCTCTCTCTCTCTCTCTCTCTCTCTCTCTCTCTCTCTCTCTCTCTCACACACACACACACACACACACACAAACACATCTCTCTCTCTCTCTCTCTCTCTCTCTCTCTCACACATACACACACACAAACACATCTCTCTCTCTCTCTCTCTCTCTCTCTCTCTCTCTCTCTCTCTCTCTCACACACACACACACACACACACACACATACACACACACACACACACAACTTGAAGCCAGAAAATAAAGCGTCAGGGGAAAAAGAGCAGGGAGGAAACAAATGCCTATCAGCATTAAACAGACCAAAGGAAGAAAAACTACCTTTTGACCACATCTCCTCCATTCCAGCAGGGCAGTCCATCAGCAGCTGCTAATTCATTTACACAAAGCTGATCAGCCAGGCCACCATAAAAAGTCTTGTATAGACGTAGGCTGTTGATAAATTCTCTGAACAGAGAAACAAAGAAAACAATTAACACCAAAAATCTATAATAACAGCCCATAAAAATGCCATGCATTGTTATATACATTACCTGGAATTTAACTTTATTGTAACTTCATCGAATCCTGCCTGTACTTATTGAACAGGTTTTCATTCTTTCTCTACAAATGTAGCTATCCTGTTTCTTTATCCCCTTCAGTGCTGTGAGTTTAAATTCATTCTTATGTTTCAGCACAATGAACTTTTTCTCTGTGTAAAGAGAGACTTTATATCTCTCTAGAGCTAAATGACATTTCTTTAGGGACCATTTGGCTTCTTGAATTTCATTAGGTTTTTCTCAAAATACCCTTCATCTACTGCAGCTATCAGGAGCACTGCTGATGCCCTAGACCTTCCATGCACAATAGCCTCTCACCATTCAGACGCTTAGGGGTGTCTAAGCATTCTTAACTGAGCTCTTTCTCCAGACACACACATCCAATTTTCCTTTGTATAATATGAACCTAAGAAGAACCTTCTTGAAGAGTGACAATAATAATTAGACTGTCAACAATGCTAGATCTGGTTAATTGCTCTCTGGTGACTATCCAAAAGTGAACAGGTCTATCTATGTGACTAGACAAGAATTTGCAACAACTAGATATTACTTGGCAATAAATATAGAAAAATAAGAAAAGATTTTTTTTAGAATTATGTGAGTTGAATCTTGAAGGAAGCTAAAAATTCTAAGAGTAAGAGGTTAAGAGTGTATCCAGGTATGGAACACACTTAACTTGAGCTAAGACAAAGAGAAAACCTATCAACTAGTGATAGGAAAACTGATACATCAGGACATTTACTCAAAACTCAGAGACAGAGACACATTCAAGTTCCGTTGAGTGAGTCAAAATTGGTATGACTGCTAAGTTACAAAAATAAGTTACACTAAAAAACAACCAACCATAGCAACAGATATGTATTTGGGGTGTGTCAGAGATAGGGGAGCTTTGGACCAAAGTACCAACGACCCTAACAGGGAGCACATTTGTCCACAGTTCAAAGAAAGAGGTATCATAGTTGCAAACTAAAAGGAATCATCAAGAATTGAAAGTAATAATAACAATGATATTTATAACACTACGTGCCTTATGCTGTACTAAACTCTTTATAATTATTAACTCATCTGATCATCGTGACAACACAGAGAAGTAGATGCTAGTACTATAGCAACCATTTTATAGATGAAAAAACTAATGCAAAGAGAAGTTAAGTGACTTGCCCAAGGTAACACAGCTAGTAAGTGTCTGAGGCTGGATTTGAACTCAGGTGTCTCTGACTCCAGGCCCAGCTCTCTATCCCCTGTACCACCTAGCTGCCTAATGTACCATCACATATTAAATCTTTAGTACCATTTGCACACATGGGAAATGTTCATAATTAATATTTCATGTATAATGTAACTGATATGTCATAGAATAACATCAGGAAAGATTCATGTTGATCATAATATCACAGGATTACATATTCAGTGCTCAAAGTGACTAGAGTTGATTGAATCTGACTCCTTATTTGACAGAGAAGGAAACTGAGCCTCAGAGTAATGAAATGTTTGGTAAAGACTCACTTGAGTTACAAAGTACTAAGTAGAAGAATCAAGATTTGCACTCAATTTAAACTCTAAATCTAGTGTTCTTATAGGATACCATGATGCCTTCCAATACATTAGTCTGATCCTATTAGGTTTATAAGTTGAAGACACAAAGGCACATGGAATGGCAACATTTTATATAGTGTCTTATGAATTTATACACACACATGTGTAGCTATGGATACAGATATTTATATTCACCTTCTCTATAGGCTTACTTTCTACTGCCTACAAACATGCCCATATCTTCCCTACTTTGAAAAAACCCTGACTTGTTCCTTCCATGCCCACCAGTTACGGTCTTATATCTCTTCTGCCCTTCTTTCTAGGTTTTTGGAACACCACTCTTCCAGTTTCTCTCTTACTTATCTGACCATTCCTTCTCTTCCTCCTTTGCAGACTCCTCCCCCAGATCATTTCCTCTAATCTTAGGTGTCCCTCAGGGTCCTGTCTTGGGCCCTTTTCTCTTCTTTTTCTACCTTACTTCATTTGGTGACCTCATCAGCTCTCATGGATTTAATTGCCATCTCTATGGTTATGGTTCTTAAATCTCTCTCTGCTTCCTCAGTCTCTTTGCTGAACTATCTTGCATCTTTGATGGCCTTTCAGATACCTCAAAATCAGAAATCTCATCGTGGATTCCTCAATATCTCTCACCTCCTATATTTAAGCTGCTACTAAGACTTGTGAGATTCGCCATTGCAACATCTTTTGAATATGCCCCCTTCTCTTCTTTGACATTGCCACCACTCCTGTGCAGGGTCATCATCTTAAGCCTTGATTATTGCAATAGCCTTGTGGGGCTGCCTGCCCCAAGTCTCTCCCCACTCTAATCCAGCCTCCCTTCAGCCACAAAAGCAATTTTCCTAAAGTGCAGATCCACCTTGTCACATGCACACATACACATACACACACACACACACACACACACACACACACACACACACACACATGCCCTCCCCCACTCAATAAACTCCAGTGGATTCCTATTGCCTCCAATAGCCAATCCAAAATGCTATGTTTGGCATTCAAAGACCTCCATAACCTAGTTTCCTCCTAGTTTTTCAGTCTTCTTTAGTCTTATCTGCATACTCACAGATCCAGTAACACCAAGCCCCTAGCTATTCCATAAACAAGACACTCTAGGCACCAAGCAATTTCTCTGGCTACTCGCATGCCTCACACACTCTTCCTCCTATATTCTCACTACTGACTTCCCTGTATATAGCTTGTTTCATATATATTTGACATTTTTTGTATCCCCCATGATAGTACAATCCTTAACACATAGTAGCACTTAATAAATGTTTATAGATTGATTTTCAGCTACCTTCTATGAATAGGGATTATTAATCTCATTTTATAGCTAAGGAACTGATATACAAAAGTTAAGTAGCTTGCCTAAGGTCACAGCTAGTTTGAATCCAAATTGAGACTGGAATTTAAGTCTCATCAAATTTGAATATAAAAGAGTTAAGTCCACCTCTCAAATTTAGTAGAATGATAGCTTTTATAATAAGCAGCCTATATATATTGGTTTTGCCTGCCATGAACTCCATTTAGGTTCCATTAAATTTCCAGTTCTATGTCTATCATTCCAAAAAGTATCGTCTAAGGAAGTAATGTGTGTAGGCTATGCATATGGAGGTTGAAAGTAGGGTAGATAAGTATCCCAGGTCACTTAACAGGACTAGATTCATATATGAAGAGTGTGGAAGAAGTAGGTAGTAGCAAAACTGATGTGGTGCTTGGGTGCATATGCTTGGGCCCCAATTCTAAAATCACATTTCTCCCTAGCCTCAAAACACTGTCCCAGGCAGTTTCTCCCCAGCCCAAGGACACAGCCTGAACAGCAACATCCATTTTGTCCCTTCTTGATACAGCAGCCAGTTGCACCTATAGAATTTACTAGTCTGAACCAGATGTGTACTAACTGAACTGGCTGTGCACTGAATCAAAATGGCATTTACTACTCACTGACCAATCATATGTATCCTACATTTAGACATAAGTATACCCTCTTACATTTATCTTGTCTAACAAGACACTGATGAGAGCAATCTGGTATTCTTGAGTCAGTCTTGGCCACTGATTGACTTAGTGACTTTTCAGGCCTAAAATCACACCTCCAGGTAGCCCTCCCTTTGGCTATTTCCTGATGAATTTTGGGTAAAATATTTGCACAATAGATACCAAAAATACATGTTCCTTTAAGAACTAACTACTCCTTGACCCCCTAATAACACCCTGAATCACCTAATTAGCATATTTGGCACATTTCCTATCGAATATCCTATATAAATTTTACCTGTATCCCTCTAAGGTTGCAGGTTCCCTAAGAAATCTTGCCCACTGAAAAGCGTAATAAATCTTTACCTTGACCTCAACAATGCTTGAGTCCGCAAATTCCTTCCAGGCGACCTGCCCCTGGTACTCCCATTTTTGTGGGGGGTCTCATCCACCTTTCCAGCCCTCATTAAAACTACTCATGCACAGCTGGTCAGCCCTTGTTTCCCTGAAGTTCACTGAAAGCAAAGGAGATACATGGACCACCACAGTGATAAAGAACTATCCACTGCTGAAAATATGTGATAACCAGGTAAGAAGTCACATTTGTCAATGTGCTTTTCTGGTTCTCCCTGCCACAGAATGGCAACCCAGTTAAAATTAACCAAGGGAGGAAGGAGGATTATATAGATTCATTCTTTTTAAAAATTTCTCTCAGCAATTAATGCAGTTTATTTAATAACAATAATAATCAGTATTTATATAACTCAAACTATGTGTCAGAAACTGTGCTAAGTGCTTTACAAATATTATTTCATTATATTTTCACAACAATCCTAAGAGATAGGTATTAGTCTTATCCCCATTTTTATACTTCAATTAACTGAGGCAGATCTGAGTTAAGTGATTTATACAAGGTTACATAACTAGTAAGTATCTGAGGCAGGATTTGAACTCAGATATTTCTGACTAGTATAGAACTCTATCCACTGTGACACCTAGCCAACTATACTGCTCATTCATTCATTTGTTGGTGGTAGGATGGAAAGAGGGGTGGAGAGAAAGAAGTACCTGTGATTTCATCAATGTGTACGCTCCTCCCTTCACAGATGCAGACTGAAAATTCTCCTGTAATGTGAGCCCATAGATCTAGAGATGGGAAGGATGACCTAGTCCATCACCCTAATTTTCCAAATAAAGAAAGTAAAGCCCAGAATTTTAAGTGACTTGCCAAATGTCACACTGGTTAGGGAAAGAGTTAGGATTTTTAACTTTGGTCTCATGATTCCCAGTTCAATGCCTTTTTACTGCACCATGTTGCCTCCTTAGTCCTGAGGCACTGGGGAGTTAAATGATATGCAAATGGCAGCTAGTATGTGTTAGAGATAAGATTTTTAACTTAGGTCTTTTAGACTGGAAGGTCAGTTCTCTATCCACTATACCATTCTGCCTGGTCTTCAAAGCAGATGCTTAACAAATGCCTAGTAAATTAATGAGGGACAGAGTACCCTGAGAGAAAATTTAACACTCCAAAGGACCTCACTGTTATACATTATTTGTATCTCTAGCACTTATTACAGTGTCTGGTACATAATAGGTGGTTAATTAATGTTGAAAAACTATTGGTTGAAGTACAATCACTATTGAATTCTATCTGGCTGAGCATATAGATAAATTCAAAATATACTCATCTTGGGTCTTAGGATAGTGTTTCAAAGTTCAAAACATGTGTCAGTCTTCACAGAGAGTATTTTCTGAAGAATATTTCTAATTTAATGAAAGCCAGTTCTCTGGAAATTCACAAGAAGTGATTTCCCTACCCCCACCCTCACTCCATGAAAGGGATCTCTCTAGATTTTAGACAACACACTTCTTTTATTTAATGATTGGTACTGATTCCTCCCCTCCCACTCCAAACCAGTAAGTACACACATAATATAGAACCCAAATTAAATGCAGTGCCTAGCACTGTTTGACAAACTCAGAAGAACAAAGGTCAAATTGTTCAGTTTGCTAGTTAATGGCCTGAGGCAAAGTTAAGGTTAATGTGGCACTAATGAGCAGACTCAAGCCTGTAGAGATGTCTGACCACAGCTGTCAAACGTAAGACATTTAAAATGTCAGTTTCTTTTCCAGTGGAGGAAATACGCAATTACATGTTGCTAGGTAGGAACTATGTCTTCTATATCTCTTCTGTAAGGGTATTTAATCTTTTAACTTTTTCTTCACTAAAACTATTCATTTTAACCAAAGAGAAAAAAAAATAAAGGTGATTCTTCAGAACTGAAAAACAATAGTATTTGTGATTTTGAGCTCCCAGGGTAGTAACTTTTATCATTAAGGTAACTTTGAATATTATTAAATATTTGGGGTTAGATTTCTCTGGTAAGGAGAAAGGGAAGAGAGAATGGGGGAAAAGAGAGGAAGAAGAAGCAGAAGAAAGAGAGGAAGAAGGAGAGGGAAAAAACTTAGCTTTAGCCCATCAGACATTATTACTCTGTATTATAAATGAGACATGGGATACTGTGCTTATTTGTGATGCAGAAGAATGTCCAATCAAGATTGTATATATAATATATACACATATATACACATACATATATATATACACATATGTACACATGCATACATATATATGTATATATAGATATGTGTGTATATATATATATACACATATATGATGAGTCTATTTTTGCACTTTTTAGAATTTGGACATTTATGTCTGATTGCAAATTGAAAGAGGAATTCTTTGACCCATATTAGTAAAATAAAAACCCTGCTGCCTGAACCCAGTCTGAACTCAACCCTCATTATGGCACTTAGGACCAAAGGATCAATGCTGAGCTCCTCAGGAAGGCTTTTCTTGGATAAGTGACTCCAGGTTTTGTACTCCCCACAGGAAGTCCTCTGAGGGCACATTCACATGACATGTTTTCCCCCTCATTAAGGGATTTGCTTTGATTTCCCATTAATGTGCCAGGAGTATAGGAAGGAGGGAAGGAGTAGTGTCAGGAAAAAGGAGGAAAAGACTTGTAGAAATCTGCTTCTATTGTCCCCATGCCCCCTGGTGTGGCCTGGTTTGCTGACTATCACTCAGGCCATGTGCTTTTCTCTCTGGCAGGGTGATTTACTATTTGCTCCTGTGCTGGCAGATCGCAGTTAGCTCTATTAAAGCATATGTGCATGTCTCTGATTCTCAGTTTTCAATGACCCCACACCCCTAATATAGCTAAAAGCATCATGAAGAAACATTTCTACTGAAAGTATCATCATTTTAAAAAGGGTCATCTAAATCTCTCTTTCCAAAACAGCTCGGCTCAGGACTATTGGAACAATCTTGGAAAATAGACCCATAAAAGCCTTGTTTATAACCTCTCATAAATAAGGGCTTTAACCACAGACTTCTTTGCAGTCATGGCAATAAGCCCTGTACCAAGAGTCCAAGGACTAAGTGAAATTGGTGTGGGCATAGAGAAAATGACGCACTAGGCTTGAAAAAACCATCATATACTCTGCCTCTTCTCCCTATGGCTGTTTGGTTGATTTTCATAAGAATTCATGTCTGTTAGTCTCAGTTCCATTAGCCTGGTGGCATGTTCTACTAATTTATGATCAGAAAATTGTGGACAAAAACACTAGTGAGGAGAGTGAGTCAAAGCCAAAGTAATGCTGATAAGTTATATGGGATGTATATAAGCCAAGGAATTCCATTTTTCATTCTTTCAAGAAGTGTTTTTGTGTGTCTGTAATACTGATAGCTGCTGTTGCCTCGGTCTAGATAACAGTTGAAAGAAGTCATCAATAGAAGTTACTGTTCAGACATATCAATCATGTCCAACTTTCTGTGACCTTATTTTGGAGTTTTCTTGGCAAAGATACTGGTTTGCATTTCCTTCTCCAGTTCATTTTACAGATGAGGAAACTGATGGAAACAGGGTTCAGTGACTTGTCCAAGGTTACATAGCTAGTAAGTGTCTGAACCCAAATTTGAACTCAGAGATAAGAATCTTCCAGACTCCAGTCTCTGGGCTCTATCCACTGTACCACCATCAAGAGAAAAGCAAATCTTCACTAGGACTGAACCAGTAAAATATTCTACATAAAACTTATATTTTTGAAATGAAAATGAACCATTCAACTACAGAAACTCCAAGGGAACAAACCACTAAGAAGTCAGAGGAAAATTGACTCTTTCCTCCATGACAATGCTCCCATCATATACACTTAATCTACAGCCTATTACACAAAAATCTTTTATCCTTTGTGGAGGAACCAGGCTTCATTTGAGATTAAATCTTAACTAACAAGTAAGTCTACTTCAACAATTTGGGTGGGTCATGATGACTCAAACTGAAAAAGTGAGAGAACTAGAAGGGGAAATAAGAAAGCATTTAGTCTAAGCCCCTACTTTACAGGTGGGGGAAGAATTATTGCTTTGTTCTACCATTGGGGAATCTTTAGGAAATAGAGTACAAAGAATATCAATGCAGATGACTCCAGAGGAGATATTTTAGCCACTTCTGCCTTTGTCAAATTACCCTCATTCTCATGTTTTGTTTTGTTTTGTTTTTTACCAGTGGATTAATATAATGGTGCTATATGGTCCCTCTTAAATTTGGTCTTTAAATAACAGACCTATTATTTCAAATACAATAGTGTTAGGACCTCAGTAATCTCCCTCCTCCACTGGAGAGAGAGGTGTCCAGAGAGGCTCAAAGCTCTAGTCACCCTGTTTTGGTAAATCCTGCAGTAATAACCCAACCTCCTTGGAGGTTTGAATATCAACTGCCAGTCAATTTTCCTGAAATTTCCTCAGCCCCTGCTCTGGATTCTAGCACCTCGCACAAACTGCATCAAGACAAATAGTAAGAACTCTGTGCTTGGAATTTAGTTCATTCCCATAATTCCTAGCAAAAAAAGTAACTCATGTGGTATAAGTAATTATAGAAATACATTAATATAGAATTGCTGCCCATCAACATCTAAAATTCTTTCTCACTGGTATGATGCATCCTCAATAAAGTCCGGATGAAGGCAGTGTTGAAGCATCACCCATTACATTATTTAATAGAACTGATTACTGCTGTTGAAGATAAAATGACATAGCCATTGAAAAACTGAAAATTGAAAATTTTTGTTGGCATGTCTTTTATAATCTGCTTCAATATAACCTTAATCATCTATTGTCGTTTCATCTGGCCTTTCATTTGAGAGTTATGAGATACAATGGTGAAAACTGAGATAAAATTTCTATCTTCAAAGTTCTTAAACTCAGCTGAAGTAGATGTATTATCTTGAACAAAACAACAGTGCTTACATATCAGAGTGTTGCAATTAATGGGCAGAATTATTTCCACAATGATTTCACATGGAGTCAGGAGAGCTTCAAGACAAGTAGAGAAAGATGTCTCCTACAATCCAGAAATATCACACCTAGAAGTATCCTACAAAAGTGAGGGCGATTCTTGGCCACACATTCTTCCTCAATTTCCACAGAATAAATAGATGCCTTACTGAATCAGGCTGGACTGTCTGGCATGTGTTACACTCAAAGACTTTACAATTTCAGAATCAGTTCCAGGCCACTCGATATAGCTTCTAGCTAGTGCTTTCATGGGAATAATTTCCAGATGTAAGGCATGTAAGTATGGCCTGGTCAGCTTCCAGGGTGAACTTGTTTACTGGAGAATTCACTTTTCTTCCTTAGAGCTTTAGGCACATTTCTGACGTTCATGTGAATTGGAGCAATAGTTACATCCAAATATAATGACATTGAGTTTCACTCTGTAACTTTGCACTTGTTCCGGATTGAACAACCTGAGGAATTTGTTAACTTCCTGTAGTCATTCTGTTCTAACAGCATGAATTCTTTGGACAATTATCCCTACTGTTTTGAACTAGTTCCTTCCTGAAAGACTTTCATAAGTCATTGATTTGGAACTGAAAGCTACCTTAGAAATATTCTACTCTATCTCCTTTCATTTTATAGTTGAAGTAATAGACCCAAAGAGATTAAATGATTTTGTACAGGGGATTATCCATGAAAGAGTCAAAATTCAAACCCAGCTCCTCTGATCTGAAATCTAGCATTCTTTTCATTATATTTTGGTTTTTGCAATCACCCCAATAATAATGAAAGGAAGCTAGCTTATGAAAGCACAGTATATCAAATCCACAATACATCATCAAGCAATATAAAGCAGATATACCTTCTAATCTCAAACAATGACTTGAGATCGAAACAACTTTGGCCTAGAGCCCTGAGAAAAAATATTGTGGAAAGTATCTTTACTGATTGATACACCATGAGCAGAGTAGATTTCCATTTTACTAAAAGCTTACATAAGTACTATTGCAGATACTGGCATCTTGCTATTGAATAACTGTTAGAGTGCTACTCCAGCGACTTACCTGTTTACAAATAATCATGGTGCCCTGTGCTTCACTACTGATTCAATGCTCCTTTGTTTTCTTCTAATGGACTTTGAATATCATGATCTATCATGGTGGCATTATAAGTTTTAAAAAATATATTGATATATTTTGTTTTTATGTCATCCTCATTTCTGAGGGTCTCCATTACTTTTCCTCTGTCCAGCAAGACATTCTTTATAACAAGGAACAGAAAAGGAGTGGAGGAGAAAAGGTTCAGCAAAACTGCCAACGTAGTGAGCATCTTTGAAAATATATGAAATGGTCCATCTACATAGTCCTCGATTCATGCAAAGAATGGGGAGATGATCTCTTATCTTATCATTTTAATTACAAGTCAATAAGCTGACATACATTTAGTAAACACCTATCATTTGTCAGGTATTATACTAATTTGGGGTAGGGGGATGGAGTAGGAAGGGGAGGAATTCACAATCAAGTAAACATAGCAAAACATTAAATTTCCTTTTTTTTTTTTTTGGATTTACACTTATTTAGTCATTATGCATTGTTTTCTTTCACCCTATATTAGGTCCTATAAATTTTCCTATGCTTCCCTGAACATTTCATACTCATCATTTCTTATGGCACAATAAGGTAATAATATACAAGTTACCAAAATTTGATTAGTCATTCCATAATTAAATGGGGACTTAATTTGCTTCCAGTTCTTTGTTCCACTATAAATATTTTTGTGTAAACGGGACCTTTTTATTCTATCTTGATTTCCTAGTAGTATTCATGGGGGTGGGGGGCTTGAAGGATGGATTATTTTTTCAGATTCTGTAATCTTCCTGAATGCAAATGCAGACCAGTGGTGATTGTAATGTTCCATACCTTAAGTAGAGATTGGTCCATAAGAACAGATCTGCAGGCACAAGTGGAACACATATTCATATGTGCTCCTCCATATCTATCATCCACTATACATATGGATTATATAGGTATGTATTCCTATATTTTACTGATCTATAGACAAAGGTTCTCTGCATTATGTTTTGTACAGCATGGATATTAAGAATAGCCCCTTTAAATTATATAATATGTAGTAAAGTAACATGTAGTTGGACTCTATTTGGCCAGCTGTTTACCTTAGGCCATTATAAATGTCAATTTTAATTCAATCAAGAGCTATGTTGCAAAGCCTCATTGAAAAGTCCACACAGAGGATTCCTCAATATATTATCTAAGCTATCTCCCAAAATGCAGTATCAAAAAAGTCCTATAATGCATGTCCCAAAACTGTAATATATACAGGATTTTACTCTGCAATAATGAAATCTTCAAATGGTGATTGATGGTGCTAGTGAAACATGAGCTTTCGATAATTTCCAAATTCAACTTTTGTCTTAGTCTAACAAGTCAAGCTGAGGAATGTAATCATGACATTTTCTATCCCCACAAATGTCATATAACTGACTTCAAAGGCCTGTATCTTTGATAGGTTCAAAAATAGAAGGACATCCTTTCTACATAAGAATCAAAGGAAGTAGATTATTGGATATCAACCTCTTCTTTATATCCCAAAACATCTGTTTAGGTTCAGATTCAGGTAGAGGCAGCCAGTTGGACCAGTGGATAAAACACCGAGCCTGCAAGTCAGGAAGACGTGAGTTCAAATATGGCCTCAGACGCTTATTAGCTGTGTGACTTAGGCCAAGTCACTTTAGTATCTGTTGATCTCAGTTTCTTCAACTATAAAAGAGGAATAATAATGATACCTATCTCCCAGAGCTGTTGTAAAGATAAAAATGAGGTAATATTTATAAAATAATTAGCATAGTACCAGGCATAGGACAGGTTCTTTATAAATAAGGGAAGGAAAGGAAAAAGTATTTATAAACTATTTAAACTATCTATAAATACTTATTTCCTTCCTTATCATCATCATCATCATCATCATCATCATCATCATCATCATCATCCTTCAATTATTTACTGGATAACTTGAGAACAGTTATATTAACTGTGGTTTCTCAGCTTTAACAATATTCTATACTCATCCTCAGATAAATGCCGAATTGAAAGTGATAGGTGAGAGATATGCAAACATACAATATAACATTATTACTGAAGAAGTCATTCTGTGCAAAATCTCACCACAGAATTATCTTGTGGCATACAAATACAGAAAATCTAAAGCAATGTTTCCAAATCTATATTCTGAGAAGTCCAAGCATTTTATGTGATATAGACAGGATTTTTGAAAGAAAACTTCAATGTCATTGATATTTTGTTATGAAAAGGATTAAACATCAACTTATTTAGGTACCAAAGTATTTTCTACTTGTATTTGGGGAAAGGATTATGAAATTAGACAATTTTCTCTATTTTCTTCCAAAATTTCCCATATTCTATTTATCCTGGGGTTATTCCATACCCCCTACGTGAATTTTAAAAATAGATTTCAAGCCCCTAAGTGTTAAGTGGCCAAATTAGTCTGGGAATTGCTGCTCTGAAGGCACAAAAACCTAATTGCAAATAAAATGAATAAAAGCTACTTATGATTCACTGCAGTACCACCTATCATACATATGTAAAAGCCACCATTTGGGGGCAGGATACATTCAACATTCTGTCTCCCCATTCTTTTATTTTCAACTATATATAGGCAACCATACATTTATATAGGTATTATTTCTAAAGTAATGAGTGGCAGGGAAGGGTACCAAAGAGACTATTAATAATGCATAATTAATACATCAAAATTTTAAACACAATAATTTACCTTAGTTTTTAAAATATATTTTCTGGTTTTATAATGTTTATTTTTCTTTAGGCTTTTTTAAGATTACTATTAAAATGACGTTATATCTCCTACATAATTTACAGGATAGGACAAGACTCTAGCAAATCTTGGTTGGTAGAAGAAAGCTAGATTGGACCGACATATTTCTTGTGGAAGAATTGATTTATTTCTGTAGCAATAGGTTGTTTGTTATTACAAAACATAATAATATTTAATAAATAATAATTTATTAAGCGGCTATTTTGTTCCAGTCACTTAAAAGGCACTGGGGATACAAAAACCAAAGCACTTAGGTTTAAGTAGTTTGAGTACTGGACTTGTATCCAAGTTCCAACTCTGATATTTACTAGTTTGTTTATTTTTAAGTATGGGCTACTCAATCTCTCTATGCCTTTGTTTCCCCATAAGTTAAATTAGAAAAATAATATGCTATCTTTTTATCAGGGTTATTGCAAGTACAGTATTTTATAAACCTTAATATTTTAAAAGCTTTACTGAATCTGTGATAAGAGTACCATGGGTACTCTTAAACTATTACAGAAATAAAATTCATTATGTCATCACATAATGATAGTTCCTGTCAATTTCTTTCCATAAACCCTTAATACAGAATCCTAGAAAAGGCTTTCTTCTAGATCTTTAAAAATTAGTAGTATACCCATACAGTCCCTTAAAGTTCTATATAATCATGGACTATTATAATTATTTGGACAATAATATTGACTCTGCTAATTTCAGTCAGGCAACACTAACGAAATGAAATGTCAGGAAACAATGAGAAAGTATGGTCTTGATGCTAAAGGACAGCATATCTGTTATGGATTAGTTTGAGTTATTAGAATGCTAATGAGAACATAGTCTGAATACTCTTAGTTACTTCCCAAGGATATAGCAAAATGGAGGTGGGGCAGAGGGAAGAGAGAGACACAACTTTTTGTTTAGCTGTGTTGGATTTTACTACTATTAAGGACATGCCTTTCTTCCCTCACCCTTCCTCCCTATCCCAACTGGGCATTTCATCTGTCTCCACCTGCAAGCTCCATGTTACCCGCACTTGGGAATTGGTTTCTGACTTCTCAGGAAGCACATAAAAACTGCTGGACTGATGCCTCATTATCAAGTCATCAAAGCAGTCTTGTAATTGGGACTTCACATCTGTTCTCCTGCTGGCTTTACCCCCTTTTCATTCCAGATCGCCTAATCCCTAACCAGTTATTTGGACTTTTGACCACCCACGTCGCTTTGTCACTTTGGTTCCTACAGGTCTCAGGTTCTTAGATGTTGGCTTAGAACACCTTGCTTTGCCCTCTGGTATTTGTACACTGCTGTTTCCTGTTGCTCTGCTTGGTTTCTGGCCCAAGGCTGGTCCTGACCCTTTTAATTCCTGTAAGCTTTTATATTGTTTATGCACTTTATTGTGAAGTTTCCACTTCTTTATCTCTTGCCTCACCTAATAGCAGCTCCTTGCCTAGTCTTTGCTTGGTCTTGAAATAGTATTCAAATCAGAGCAGAATTATTCTGTCACTATTGACCCATACTAGGTGTTGCTCCAAATTAGAATATCCTTCACTGTAGTGAGCATGACATTCATTTCAGAAGATGAAATCCATGGATAATAAATAATAATGGAGTATCTACAAAGCATTGATTTTTGTTTGGTTATTGATTTTTGTTATGTTTTTAGAAAACTGTTTTCATATTACCTTGTCTTGGCCTAAAAATGGAACATTTATTTGAATTTTTCAAAAGGAGTAATATTTCTCAAACATGAGGACTTTCTTCAACTAATTTTAAATGCAAGGAGTCAATGTTAGTTTATACATTAACTGTATACATGATATATAAATGCATTTATTTAGGCACATCTGGAGTTAAAAGAATTAACCTCTTTGCTTTCAGAAATAATAACCATCATAGTAAATGAAATTTATACAGTACTTCATTTAGAGTCTTGCATAATCTCTTTTGAGATTCATAGAAATACTGAGGGAGGTCATACAAGAATTATTCCTGTTTTAGAAATGAGACAGACTGGTCTGGGGTTCTGGTACATCTGGGTTCCAGTCTAACCTTTCAAATGTTCTAAGACTTCAAGTTTCAATCTTTGATGATAAGTATTGATGGAGAAATTTCCTCATTATTAATTCCTTACAGAGACAAAAGCAAATTTTGACATAAAAATAAATCAGGTAATTTGAGACTTAGAGGATTTAAATGATTTTTGCCATGGTCCCATAGCTACTAAGTATCTGAGAAAAACTGTTAACTCCAAACCCTTCCACACCCCAAGTGGACCACTGTATTCACTTCAGCACACTAAAAGCATTATGTTTGTATGGTATGCTGCAGAGCACTGATTATATAGTCAAAATGAACTGCATAGTCAGTTGATTACATAGTCAAAAAGTTAGTCTATGTGTTTTGGCAACAACTATGACAAAAATAATGTTTTGGCAATGTGATAGACAGATAAAGAGATAGATACACAAACAGACAAACAGACAGACAGACAGACAGACAGACATAGATAGATAGATAGACAGACAGACAGACAGACAGACAGATAGATAGGTAGGTAGACAGATAGGTAGATAGGCAGACATTTGGTTTGATAATCCTAGTAAATTCGAGTGATGCTGAGTAACCCTGCCACCATTTCAACAGTTTTCCTATTTTGAATTCATCAATTTCAGTCATTTCTTTGTCATCAGCCTGGTTCATACTTGACATTTTGAGCTTACCACCATCCTATCCATTGTAGTGTACAATAAATTCATCTGCTCTAATAGAGGATGACTGCATAAACTACTTAGACTTCTACTCTACTGTACTTCTCTCTTTAACCCATGCAATTTCATCTACACTGCTAAATGCCAAGTTCCACCAAATATTTGGCAAATTGTGGTTTTCCCAACAGTATTTGATAATCAACTCTGCTGTTTGGAAGGGGGGTGGAGACAAGATAACCATGATACAGTTCCCACAAAATGAAAATGTAGTAAAGAAATGCTCTGTCCATTTTTCTTCATCAATAAAACAACAGTTCAAGAGATTTAAATTGCTTGGCCTTTTTGACATAGAAAAATCCATATTTCTACATTTGTCTACCTTTTTCTCAATCTCATAAAGCTCTCCAACATTTTAAATTATTTTCCCTAAAACTTGTGACACTCTCTATTACACATCCACCCACTCATGCATACATTCAAATCTCCTTAATTGGCACATGCTTAAATAGGATGCTTGGCTAATTGGAATGCTTGCTGGAGAACAGATGGGGCATTGGTGTTGAGACTCTGTCTTAATTTATTGTCCTGGGGTTTTCCTAATTACCCACTTAATTGGCACAGCCACACCACTTTGAAATAATAATGTACAGCTAATTATCACCCATTTAAGCCTGCTAATAGTTTGCTTCTTACCAACTAAATTCAAGGAACCAAGCAGGGAAAGGGATCTGCCATGGGGAAATCATTCTGCCTGGGCTGGTTTAGACAGCTACATCAGTGCAATGCATTTTACAGCTGCACTAACTTGGTTTCTGTCTATAAAACAAAAGAGTTAGCCTCACTTGCACTGGTTAAAAAAATACTGCTTCTTCCTTTCCCTTCTTCTTCAACCTTGGATGAAACTTGGAACTGGCCTGGTGCTTCAGTTAAAGAAGCAGGATCAATAACTCAGCTTTTCAATTAGCTCATCATTAGCATGTTGTATGGAAAGGATAAATTAGGGGAGATGGAATAAATTCAATTACATCCCCAAGGTGCAGTGTTAAAGAATTCAGCTCAATTGCTGGGAAGGAAAGTCTTCCAGCTTCTAAGTTGCAGGGAACCTGGCCTAGTTAATGAATGTGCCCAGTACAGCAGTTAGTGCCAAGCAGAGGTTTTAATAGATGATTGCACTTCTCCTAGTATTAGAAGCAATGGAGAAGAGAAGGCAAAGAAAACAATGGGACATGAAAGAGCATGGAGCTCAAGAGAAGAATTAAACTGGGAAACAGGAAAGGATAAATAGGAAAGGAAAGGGGCAAAAGAGTCCATAAGGAGTATTAATAAATAACTTTGAATTAAAAAAGATTTATTCTCAGAGATAAAATGTATTCCTAGAATGTCCATCTTGGAAACTATTTATATTCAGACCATGTATTGGATCCAGTACTCTTCCAGCATCCTTATTAGCTTCCACAAATTCAATTCTTTTAAAGCCTTCAGTTAATGACAACAACATAAAAGAAATGTTAACTCTGGTTTCTTATTAGTGAATGAAATTTGTGACCATTTTATAATCCACAAACTTTTAACAAAATTATTTATATTTTTTGTTGAAGGATTATTTTCCATTTGGGGTGTGTGTGTGTGTGTGTGTGTGTGTGTGTGTGTGTGTGTGTGTGTGTGTGTGTGTGTGGAAATGACTGATCGTTTGGGAAAGGAAGATGCATGGACATATCTTGTGATCATCATAAGAATGGTTTTGTCAAAACCATTACTTGGACCACTAAAATTGGGTTTTTAACTGGATTTTCCTAATTTTGCTAGAGTCTAAAAAATAGAAGGGGAATTAAAGTTGGGGAAATGAAAAGAACCTATATGTTCTAAAATATTTATACCAGCTCTCTTTGTGGTAGAAAAGAACTGGAAATTGTAGAGAAGTCCATCAATGAGGGAATGGCTGAACCAGTTGTGTATATGATTGTGATAGAATTCTGTTGTGCTATAAAAAATAATGAGCTCAATAACCTTAGAAAAACAGGGATAGATTGGCATGAAATAACGAAAAGCAAAATGAGCAGAACTGAGAGATCATTGCACAGAGTAATAATATTGTTTTAAGAACAACTTTGAGTGAATATATCATTTTGACTATTATAAATATTCAAATTAATTACAATGGACGTATGAAGAAAGATGATATCAAGAGAAAGAACTGATAAATAAAAATATCTGTAGAATTATAGATGTTTGTATGTTTATATTTGTGCCCAGAATGGGGATAGAGGTGGAGAGGGAAGAAAAAAGTGGGGAAAAAGTGACATGATAACTTTGTTATATATTTAAAAAGAATAGATTGGCAACTTCATGTGCAATCTTTTTTTTTTTCTATTCTACTAAGTAATGGAAATATTTGCTTTATTTCTTAAGTTCAGAATCAAATAAATACTTTTTTCAAAAAAAAAAAAAAAGGAAAAGAAAATCTACTTCTGTCTCCAGAATGTACAAGGAGATATTAGTCAGAAGATTTATATTCTGAGGTTCTAATTACAACTCCACCATCTACTAACCTTGGGCCTGGGGACAAATCATTGAATGTCTCTGTGCCTCTATTTTATCGTATGTGAAATGTAAATTACAATTCCTGTTCTCTCTGATTCAGCATTACTCTGAAGATCAAGATGAATTTATGTATGGATAAGTGCTTTGAAAAGCAAATACTATATACATGCAAGATATTATTATGTTAGTATTCAGCCTTCTCCTCTAATGATCATCTCATCCTCTCAAAATTTCAATTAGAATCATGTGCTAATTTATTCAAAAAATGACTATCTACTTGAAAATTATTTTTTCTGCTCTTCTTTTCCATGTCTTTGTCCTTATCCTATCTATACAGCAGTCTTAGAAGCTAAGTACTACATAGGTCAGTAATGACAAAATCAAATAGAAACAAATAACTGCATGGACTTAGCAAAACACATTGATTTAGAAAACCATAACCTAACATTATCCATGTTGTATCATATTTTATTTATTTTGTAATTCATTTTCCATCTACATTTTCATCTGGTTGAGGCCACAAGCAAGAATTTGGTTGCCACATGTCACAAAAGGCATTGAGTTTTGCTATAGGTAATATTATTCTAATTTGCAAATATCAATCAGAGAAAGCAAAAATTTTCTAGTAGTCACAGACATAGTGAAGCGTCAGAGGGAGATTGAAATCTAGATCTTTTGGATTCCATATTCAGCATTCTCTTCATGAGAAGCAGGATTTGTACCCAATGAAGAAGCAATATAAGCCATGCTCCTCCCTTACAGAAACATGACTTCTGCAGTCCTGGGACTTAAAACCTGATAATTATATTGATCTCAACAATATACCTGTTGCCATCACCTGCCAAGATTTAGGGCATTGTTTGTCATTCTTTGTCACCTCAGCACTTAGCTAACCACCTTCCCTCTACTTTAGCCTCCATTATTATGGTTGGAAAATTCATTTTCTGTGAATGATGATCCTTCTAATACCCTAACTCATCAGGGTCATCTTCCAGGATTCCCACCGGCATTCTGCCATGTCCACCTAAGGGGATGGTCATATCTATACCACTGTTTGGAAAATCTTGACAACTAACTTTTAGTTCTCTGGTCACAATCTCCCATGCTTCCATCACTACCATGGCCTCACTATACCCCAATCTGTTTGTTCTTACTTCTCACAACTCGGAGTCCCTCAGCCTCTCACTCTCCACTTATCACTAAGTCATTTCTTTGACTTCACAGTACTAAGTCAAAAATAGGTCAGTTGAGCAACTATTGTGCTACATCATTGATGTGTAGTTCTATATATGATTTGTCTAATAACAGCTTTTCTAAGTCTTCCCTTTTATCACACCCTCATCTGCAGCTCACTTCCTCTATTACACAGATGGCTTTATTTCTTACTATTTCTCAAGAATAATGAGACCAAAGACAATTAAGTGGCACAGTGAATAAAGCACCGGTCCTGGAGTCAGGAGAACCTGAGTTCAAATCCTGCCTCAGACACGTGATACTTACTAGCTGTGTGACCTTGGGCAAGTCATTTAACCCCAATTGTCTTCTCCCCTCAAAAAAAAATAATGAGACCATCCATTATAAATTACTCTATTTCTTATCCTCTAGGGCCCTAAACTTCTGTGTGTCTTAATTAAGAGGTATCAAACACTGAGCCAGTAGGTTGCATTTAGGATTAGAGTGTGACCTGAATCAGATTAAAATGTAATTAAGAAATAGGACACTAAATTAAAATATCATAAAACATAGGTAATATTACATCTTAAACTAAATTATATGCAGTCCACTGAGATCCATGGTTTCAGTCTGACACCACTGTCATAACCAACTCAATGCCCTCTCCTTTGCCCTTGCCTTGGAAGATGAAGTGACTTTCTTCCCTGGAAAAGTCCCTCCACTTCTCCTTGATTTCATCCCCTCAAGTTTCCCCTGGGAAGGCACTCCACTTATTATTTCACTCTTTATCATCTTTAATCAATCCCTCTGACTTTTTCCTCAATGATTAAAAACTTGCAAAGTGTTCCCTCATACTAAAACAACCTTTCATTAATCTTGTAATTTCTTCAAGTAATGGTCTTACCTGCCTCCTCTCTTTCAATGCAAAATTTCTAGGAAGAGTAACTTCCACTTTTTCTCTCTACTTCCCACTATTAATTTATTTCTCACTAACTCACTTTTAAAAACCCCATCATCTATCTTCCATGTGATCTACTATCAGAAGGCCCACCCAGGTTAATTACATTCTAATTGCCCAAGACTATGGGCTTCTCTCACCTTCCTTGGTCTTTTTGTACATTTGAAACTCTTAACAAACGCCTAGCATGGTGGATTCTCTCTGCTACTCTAATTCCCAAGACTATACTTTCTCTAGTTCTACTCTTGCTGCAAATCCATACCTCCAGTTGGCCATTGGATATCTGCTCCTGAATGTTCTACTGGCAAACTTGCTATGTCTAAAATTCAACTCGTGGCACTCCATTTCTCCCAAGCTTGCATTTTCCAAGGCTGTCATTGACAATACAAGCAATAGCAAATCAGTCACTTCTTTCAATATATTAGCAATGAGGTTGTTTCTTTCTTGGTCTAGCGATTTTAACCCATTCAGAACCATTAGGAGCTATTGTACTAATTCTGATTTACCTTAGGTTTCACCTCTATATAATTTTTATTCTTTTTTCTAGTTCAAAGATTGTTCTCCTAGGCAGAAAAAAAGAAACAAAATAAAAGTAAGTAGTTTTGTCTTTTCCACTTCTTCCACCATCATTCCATCTCCCAATGTTTGATAATCCATTCTTTCACCTTCATACTTCTCTTAATAAATGTCAAAGACACTTTTTAAAATATTTAACTTGCCTCATTAGTGACAATTCATTTTGAGTTTCAGTTTTTGTTGAACCACACCATGCTTTTGTATTTATTTTCCAGTATCTGACCTTGCTTCCTTTTCTATATGTCTTTTTAAAATTAAAAGTTCATACATATGATATGAATAGGCATACATATCTTTCCCTTTTCAATTATTCATAAGGACTGTTGGGGTTTTTTGTCTTCAAAATTTCATTTTTGAAAATATCCTGTTCTTTTGTTCTGTCTTACAAGACCAGGAGATATTATCCATCCTTTTTCTGAATCTTTAGAAATATGTTCTCCCAAAGTATAAGATTCAAAATCTAAGGATGCCTTTCTTAACCTCTATCATAGATTTTAAATGGAATGGTTACTCCCTCTCCCCTCCTATGACCCCAAGGATTCCATTTTAACTTCAACTTTAACTAGTTTCTTCTTTTTTGTGAAAATTAGGTATAGGTTAGCAGTTATTCTTACTGATCCTTCCACCATTTGAAGAATTATATTATGATTAAATCAAGTAAAGATATTGGCTTCTCTGGTTGTTACAGATGGTGGCTAGATAAATGAATTCTACTATCACTACTTTATCATGTTTCTGAACCAAATGTAATCAGTTTCATACAAAAGTCTTTATCAAGTTTCTTTATGTCCAAATGATCTGTAGTATCCTTGGATAAAAATATTGTTTCAGTGTCTTCTCCTATTAATCTTTCCCTAAATACACTGTGAATTTCTTAAGTCTCATTTCTAAGTTTCTTCCATGCATATCTTATTCATATACAAATGTTCCTCAATCCCCTACTTTTGTAAAAATTTAACCTACCAGAATAATATCGCAGTTATGCATTCTATCCCACTAAAGCTCAGAGTAACTAACTGGTCGAAAATGCATTATTGCATTAAGACATCTAGTTGACCTTATTTAATATTGTTAGTTTTTGTTTCTCCCATCTGAGTCTATGGGTTTTATCGTTGTTTAATTTTTTGGATTTTTGACTCATAAATCTATGCATAGGCAGTTAGATGACATAGGGGATGGTGAGTTCAAATGCTCCTCAGTTCATCACATACTAATTTTTGCTTTCTGACTAGGTAATCTTTAATACACTCCCATTATAATACCAATTCTATTTCTCTACCTATTAACTATAATTTCTCTGTGCTCTGCCCCCACTCTCAACCTTCTCAGATTTCCTCTCTTGTCTTCATGATATTTATTGTTATTCCACCATTCGTTATATCTAATTTGTTCATTTTGAATAAATAAAATTTTCTATAATCCTATTAGTCACAAGCCTCATCTGTCCTTGCACTGAAACTGATGAGTTGAATATATACTTCCTTTTGTCAAAGTCTTTAGATGGCTTTATTTTTACCCATGCTGCGCACATTTTGGGGAGCTATCCAAGGCTCAGTGCTTCATCACAGTCCCTTTTCATGGATCCTGTCTCTTCTGAGTGACTGGTATTTTTCACTTATACTCTTTATCCTATCTCATGTCTGCTATTCCCTATGGTATCTGATGTTGTGCTATAGACAGCTTTGGCTTTAAGCCCTGAAGAAACTCAGCCCTTATTTGTTTGTTTTGCTATTTTTCTTTAATAAGAAATGATCTTGGGAAATTGTTTTGATACAGATATTAATTTCACATGTAAATAAGTGATAACAAAAGTGTACATTAATTTTAAGCAAACAATTCAATGTTTATCCTAAGTCAATTTATATCATTTCAGTTCCATTCAACAATCATTTATTGACTGGCTATGTATGCTTTACTCCATACAAGGTATTGTGGGGATTATAAAGATAAAAAAGACATAGTCCCTAATCTTGAGGAGACCACAATGTACTGAGAGAAATAATGTGGTTTCTTACTACAAAAGGTCAAATTAGACACATGCAAAAGAAACACAAAGTGCAATGGAAAAACAGAGAAAGAGAATCAATTGGTACAGTAGGTTCCAGAGAAAAAGTCAATAACCTAAGTTCTTAACCAACCATGGTTTTCATATTCCAAAGCTTCATCTTGAAATAAAATAATATTCTAGCTATCTCCTAACACTAAACCTAGATTTTTCAAAAAGATCCTACTCTAACTAATTAATGAAACAGGGTTTTTTTTTCTGGTTTTTAAATCTAAAGTAAATTTATTGTCTTCTTTCTCTCCTGGTGCATTTAATTTTTTTACTTTATTATTATTTTTTTTTTACTGAATATGGTCCATTCTGTTGTAAAATTAATAGCTTACTTTCTTCTTTCTTTCTGGTTGTAAAACTAATGTCTTACTTTCTTCTGCTGGCAAGGGTTTCTTCACCGTCTCTTGAAGAAGTCTTCATTCCTTGCTTATCTTTGCTCTGATCAAGAGAACAACCAGGGGTTTGTGTAGGCGTTCTGACAGGGGGACCACAGATCTTGTTCACCTTTTTAAAAGAAAATAATAAGAAAGAGTTAGCAATAAGGCCTTTGAGGGATTTTCAAGCCCTGTCTGTACTACTTCTTCCAATGATTCACTCAAGCAGGAAAGCATAATTCTACCTATATTGTTAGATCTTTATTCATACTGGATTTTTATGACATTTTCAAACTAACTGAAGGTGTTTCATTGACAAATGGCAATAGTGACAAATTCATACTAGATGTGATTCTCCCACAGTGCTTAGTACAATTCATAAAGAAAAATTAAATAAGAGTTTTTTGATGACATTGGGCATGATATGTATAAAGATATTTGTAACAAATTTAAAATAAATGAATTGGTTGGTTTGAAGATGAAACCTAGGAAAAGGCCCTTATCCAGATTACCCCAACATCATCCAAAAACTCATTAATTTTTTTCTTTATGAAAACATATTTTATGAAATGTACTAAGCATTGTAGGAGAATCATGCATACACGATGCATGTCTATTGTGGAGTTTCAAAACTTACACAGGCAAAGAATTAGTGTTGTGAAATGGAAAGATCACCAGACAAGGAGTTAGGAAATCTAGGTTTTAGCACCAACTTCATGGGTATTCTGCAGGCACCTTGTATTGTAAGGTGTATTCTTAAACTTGCAGTGTGAGCATTTGCACTTCATAAATTGGCAAATGATACATGTTGGGGTTTGATTTATTGCTTTGATGATTGTCTAGACTCAAAAAGCTATGGAGAAAATATTAATAATGAAGATTAAAACTAAAAGTATGTTGTGGAATCATTTTTTGCAGGGAGAGCTAGTTGTTAAACATTTACCAGTACACCCCTGATCAATTTTGTCACTAACAAATTGTGTTAGTATTAATGTCATTTAAACCCTCTGGTTGTAGTTTCCTCATTGGTAAAAATGAACACATTAAACTAAATGATCTGGGACTAGTATTCCAGTTTTGAAAGTCTATGTTTTTGAGACACAAGGATCAATATTTTATTGTTACAGAGTCAAATTGATTCATCAAAGAAGTTGAAAATGTCTACTAGTAAACTTTGCCAAAGCTTCTTTCTTGTTGTTGTTCATCTAGGATAAGATTCACTTGTTCAAAAAAAAAGTTCGGGGTGGAGCCAAAATGGCGGAGTAGAAAGACGCACATACACATAGCTCTGAACCCACAACCCATAGAACATCTACAAAGAAGTAACTCACGGCGAATTCTGTACCCAGAGGCCACAGAACATTGGAGTGAGGGAGATTTCTGTTCCAGAGAGACCTGCAAACCTCTCGCAAAAGGTCCTTCGCACCACGGACTGGGCGCCGGGACTGGGAGCTGAGTACAGCCCTGCCACGGCCGTGGCACCGAGAGGAAAAGATCCAAGCGGGCTTCAAGGACGGGATCTCCAGCAGCCGCACAAGTCCCTCCACCCACAGGTGACGGGGGTCGGTGAGAGAGTCTCTTGGGCGGGTCGAGGGGGGAGTGGGGTGCCCCCATAACTCAGGCCCCTCCAGGAGGTAGAAGCTGAGAGGCGGCTGCAGACCAGGGCTCCCCAAGGGGGCAGGAGCCTGGATCCATTGTGGAAGGTCTGTGCATAAACTCCCTGAGGGAACTGAGCCTGAGAGGGGGCCCTGCCCCTGACCTCAGCACCTGAACTTAATCTCACACTGAATAGCAGCCCTGCCCCCGCCAAAAGCCCTAAGGCTGGAAGCAGCATTTGAATCTCAGATCCCAAACACTGGCTGGGAGGATCAGGAGGCGAGGTGGGTGTGAGGAGAATATTCAGAGGTCAAGTCACTCACTGGGAAAATGCCCAGAAAAGGGAAAAGAAATAAGACTATAGAAGGTTACTTTCTTGGTGAACAGGCATTTCCTCCCTTCCTGTCTGATGAGGAAGAACAATGCTTACCATCAGGCAAAGACACAGAAGTAAAGGCTTCTGTGTCCCAGCCCACCCAATGGGCTCAGGCCATGGAAGAGCTCAAAAAGAATTTTGAAAATCAAGTTAGAGGGGTGGAGGAAAAGCTGGGAAGAGAAATGAGAGACATGAAGTCAAAGCATGAACAGCAGATCAGCTCCCTGCTAAAGGAAACCCAAAAAAATGTTGAAGAAAATAACACCCTGAAAACTAGCCTAACTCAATTGGCAAAAGAGGTTCAAAAAGCCAATGAGGAGAAGAATGCTTTTAAAAGCAGAATTAGCCAAATGGAAAAGGAGGTTCAAAAGCTCACTGAAGAAAATAGTTCTTTCAAAATTAGAATGGAACAAATAGAGGCTAATGACTTTATGAGAAACCAAGAAATCACAGAACAAAGACAGAAGAATGGAAAAATGGAAGATAATGTGAAATATCTCATTGGAAAAACAACTGACCTGGAAAATAGATCCAGGAGACACAATTTAAAAATTATGGGACTACCTGAAAGCCATGATCAAAAGAAGAGCCTAGACATCATCTTTCATGAAATTTTCAAGGAAAACTGCCCTGAGATTCTAGAAACAGAGGGCAAAATAAATATTCAAGGAATCCACAGAACACCACCTGAAAGAGATCCAAAAAGAGAAACTCCTAGGAACACTGTGGCCAAATTCCAGAGTTCCCAGGTCAAGGAGAAAATATTGCAAGCAGCTAGAAAGAAACAATTCAAGCATTGTGGAAATACAATCAGGATAACACAAGATCTAGCAGCTTCTACATTAAGGGATCAAAGGGCATGGAATAGGATACTCCAGAAGTCAAAGGAACTAGGACTAAAACCAAGAATCACCTACCCAGCAAAACTGAGTATAATACTTCAGGGGAAAAATTGGTCTTTCAATGAAATAGAGGATTTTCAAGCATACTTGATGAAAAGACCAGAGCTGAAAAGAAAATTTGACTTTCAAACACAAGAATGAAGAGAAGCATGAAAAGGTGAACAGCAAAGAGAAGTCATAAGGGACTTACTAAAGTTGAACTGTTTACATTCCTACATGGAAAGACAATATTTGTAACTCTTGAAACATTTTAGTATCTGGGTACTGGGTGGGATTACACACACACACATGCACACATGCACACATACATAGAGAGAGTGCACAGAGTGAATTGAAGAGGATGGGATCATATCTTAAAAAAAATGAAATCAAGCAGTGAGAGAGAAATATATTGGGAGGAGAAAGGGAGAAATGGAATGGGGCAAATTATCTCTCATAAAAGAGGCAAGCAAAAGACTCATTAGTGGAGGGATAAAGAGGGGAGGTGAGAGAAAAACATGAAGTCTACTCTCATCACATTCCACTAAAAGAAAGAATAAAATGTACACTCATTTTGGTATGAAAACCTATCTTACCATACAGGAAAGTGGGGGATAAGGGGATAAGCAGGGTGGGGGGGGGGGGATGATAGAAGGGAGGGCATGGGGAGGAGAGTGCAATTTGAGGTTGACACTCATGGGGAGGGATAGGATCAAAAGAGAATAGAAGTAATGGGGAACAGGATAGGATGGAGGGAAATATAGTTAGTCTTATACAACACAACTATTATGGAAGTCATTTGCAAAACTACACAGATTTGGCCTATATTGAATTGCTTGCCTTCCAAAGGGAAGGCGTGGAGAGGGAGGGAGGTAAAGAAGTTGGAACTCAAAGTGTTAGGATCAACTGTCGAGTAATGTTCTTGCCACTAGGAAATAAGAAATACAGATAAAGGGGTATAGAAAGCTATCTGGCCCTACAGGACAAAGGAGAGGATGGAGACAAGGGCAGAGAGGGATGATAGAAGAGAGAGCAGATTGGTCATAGGGGCAATTAGAATGCTTGGTGTTGGGGGGGAGGGGATAAAGGGGAGAAAATTTGTAACCCAAAATTTTGTGAAAATGAATGTTAAAAGTTAAATAAATAAATTTAATTTAAAAAAAAATTTCATCTGTATCGATGGATCTATAATCTTGGATATTGTCTACAATAGTACATTTTGTAAATCATGGGTTCTTTCTCATCTTTTGCTATTTTTATCTATAATCTCTCATAAATTCTACAAAGGGCATCCATTAAAGATACGGGTGATCTCCCTTGATATCTTCATATTGTATAAGCATCAAAAGAATATACAAGTCATCCGTTAATTGTGCCTTAGACTTAATGTAACATGACTGTTTCACCTTTTGGGGGAGTGGGGGTGGAGGTATAGTTTAACTATCACTGGTCCTCTCTCCCTCAATACCCCTCTTGATAAGTCTTTTAACAACAAATACTCTCCTTTGTAACAATAAACACAGATAAGCAAAATACTCTACATGTTGGCTATATTGGGAAATGTATATCACATTCTGCTTGTTTAGTCCATCACCACCCTGTCAGTAGGTGGCAGCAAGCTTCATTATTGGTCCTCTGGGGCTATGGTTGCATAGATAGACCTGCACTGATCAGAGATCTTAAGTCCTTCAAAGTTATTTATCTTTACAATATTGTAAGCATTTTACATATTAGCCTCCTGGTTCTTTTCAGTTTATTCTGTATCAGTTCACACAAATCTTCATAGATTTCCCTGAATCTGTTTGCTTTGTTGATTCTTATGACACATTAATATTCCATTACATTTAAATAAAGAGACAGTGAGCTATGGCAAATAGAAATCTGTCCTTAGAACCAGGAAGATCTGAGTTTAAGTCCTCCCTCTGACACTTGTTGGTCATTGGAACCTGAGTCACTTAATTTCTCAAGACTCTAGGCAACTGGTAAGATCATAAGTCAAAAAGAAGAATTTGATACTCTTTATCACTGACATCATAGATCCAATATATCTTTATCTCTAACTTACACGTGTAAACCATTATGTGCTGTTATTCCCCAATAAATGGGCATCTCCTTTGTTCCCATTTCCTTCCTACAGAAAAAGGGCATGATACTGAATATTTTTGTACTTTTGGTCCGTTCTTTTTCTATTTTATACCTTTAATAGTACTGATGGTTTCACTGGTCAAAGAGAATGTATGCATGTTAAATAACAAGTTTTTGTTATAAAATTACATTGCTTTTGGCTGTCATTTCTCATTGTGTAAAAAGGAGATTATTACCTGAAGGCGTATTGGGGGTCCTTGGGTTTCCAGTTAGGTCAATTATTTTGTATCACCTAAATGTCATAAGAAATGCCAAAGCTTATTCTTTCACAAATTTGTAAATTTTTTAGCATCAAGAATAAGTCAAATAGGACATGCATACCTCTGTTCATTATTTTTTCTCATTTGACGCTGATTGTAACCATTGCTATAAAAAGTTAATGCTATACTGCAGTAAGATAGCTAATTCATATATGACTCTCACATGGTTAATTCATCACTTCTAGATATTAAAACAAAATAAGTTTCTTTTTATGATGGTATCAGGTACTCACCACATTCATTTGCTAATATTTACTTTCTTCTTGAAGAAAGAATTCATGATGTATGAACAGGAGAGATTGATATACTCTATAAGCCTCTGGGTTTTCTTATTCATTACCTCCTGAGCATTGTGTTATAAAGTAAATATTTTTCCCATCCTTCCTTATGTCTTCTGTGACATTGAAATAACTGAATATTAAAATGTATGCCAATTGTATTTGGAGCATTTTATAAAGTTCTTTGTAAAATTTCTTTCTCTCTGCAAGAGATTCTGATATAATGAGATAGAATTTTCTTCATGGTGGTCTTCTTAAAAAATGCCTATTATCTGTATTTCTTACCCAATGTATGATAACCAAGTGATTCAAAACATTCAGTTTCAATCAATGGAGAAGGATATATTAACACTTAGTATATGCCAGGCACTGTGCTAAGGTCTGGGGGAAGAAAACAAAAAAATTAAATAGTCCCTGCCCTTAAAAAGTTTATATTCTATCAGGAAGACAACATGTGTATATGTAAGCATTAAAAAATAAACAAAAGAAAGATAAGGTAATTTTGAAGAAGTGACACTAACAATTAGGGAAATCTAAAAAGTTTTATATAAAAGATGATACTTGAGTTAAATTTTGAAGAAACTCAATCCTAAAATATGAGGATGAGGAAAAACTATATTACAGGCATGGCAGTCAGCCAATGGAAGGGAATGGAGCTAGGAAATGGACTACTGGCAAACAAGGAGGAACAGCAGGAAGCCTAGTTTGTCTGAACTATAGAATGTGTGGAAGAGAGTAATGTTCAGTAAAGCTAAAGATGTTGGTTGAGATCAGGTTATAAAGAGCTTTACACAACACACCAAGAAGTTCATATTTTAGTCTAGAGACAATAGAGAAGCATTAGAGTTCATTGAGTAGAAGACATGATCGGGTCTGTGTTTTAGGAAAATTACTTCGGTAGCTGTGTCAGATATATTGAAGTAGAGATAACAATTAGAATGGATTTCAGAATTTCTGGGAAGAAGCAATGAAAATCTGAACCTGAAAGAGTGGAGTGACTGTGCAAATAATGAGAAGGGGGTAGATGTGAAGGCTGTTAGGGAGGTCATTATGCAAAACTGGGAAATTGGTTCTGTGGGGCAAAGTAAAGTAAGGAATTGGGAATAATATCAAGATTTTAAATCTGGGTAGGTGGGAGAATGATGGTAACTCTGACCAAAAAAAGGAAATTTTGGAAGAGAAGTACATTTGGAAGAAAAGATCTGAGTTGCCTACATGACATCTCCTTTGCAATGTCTAATAAGCAGTTTTTCAAGTGGGACAGAGACTAGCCTGGATATATTAGTCATCTACATTAGAATGATATTTAAAAACCATTGGGCTAAGAAATTATTGAGATATTGTAAAGAGAGATGAGAAGATATTGTAGAGAGATGAGAAGAAAGGCAAGGACAAAGTCATGGAGAGCATTCATAATTAGTAGGCACTGGCAACCAAACAGATCAGAGCAGGAGGTAGGATCAATAGAATGGAGTGTGATAAAGACACACACACACACACACACACACACACACACACACACAAAATAATGGCAGTGCCTAGAAGGGGGTGGCCAGTACTCTCTAATGAAGTGGATAGAAAATGAAGGTTGAAGACTTAAAAAGGCTAGATTTGGCAAATGAAAGATCACTGGTAACTTTGAAGAAAGCATTTATAAAGGAGTGATGAGGTTGAAAACCAGAATGAAAAGGAAATAGAAGTGAGTTGGAGGACAAGAAGAAGGCATAATAAATACAAATAGTGAATTCAATATATAGTGAGTTTGGGCTGTGAAAGGAAGGAGAAATTTAGGATGATAACTTGAGAGCCTGACAGAGCAAAAGTTTTGAAGGAGAGAGGAGATAGGCATGCGTATAGATAGCATCATATTTGGAACACACTAGATGCTGAATAAATATCTGAATGATTTGTAGGCAACAGTGAAGGAATTAATAAACAGGGAGATATTGAAGATTAGAAAAGGGAGAATGACTGTAGAAGTGAACTTGTTGGAGTTGATGGGAGAAGAGATGGCATAAAACCATCTCTGGAAGTGGGCTAATGGACCAACAATGTCAAGAACTTAGAACCATACATGTATTCCCAGTCATAGCAACCAACAAGAAGAGCTTGCAATAGAGGTACCCTTCCCATTTGCATTTCTTTCTCTTGAGCCATAAGTCACCCAGATCCCACTGGGTCTACTGGCTGGGAAGAATAGCATGGACATTCCTACCACAAAACATATCTGTAATACTCAAGTTATGAAAGACAACATAGACAAAAGCTTTATTCAAGAAAAATAAGGAAAATAAAAAATAAATATGCTTCAATCTGTATTTTGATACCTTCAGCTCCTTCTCTGGGGATGGATAGCATTTTTCACTATAAGTCCTTTAGAGATATCTTGGATCATTGTATTGCTGAGAATAGTTAAGTCATTCACAGTTGATAATATTACAATATTGTTGTGTCTTTATACATAGCACATTTCATTTTGCATCAGTTCATGCAAGTCTTTCCAGGTTTATCTGAGAGCATCCTATTCATCATTTCTTATAGTACAATAATATTCCATCATGATCACATAATACAGCTTGTTCAGCTAATGCCCAATTGGACATATATCCCCTCAATTTCTAATTCTTTGCCCCCAGAAAAGAGCTCCTATAAATATTTTTGTACATTTCTCATTTACCTTTTCTGCCTATTAGCCAATCTAATAGGTATGATGTAGTATCTCAGAATTGCTTTAATTTGCATTACTCCAATCAATAGTGAGTTAGAGAATTCTTTCATATGGCTATATATAGTTGAATTACTTCATCTGAAAACTGACTATTCATGTCTTTTGATCATTTATCAATTGGGAAATAGCTCTCATTTTTATAAACTTGACTGTTCTTTGTATGTTTGAGAAAAGAGGACTTCATCAGAGAAATTGGTTCAATTTTTTTTTCACAGTTACTGTTGCTAACTGCATTTCTCTCTATTCTGTCTTCCCCTCCTCTATTCTACTATCTCTTTCCTTTTACCCCGTCCCTCCTCAAAAGTGTTTGCTTCTGAAATCTGTCCTTTCTTCTGTTATTCACCCTTTCCTTATCCCCTTCCCCTACTACCTTCTTGTAGGGTAAGGTAGATTTCTATACCCAATTAAGTGTGTCTCTTTGTGCCCATTCTGATGAGAGCAAGGTTCACCCACTCCTCCTTACCTCCCCCCTCTTCCCTTCCACTGTAAAAGCTTTTTCTTGCCTCATTTACAGGAAATATTATACCACATACTTCTCCCTTTCTTTTTCTCCCAGGACATTCCTCTCTCAACCCTTTATTTTTTAGATATTTTAGATATCATTCCTTCATATTCAACTCACATATATGCCCTCTGTCTGTATATGTGTGTATATATAATATATATATATATATATATTCCTTCTATCTACCCTAATAATGAGAAATGAGAAATGTCTCATGAGTTACAAATATCATTTTCTCATGTAAGAATGTGTTTACAAAGTCCCTTATGATTTTCCTTTTCTGTATACTTTTTTATACTTCCCTTGAGTCTTGTATTTGAAAGACAAATTTTCCATTCAGGTCTGGTCTTTTTATCAAAAATGTTTGAAAGTCTTCTATCTCATTGAATATTCATTTTCCCCCTGAAGGATTATACTCAGTTTTGCTGGGTAGGTGATTCTTGCTTGTAATCCTAGCTTCTTTACCTCATGAATGTCATATTCTAAACCCTCTGATCCATTAATGTAGAAGCTGCTAAATCTTCTGTTATCCTGACTGTGGTTCCACAATATTTAAATTGGTTTTTTTTGACTGCTTGCAATATTTTTACCATGACCTGGGAACTCTGGAACTTGGCTATAATATTCCTAGCAGGTTTCATTTTGGAATATCTTCGAGAAAGTGATTGGTGAATTCTTTAAATTTCCATTTTACATTCTGGTTCTGGGATACCAGGGCAATTTTCCTTGATAATTTCTTGAAAGATGATATCTAGGTTCTTTTTTTTTTTTATCAAGGATTTGAGGTAGTAAATTTTTAAATTATCTCTCCTGGATCTCTTTTCCAGGTAAGTTGCTTTGTTTTTTTTTCCCAATGAAATATTTCACAATGTCTTCCATTTTTTGATTCTTTTGGTTTTGTTTTACTGTTTCTTGATTTCTCATAAAGTCATTAGCTCCCATTTGCTTCATTCTAATTTTCAAGGAATTATTTTCTTCAATGAGCTTTTGGGTTTTCTTCTCCATTTGGCCAATTCTACTTTTTAAAGCATTCTTCTCCTCTTGGCTTTTTGGACCTCTTTTACCATTTGGTCTTGTCTATTTTTTAAGTGGTTATTTTCTTCAGTATTTTTTGTATCTCCTTTATCAAGCTGTTGACTCACTTTGCATGATTTTCTTGCATCACTCTTATTTCTCTTCTCAAATTTTCCTTTTCTTCTCTTACTTGATTTTCAAAATCCTTTTTGAGCTCTTTCATGGCCTGAGACCAATTCGTGTTTTACTTGGAGGCTTTGGATGTAGGAGCTTTGATTTTGTTGTCTCCTACTGAGTGTGTGTTTTGATCTTCTTTGTCACCATAGTAATTTTCTATAGTCAGAAGTGTTTAGTGTTCCATTGTTTGCTCACTTTTCTGGCCTATTGCTTGATTTTGAGTTTTTATTAAAGTAGAGTTTTCTCCCAGGGTAAAGGGTGCATTGTCCCAAGGTTCAGGTGTTTTTATGCAGCTGTTTACAGACACACCTCTAGAGACCTGTAAGTTTTCAATTCTTCCAAAATGGAATGTTCTAAGGAGAAGTGTTTATTACTCTCCTGGGCTGTCCTCTGGTCTGTAAGAGACTACAAGAACTCCATTCTGCCCTGGAACTAAGAGGAGAGTCCCTACTGCACAGTGGCTATAAGCTCTCCTATACCAGGGTTCCTTCTTGCCCTGGGACTGCTACCCAGGACTATGACCTGGATCTGACTATAGGTAAAGCAACAGAGTTCTTCCTCAGTGCTAGAAAAAATCCCTATAATTTTCTTCTGACCAGCTATTTAACCCCCTTGCCATCCATGGGGCGAGAGCTCTGAAAGCAGTCACTGCTACAGCTGATTTCATTACTCCTACGCCTGGCTACTGGTTTGCTGGGGCTGTGGTTGTGCTAGTGCTGCCTGAGCTCAACTGGGTTCCACTCTCACCCAGAAGACAGATCTTTATGACCTTAGAGGTCTTTGTCATCTGCGGGCTGAGAGGTCTGAAATTCACCACTGCTGCCAGTGATGCAGTGTCCCTGAAACCTGCTCTAGCCCAGTCTGTGCTGGTTCAGCCTGCCCTGGACTAAGGTCTAAGTCTGCAAGGAATGAGGTCCTCTTTCACCTGATGCAAAAGACCTTTCCTACTGACCTTTCAAGTTATCTTGGGCTTGAATTTTGTTTCACTCCATCTTTTTGTGGGTTTTGCTGTTCTAGAATTTGTTTAGAGTCATTTTAAAGGTATTTTGAGGGGTTTGGGGAAAAGCTCAGGCGAATCCTTGCCTTTATTCCACCATCTTGGCTCTGGCTGCTCCCAACCCAAACTTGTCCATTTAAAAAAAAATTATATTCCCACTGTTTAAAACAGTGTTTGACACTCAGCCATTCATTCAATAAACTGGTAAAAATGAGTTAGGCTTGTATTGTTATGCTTCTAATTGCCTCTAGCTACATAATAAAAGTTGCTAACAGGGTTTCTGTGAGGGTCATATGAGATATTTTTAAAGCACTTACAAAAACTAGGTGGTACAGCAGACAGAGCATCAGCCCTGGAGTCGGGAAGACTCCTCTCTCTGAGTTCAAATCTTGGCCTTAGACAACTTAAAACTGTGTAACCCTAGGCAAGTCATTTAACCCTGTTTTCCTTAGTTTTCCACCTTTAAAATCAATTTAGAGAAGGAAATAACAAACCACTCTAGTAACTTTGCCAAATAAACCCCAAATAGGCTCGCAAATAATTAGATATGACAGAAAAATGGCTCAACAATGAGCATAGTACCTGGCATACAGTAGACACTTACTAAAGACTTGTTCCCTTCCCCTTGGCTGACTCTTTTATTTATCTTTCCATTAATACCTGTAAATCATCTTTTCATTTAACTCCAGCTTTCTTCTGTTTTCATTTAGAGTGACAAGGTAAAGAATGACGAATCAGTTCCTTCCAGTAGTACAATTCACTTGTTCAAGTCACATTTAGTGTATCAGTAATTAAGATTATGTTTATAGTATTCAAAAAACTTCATGACCCTTAGCACTCTCTGCCTCTTTTTCTACTGTTTTCTACTGGGATTTGTAGAGGTGGAAGGAGCTACATAGTGCTGGGGGTTGTTTTGCACCTTTCTTTGTTTCATGTTGTGATAAAGAGTTCATTACTAAATCGCCACCAAATTAGTTATAAGCATCTCGAGACTTGACTAGAAAGAACTTTTGAAAGCAGAGCTAAAGAGTTGTTAGCACTTTTGTATTTAAGGGTAACAGAACCTACCACAGAATCTACCACTAGAACTGGCATAACCTTTTAGATTTCAGTTGTACTTTCTTGTTCTAGTAACAGATTAGAGTAGGAGTCTGGTTCAGGAAAATGAAGAAAATATTCACTCTATCCCATTCTAAAATATATTTTTGGATTCTCAATGTCTTCAGCATTTTCATAGCACTAACCTTTACCAAACTAGTAAAATGAGGCAGTCTTTCTTTCTGTGCTCTTCTTCCTCCTGTTATCCACCATCATCACTACTCCAGGCATCAGAGTCTTCATTCTACTGGCTGAACTGTCATCCTAGTTCTACTGATAAGAGGAAGTTCTGTACATTACAATAGAAATTCTTAAACTTTTTTATGTCACAGACCCCATTAAAGGAAGAATAAAACATTAAAATGCATAAAATTGAAGAACTGTATAGGAAAACAATTATATTGAATTACAGTTATTAATATTTTTAAAGCAAATCCATAGTCCCCAGGTTGAGAATACCTACTACAAAACTTACTTCTTTCTTTCCTGAATGAAATTTATATTTCCATAGTACTCCACCAAGAGAAAATAATAATGCTAAAGAGAAAGTGATCAACAGATTAATGTATTCATCTTTAAGGAGACTATTTCATTTTAAATACATTATTCCTTAAATTAATAAAAGGATTCTTTAATAGTTGAATTACAATTTTAATAGTAGAGGGCTGGAGAAAACATAATGACAAAGAGACCTAGTCAAACTTCTCAAAACATTCTTGTTAGGTAACAATCTATTTTCACCCTGATTAAGGAAACCTTGCTTAGTCCTGTTCCAACGTTGTACTGTTTCTAAGGATGTATAGATTACACAATCTATATTATTTGTGAAACCACACGGGACTCTGGGTACCCCAAATCCAAAATCTTGGGATTCTAGTAATCATTTGGCAATCTTCCCTCAAATTTGTATTTGTTCACTTGGTTTTTTTTCTTCTTTTTTAAAAAACATCAATTTATTTATTTTTAGTTTTCAACATTCACTTCCATAAGATTTTGAGTTTCAAATATTCTCCCTCTCCTTCTCCTACCTCAATATCAATGTCACCTCAAAATGGTGTACATAGGTTCTATACATACATTCTTATTAAACATATTTTGATATTAGCCATGTTATAAAGAATTGGAAACAATGGGAGGAACCACAAGAAAGAAGAAGCAAAAAAAAGGGAGATCAAGTAGTAGGCTCTTTTTCTGCATCTAGATAGCATTGTCCATCATGGGTATTTTGGAGTCGTCTTAGATCCTTGCATTGCTAAAAAGAGGCAAGTCTATCAGAGTTAGTCATGTGGTTGTTACTGTGCTGATTCAGTCATTTTCACTTGTATCCAACCCTTCATAACCCTATTTGAAGTTTTCTTGGAAAAGGTACTGGAGTTGATGGGGAGGGAATCTAGATCCCAAAAAGAAAAAGCCCCTGGACTTTCCCAGGTAGCCCAGATCTCTGGCTCTGAGGAACTTAGACCATGGCAGTCAATAATCATTTAACTGCCTTAACCCAGGTCAGCCCTTCTTAATATGTTACTTCTGGACCACCCTAGGTTACTTCCCATCCTTTAATCCTATCTACACCCTTTCTCTGTTACCTCTGGTTCACCCCGGGCTATTCATCAATCCTTGATCCCATCCAAATCTTCCTATAATCATTTTCCCTATTATAAAGGGCAGTCTTGTCCCTACAAATTGTTCAGATTCTTAAGATAATGCTGACGTCTACTGGGAACACTAAACCTCATCTCTGACTGAAAGAAGGCTTGAGTGGTTGAATTCTTTTGAGGCAGATCTGTGCCCTTTGCCCTTGCATTTCAGGATTCCCAAGACCCCTCCACAATACAGTGTTTGCCATTTCCTTATCCAGCTCATTTTACAGATGAGGAAACTGGGGCAGAGTTAAATGACTTGCCCAGGATCACACAGCAAGTGATGAGGGCTGGAAAGGGGGTGTGAGACCCCCACAAAGGCCAGGGTACCAGGAACAGGTCATCTGGAGAAGAAATTCATGAACTCAAGCATTGTTGAAGTCAAGGTAAAGATTTATTACACTTTTCAGCAGACAAGAGTTCTTAGGGAACCTTCAACCTTAAAGGGGTACTGGGAAAGTTTATATAGGATATTCTATAGTATCACTGGTACCAAATATGTTAACTAGGTGTTTTGGGGTGGGATTAGGGAGTGGTTAAAGAGTGGTCAGTTCTTAAAGAAACATGCACTTTTGGTAACTACTGTGCAGGTATTTTACCCAAAATTCATTGGGAAATAGCCCAAGACGGGGCTACCTGGTGGTGTGGTTTTAGGCCTGAAACATCACGAAGGTAACCAAAGGTGGTCAGGGCTGACCAGGAAAAACCAGACTTCTCTGGTCAATGTGTTGTTACACAAGATTAACATAAGGGAGTATAGGAATGTCTCAGCCTAGAACACATATGATTGGTCAGTGAGTAGCAAAAGTCATTATGACCCAGTACAGAGCCAGTTCAGTACACAGCTGGTTCAAACTAATGAGTTGTATAGGTGCAGCTGGCTACTACAGGAGGAAGGGAGATAATGGTTGTTGCTAGGGCAGGCTGTGTCCTTGGATTGGGGAGAAACTGCCTGGGATAGCATTTTGAGGCTACGGAGAAATGCGATTTTTAAAGAGAAATGTGATTTTAGAATTGGGGTCCAAGTACATGCACCCAAGCACCCCATCGCAAGCCTGTGTCTGAGGTCAGATTTGATGACTTTAGACACTTTAGACCCAGCACTCTATCTACTGTGCCACCAGGTTTCCCCTTCCCTCAAATACTAAAAATGAAAATCATGATAAACTCCCATTGGAATTCTTACAAAATTTAAATATATTAACAGGTGCTAGGAGAATTTTACTTTAATGTCTTGCAAACTCATGAAAAACAATGAATGGGATGTTAGTATGGACTCTGAACCATAAATCTCAAAAGAAGAGTCTATAAGATAGCTAGCTATCTTAGCTCCAGTGATAGGAGCTGAATGAGTCACATAGTCTTTCTAATAAATGTTCTTCCTCTTCCCTACTGAAAAAACTCTCAGGCATGTTTTATCCATTTTTCATCCTAGACTCATTCTGCAATTTCCTCCTTGCTCTCCTCCCTCATTTTTACCTTTCTTCTCTGCAATAAGTCAAAAGTGTCCTAGGGAAAAAAAAAATTTCTTTTCTGTTTAGCTACTCCTTAAAGGTCTACTACTTGCCTAAATGCCTTCCACTTAGATTTTCAAGTTTTAATGTCTTGAAAGATATTTTTGAGCTGCTTCCAGGCAACCCCAATTCTCACATTTCCACCAAGTGTCAATCTCACTGTTTCTGTTCCACTCAGGCTCTTTTCTAATTCTTCCCCTATACTTGATATGCCCTTGGCCTTATTCATTCCTGTTATGCCTACTTAATATGCTACTTATAGACTCCATAAACCCATCTAGCCTTTCTCCCATCTCAGATCTTTATTGAGAACTTACCAGAGGCAATTCCTAGTTTGCACAGATAACTTTGGGTCCCTTTCTAAGTACAAGCTACATGTAGGAGATGGATGCTTACTATAAGTTGCCATCAAGGGCTCCACTTACTACTATTATTAATAATAATATTTAATATTTCCATAGCATTTACAATGAGCCAGGAACTCTGCTAAGGTCTTTAAGATTATTTTGTCACTTGAATCTCACAACAATCCTGGGAGGCAGGCTTTATTATTATCCTCATTTTATAGATGGGGAAATTTAGATAAACAGAGCTTTAGTAATTTGCCCAGAATCATACAGCTAGTAAGCATCTCAGGTCTTTCTGACCCCAGGCCATGTATTCTACCTCCAGTATTCACCTAGCTGCCCCAGCTACTAAACGCTTCTGTTTTCAATATGTCTTTTATCTTGATTTCCATGACTCTCTCCTTTTAAAAATTTTTAGATTTTAAGTCCACTAGGCAGTATCTATTGTATTGAGCATTCTAGATGGTGCAGAATGCTACTTACTTATCTAATATAGAATATGTATAAGATTTGACAAAGATTAAAAACTTCCAACAGTTTATTTAGTTCTAGATAAATAAGAAATACTTTTAAAAAAATGCTTGCTTGAGATTAAGGTACCCAGGAAGTTTTGTTTTAACTGGTGACTAGAGCCTGATTGAGAGAAAACAAACAACAAGTTTCATTCATACTTTGGAATTTATAATATGGTATAAAGAAATAATTGCAGAAACTGGTATTGGAAACGGTACTGCAGACCATGAATATCCTTGAATATGAAGAAGCTAGGAAGAAAATAAAGGCAAATGGAATTTACATAATTTTCCTTAGCCAATGATCTATATAAAATTCCCAAAGAAGAATGGGAAGTAAAAATGACTAAACGTAAAAACCCTGAGACCGCATGGAGTGGATTTATTGAAGGAAAAGGACTTCAGCAAGAAGGATTTTACCACTAAACATCATTTCCCTAGCTGAAAGATCTTAGTAACTCTCCAACTGAAGTGTTGTATTAGCCTCTACCTCGGCATAGCCAGTGACTGAATGTGGAAAAAAGTCTGTCACTGTTCACTGAAGAGCAAACCCACAAGAAAAGTGGATTGATCCAAGGAGAAAAGTCAATTGATGCATCCAGCAGATGATGAGCTCTGAGAAGAGCTCAAAGTTTGAGCAATCTGACTTGCCTAGGTATCAAAAGTAAAGTGTGGTAGTGAGCCAGAATGGCCACTGAATGACCGTTATGACCTAGGCTCACAGCAAATTGGATCATCCAGCTAATATACTACACCCTACAAGGAGCAAGTCCAGCTGAGGCACTACTGTCACAAAGACACTGTGTCCTGCAAAGAGACATTCCAATAGGCAGTCTGACTAAATTGTGGAGAGACTCATAATGAAATTCTTGAGGACCCTCAGAGGGAAAAGCACTGAAGTCTGGCAGGTCTGAAGTTGTAAGATGCCCTGGTCACATCTTTCCCCTTCCACATGTGCCCCATTACCATGGAATTTTAAGTTGAAGCCCACCCTTTCTCTCCACCCAGACTGTGGGTATTTTTTAGGAAGTTGTATCTCTGATGTTTGAGGGAAATATTTTATTATTACTGTCCCTGTTATGTTGTTTCAATAAATGCTTTTGATAAAGAAATTAACTGACTCTGCTAGATGATTCTTGGGAACGCAAAGCAGTGGGGGCTAATAAGCTAGCCTTTAGGAGGATTGCTGAAACCCTGGGTATAGCAACAACCACCCTCTGTGGCTTCAATGGCTGGTGGCAATGTAAGTCGGGCAAGTGAACTATGAGGGCATATTACCAAAAAATTGCTAGAAAAAACAAAATAACTGCTGCAAGACTGGACCTGTACTTCACAATATGTACCCACAATAAACTTTAACCCTGTACGTGATACAAACATGACATAAAGGCACGTTGGCCCTTCCAAGAACATTGATAATTGGTCACAGCTTCATTCACCCAATGTGCATCCTGAGGTTCCCTGAGCATTTAGAACATGGATGTCAGAGGCAGAACAGTATGGAATTTGAAGGAGAAAAGAGAAAGAAATGTAATCAAGGCAATCTGAAATCAGGAACTAGCACCTTTGTTCCCTCTATTGTCTTCATTTTGTTCCCCATACGGAAATTTTCCACAATCTAACACTGAAAGAAAAAATAGACAAAAACACTTGAGAGGGCTGGAAATATCAATATGGTCAACGACAGAAGCAATTCTGGTCTCTCCCTGTCCCATGCCAGCTTTCACTTTAAAAAAAAATGCAGCAAAGAGCTCTGACTTCCTCCCTCACATCAACAGAAGTTGACTTATTATGATAAATCTTTCATGAATTTAATCAAGGCTTCCTCCCCATCCCCACATTTGTGATTGGATTATCTAAAGGTTTATCAATTTTTTTGAATCTTTGGTTTATCAAATTTAATCAGTTTTCTAAAACTTAGATTCAGTTGTATAATTTCATAGGCTTTTTATTTTCCTTTTTATATATGCCTACTTTTCTAAATTACTGAACTGGTGCTTATTCAGGATTTATAATGTTCTAGGTTTTTAGAGTTTTAGAATGAATTTATTAATTTTCTCTTATTCGATTTTGTTAGTGTGTTTTTGTAGCTATAATGATCTGCCTCAGAACACCCTAGGTGCATCCCATAAATTGTGATATGCAGCCTCATTATCATTCTCTTTCTTGTCATTATTAATTTTTCTATGATTTACTTTTCTACCCATGCAGGATTCAGGATGTCATTATTAAGTCTCCATTTGGGCTTATATATCTTGTTTGCATTACCTATGTTAATTACTTTAATTATATTGTGGCCTATAAAATATATTTAGTATTTCTTTTTTTTAATGTATATTTATAAATTCTCTGTACCCTAACATGCTCTATTTTGGGAAGCATATATTCCTGAGAAATATGAATATTCTTTAATGTTCCAATTAAGAAGACATGAGTATTTCAGATCTAACTTCTTCAGCAATTTCTTCAATTCAAGATTTCCCTTTTTATCTGTAATATATTTTAAGTGATGCACAGGTTATAGAATTTAAATATACACTTATTGTTAATATTATTTCACCATGATAACCTTAAGCATAATGCAATTTCCTTTTTGGTTCTGTTGGTGTTATGAATTTTACTTATACTTTGTCTGACATATTTGCAACATGTATTTTTTTGGAATCATTTGATGTAAAGTCAATTTCTTTTCTCAAACCTCTTGGCATGTAGCTTATTTTTGAGATCCATTTCTTATATTCAGCAAACTGTTGGGAATTATTCTTAATCATTTTGCCAATATTTTTCTTTTTAATGGATTATTAATCTATTTATATTTGGGGTTATGGTAGTTCAATTTGTGCTTTCTTCTATTTCCTTTGTATTAATTTTTATCCTTTTCTCTTTTAAGTCAATACGTTTGCCCTGTAATTAGACTTGTTTAAAGCATTTTAATGTTGGTCTATTTCAATAGGCTCTTCCCAAAATTCCTACTCATTTGCCCACTATCAACTTCTTTGAATATATTTTTTTATTTCTTTTAATTTACTCAAATAGCTAATTTCTTTTTTCTTCCTGCTTATTTACTTATCTCTTCCTCTTGTCTTTTTCTTTCTCTGCTCAGTAAGTTAAGTGATTCAAAATCTCCCCTCCTTTCTAGCCTCCTAGTTTATTATATTCTTTTGTAGCTCCTTTTAAAGGAAATTTTTCTTTGCATTCTCCGCCTCTTCAGTTCTATTCCCTTTCCATCTATTAGGTGTATAGCCTAATTCGTGTGATATACCATTACTTGTTCCATCTTTATCCCCTTGTAACTATCCTGAAGCTTCTGAAATAACAAATATGAATTCCATGCTTCTATCCTAATTCAATATTGTTCCTGCTTTTTGCTATACATTACCACTGGAAATATCAAATCATGAATAAAACAATAGGAAATGGAAGTAATGAAAGAAGGTGTCCTGCTCTTTCATTCCATTATGGAAGAACATAATAATGTAAAGTGTGGTGGAAGTTGTTCTCCATTCTAAGTCATGAAGCCCAGCTCTACACGCTGCCCTGGTCACTCCATATTCCTAATAACTGATAATTCTCATTCTGGGTCTATATCTCCTCCTATCACCTTTGGTTGTTGCCTTCCTATCAGAACCTTTGTATCTCCTCTCTTGAGGTGTGATGCAGCTCTTAGAAGTTCAAACCTCTCTAAGAGAAGGCTTTCTTAATGTTCTAAATACCTTTAATAGGAGACCCAAGCAATTCACTGGGAATGTTCTTTAACAGTACCTTTTTACTTCTCTATCTTGGCTAAGATCTCCTGAAGATTCTCTTATTTCTCATACATGGATTTTATGATATTCTCTCACATTTAAGAGAACTTGGTTTATTTTCTGAAAGAGTACAAACCTGTTTACTGAATTCTAAACTCTTAAGTTTTTACTCATTCTTTTTTTCTTACTGAGACTATGTGATATGCATCTAATTATGAAAAAGGTTTGTAGTTAGCTTTTTTCCCCCCTTTGGCCTTTTTTTCTTTTTCAGCTCTTTCTTGCCTTCCCAGAAACTTGCACTCCTTGGCTTCTTTTCTCATTCTCTGGTTCTAGCCCCTTTCACTGTAGCAGAAGCCTTGAATATTAGGACTTCTGAGTGTTCTTGCACTGGGATATTAAAGGCCTGCCATTGCAGAATGCCTGGCCTGTATCCTGCCCAGAGTAAACTCTGTGGGAGGGACTAGGCCTAGATGGATTTTCATTTCATTTTCTCACAGGCAAATAAGCTCCTATGATAACATACATAATATAGGGTTGTTTTCCCACCTTGAAAATTGGAGTATTCTGCAAGTTGGCCAGAGAGAGCTCCTTACCACCACATCTGGGGGGGGGGGGGGCACCCAAGCTATTCCAGGGCTTGAACATGTATTTTCACTGAACTAGCTGGAGCCTTTCCATGGACCCTGTCCTCTAGCTGCTCCAGCTCTTCCACTAAATAGCCTGAGCGCTTTTCACAACACCTTGGTGTGGTTAGTTGTTTGGGGGTGAGAAGGTTGAGGACAGCCTGGCACAGGGGAGCGCAATGCCTTATATAGCTCCCCTGTCTTTCTGCCCTCCACTCTCATGACTCTAGAATCCACTGCCTATACTCCCTACCCACAAGAGCTTCCACTTTTGTCCTAAGCCCAGAGTGCTGTGGTGTTTTGTGTTTGCAACTGGATTCCAGGCTTTTCTCAAACTGCTGACTAGGACCCAGAGATACTGAGCAGTGAAGTCGTCTGCTGGGGCCTCATCAGTGGGGGATTCTTTTCCCAAAGCCTTGATCTTTCCTCTCTCATTCTACAACTACCTACTCCCCAAGTGCCTCAGATATTTCCCTCCCTCTCTGTGTTCTCTATCACCTTGTCAGGTGCTAGGACTGTCATGTTAGAAAGGAATCTCACCCATACATGCAATTGATTTTGTATTTAATTTGTACACTGCCATTCTGTTGATTAAAAGTATTCCACAAGTTGTAAAAAAAAAAAAAATTGGAGTGAAACCAGCTATGAATCCATTTGAGCTAGGTGAAGTATTTTTTTTTTTTTGCTGAGTTTTAAAAAAAAATTTATTTTTCTTATATTCTCCTTTCAGGTAGATTAATTTAAGCAACTAATTTCCTGTTCATCAGTGTTGGTAATCTTTCTTGAAGAGGAGTGTGATCATATATTTTCCTTTAAATTATCTAATATGTTAGACCATAACTGTGTAGTATTCCCTAACAGCATTCTTTGTTAGATTCTGTGTTTTCTTTCTTATCACTATTTTATGTGACTTGTCAATTTACAATAATGTGGAGTTGAGGTCTTTCACTATTACTGTATTTTTGTCTATTTCTTCTTGTTATTATTAATCCCTCCCTTCTTATTTAAACTGTCAGGTTTTTGGTGCATGTGAACCAATTATTATCACATAATTGTTATTTCTTTTAACCTTTCAGTATTATTAGTTTTCTTTTGTTTCGTTGTCTTTTTTCCTAATTTGACTTTTACTTTATCAGATACTGTTGTAAGTTGTCAACAACCACTAAGTTCTGATTCAATGTTGAGATAAAATGAGGCACTCACAAGTAACTGAACATTCAACAAAGGAGAAGGTTTACTTTGTGTTAGAGTTAGAATATGAAGACATCCATCAAATCTAAGAGTCTGGATTCCACACAGTTTGGACTTTATATTGGCTTCAGGAAGCTGAGTCAGAGAATCTAGGGCCAATCACATTTCACCAGGGGAGACAGCTTCACCAGAAAAGTCACTAGGGAAGTTGGAATCAAAGGAAGCTGTATGGGGAGAAAGCTGTGTCAGGGTAAAGGAAGTTGAATCAGGAAACTGATGTCCTACCACAGCATTGTATACAAAGATAGACCTACATAATTGCATAAATATTAATTGTTCATAAATGTCAAGCCAACATAAAATTATTACAATACTACCTGAATTAATTTAGTTAACTATTGCCATATCAATCAGGCTACCAAATGATTATTTTATAGAACTATAAAAAAAGAATAATGATATTCATTCACATTTACAAAAAGTTAAAAATCTCAAGAAAAATAATGAGAAAGGAGGGGGAAATGAGGACCTCCTATAGTACTAGATCTCAAATTTTACAGCAAAGCTATAATCATGAAAATGTCTTGATTCTGGTTAAGAAATAGAGACTTTGTGGAACAGATTAGGTCCATCTGTTTCCAAAACAAACAAATTTATAACCTAGCTTTTGATAAACCCAAAGATAAATTACAGGGGTAAAATCTTATAATTCAACAAAGTTACTATAAAAACTAGAAAAAGTTTGACCAAAACTAGATATAAAATCACATCTCATACCATGTACTATGATAAACTCCAAATGGATACATGAGTTCTACATTAAGAGTGATATCTAAAATAAGTTAGAGGAGTACAAAAGAAATTATCTTTCAGATCTATGGATAGGGAATGAATTAATGATGACATAAAAGACAAAAGATAACTTACTGCAAACAAAAGCAATGCAGCTAAAATTAAAAGGGAAACAGATAACTGGAGGAAATTTTTACAGCAAGTTTACATAATTAGGTTCTCATTTCTATGATATACAAGAAACTGATAAGTGGTCAAGGGTTATAAACAACTTTCTAAGAAAGAAATTCAAATTATGAATAGACATGAAAAAATATTTCAAATCACTGAGGATAAGAGAAATGCAAATTAAAGCATCTTTGAAGTTATATCCCATAACCATTAGACTGTCAAAGTTGACCAAAAAAGGAAAACAATAAATTTTGGAGGGGGTTATAAAAAGTGGGAACTTTAATTTACTGTTGCTAGAGCTATGAATTGGTACAACTATACTCAAAATTTATTTCTAACTATCCTCCCAAAATTACTGAACTGGGCATAGCCTTTAAGCCTGCAGCACCACTACCAGGTCCATACTCTGAAGAGATCAAAGCAAGAAGGAAATGGTGCTTACATACAAAAAATATCTGTAACAGCCATTTGTGTCATATCCAAGAATTGGAAACTAAGGAGGTTCTCATTAACTGTCGAATGGATGAAAAGCTGAGAATGGATGAAAGTCATGGGATACTACTGCATCATAGCAAATGAGTAAGCCAACGGTTTCTGAGAAACCTAGAAAGACTGAAATGAATTGATGCCAAGTAAAGTGGAGAGAATCAACAACACTGTAAAAACAAATAAATTAAAACACTATAAGAATTCTGGTTGATTAGATGCTTAATTTTCTTCTTTTCTCTTAAAAAATTGTTACGTAAGTTAGCTCTCCATGAGCAGGAGGAGAAATGTTGGGAGAAATTTTGATGATATAAAAGAGACGTTAATAAAATGCATTTAAAAATGCTGATCAATGCAATACCCAGTTGTGATAAAAAAAAAAAAAAACTATTAACTGAGTATGCCACCCACTTGTTGAAAGAAAGATGATATTCTCGGGACACAGAATAAGAAATATATTTTTGGAAAGTCAATGTAGAAATTTGTTTTACTTTTATAATGCACATTTATTACAAGTTCTTTTTTTATTCAACAAAGTGATGGGCAGTTAGAAAAGAGAGAAAATCAGTTTCTTAACTGGACAAACGTATTCAATTGGTAATTGGAGAAAATTAAGTTAATTTTAAAAAATGCATGTTCAGACTAGGTAGGATGCAGTCTATGAGCTATGAGTATTTGCGTATAAAAGGTAGCATTAAAGATAAAATCCACTAACTGTATAATTAGAAAAATAGATGGGGCCAAAATAGCAAAAGAAAGGATGGACAGCCTGAGAGTGACACTTGTACCCAGAAAAATATTGAAACCTAATGGGAGGTCTATAGTCCACTAGGTAGAACCTCTGTAAGGTTTATCAGGAGATATGGACAATAGGTCCACAAGATGACGCACTATAGAAGGTTTATTGTATGTACCCATACTGGTGGGATAATGGTTCCACCTAAATATCAGTAATGTAAACTAATATAAACTACCATTGGGACTTGGATCTCAGATGGAATAAATGAGCTCAGCTCTTGCACATAACTCATGACCTTCCTGTTCCCACAGGGAATCACTAGATTAATAGAATCACTTCAGAATTTTGATTCACTAGATCCAAAACTTACACAAAGGAAAAAATACGTCAGACTGTGCATCAACAGAACATTACCTTCTCTCTTCCCTATTCTCTGCCATGCACAATCCTAAATGCATAAAGATATGACCTGGAACAACACTTGATGGAAGATGAGTGACTGATCTCAGTGAGAAAAGCAGAAAAGGCAATGATTCCCATCTTTTCATAGGAGTAAAAACTTCTTGAGGAATCCTAACATTGCTATGCTAGGAGATGAAGTTTTGTTTCTTTTGTAAAATGCCAAAAATAAAAATAAAAAAGCATTCTTTCTGAAATTTTTGCTTTGAGGATGAGAATTTCTATCTACTCATTCCATTAACCTTTTGCCTCCCTGTCATCTCTTCTATTCCTATTTATCTGTTCCCAGAACATGATTCCATACTCATCTCTGATAGCTGCCATCAGATACCCCTTTGATGTATCAAGTCCTAGAAAATCTAATGAAAAATATTTTTTAAAGTAATAAATGTGTTGTCTTTGAATTTCCCTTTCTGGAAACAACCTGGGAAAGGACTGAATTTGCATAAATGGCTTTTGTCTCCCTCCATTTAAACCACAAGAGGGAGCATCAGCATCTTCATCTTTTCTGTGATCAGTATTAAAGCTTTTAGTTAGGTAACTGTAAGTTAACTTGCTTCAGAATTTCTATAGAGAGATATCAAAGCTAGGTCAACAATATGTGTGTGTGCACACGCATTCATTTCTAAAAGCAATCTTTGATTTTCATACTTTATTGTTACCGCTGTTGCTATTTTAATGTAAAGTAAGTCAGTAAAAAGATATAACGAAAATTAGGGATGTTTGACTTCACAAGGGTCTCAGAAATCAACTCTGAATTAAAACCCATTTAATCAACCCTTTAGTCATATAAACATCAGTTATATAGTTAGTGCTTATCTTCTGTATAGCAAGAAGTATAATATAGGGTTCCTGCCCTCTGGGAACTTAGCATCAAGTTAGAAAGACAAGACATATAAACTGAATAGACATACAAAAGAGTTAAATGAGACATGACAAGAAACTTTATACTTTCATAATGAGTAAGTCCAAAAAATGAGAATCCAAAGGAAATTTAAGTGTACTAGAGTGTCAGAAAATTCTTCAGAGAGGTTGGGAGTTGTTTGAGCTTTAAAGAAAAGGTAATACTAAGTTTGACAGAAAGAGTTTAAGTTTGTGGTGGGATATCCAAGTAGAAGTACACAAGAAGAAATTGGAGATATAAGAATTAGAGCATACGAGAAATCTGGGAATTACTTCTATAGAGGTGTGCATCTATTAAAATTATATTCTAACTGGCCATAGATTGAAAATCCCTTATACTCTTCCCCCATTGAGAAACAAGATAGACAGTTATAAATGTCTTGATGACTGCATACTTTAACCCAAGAAGTCAACATTTCATAAGAATATGCAGTTCCCATTAGTAAACTTTCGAGAGAATATTTATAGAAATTCTTGGATAAAATGGATTTGTTATTTCTATAGTATATCTTAATGATGGAGGTACTGTGGAAGAAAGCAATACTTTTGCCTAATTAGATCTATAGATTTTGAAGTACCTTAAATCTTCAGGGACATTCATTATTTGTATCTCTGGGTTTTGCCAGTGAAAATTTGTTTCAGTATCCAAGGAACCAGAATGTTTTGTAATAAATGAAGTCTTAAATACAATCTTTTGAAAGCACAGTAGGTAAAGGTAAACTATCCTCAAATATTGAGGATATTGATGAAGGTAATGTAATGATTTTTATAAGGACGAGTAAGACTTATTTCAAATAAATGAATAAAAACTGGAAAATTAGGTAAAGGGGAAAAAGTAGAAGGAAGAAAAAAAGCAATGGAATATAGAATGCAAGAGAAGGAATCAATATTGTAATTACTTCCTCCACATATTTGAAAGTGAAAGTGAGAAAAAAATCCTACATAAAGTTTGAAACTTAGTCCCACATCCACAATGGGACAGGTGCTGACATTCTCTCTCTGAAATGTCTTGCATTTAACTCTTAACTTTTCATTTCCATTTCCATTGTCCTTACCACAGTTCACATCTTCATTTCCACTTACCCAGACTATTTGCAGTAGTTTTCTATTTGATCTTTCTATATCTTCTATTTGATCTTTCCATATCCAATTTCAGCCCTTCATTTTGTTGCTAGAGTAATATTTGTTGCTGGGTAACTCAGCTCCTCCTCTCCTGTCTGACTCCCCCTCCCTTTCCTTCTCCTCTCCAAAGGAAGGTAAATTTGGATGGCCAAAAGATGCCCAGTTGACTCAGGTTTTACTGGCAAGTTCCTCTCCTCCCCTCCCCTCTCCTCCCATCCATCTCCTCTCCTCTCTCCTCCTTTCCTTTCCCAAAACCTTAAACCTATTGCACTCTGAAGCTGGGATACCAATGGACCCCTGCCTAAGGGTTCTTCTGGATCCCCCTAGCTTTAGAGAGATTATCAATAGTAACTGTTGTTGATTCCCTCCCAGCCTGATGTCTTTCTTTTTCTTGACCTCATTAAAAGGGCCATGCCCTGGCTGCCTCTTAAATAGTCCTATTCAGTGAATGGGCATTATCTCACCCTAAGTGAGTACCTGCAAAGACCTTGGCCTAAAGGGCCCAAGGTCTCCCAGTGCATCCTGGGTCATCTCCAATCATCCTAATGAATATTTAGTCATTGGATTCAGATGGCTCTGGAGAAGTGAGGCTGGTGACCTGCACAGCCCTCCCTCACTCAAAAACAAAGTCAAGCGAAAGTCATGTCATCATTTCTCAGATGTCATAGTCTTTGGCAATGAAGGCTGAACACAAGAGTAATATCCCTAATCCATGTGATTCCCCTACTCAAAAGTCATTTCTGGTACCCTATTCAATCCCTACAATTGAAAGTAGTCTCTCTAGAGAATTCTGGGAAGATGGCAGAGTAGGTCAGAAAATTTCAAGCTCTCAAAATTTTCCTCCACTAAAGAGATTATATAGTATGTCTAGGCAAACATACAGCCTTGAAAACAAATAAGAGTGGGGGGAGAACTGGGGTTCTCTTGGAGCAATTAGAGAAGACCTGAAGAAAAACCCTAGGATGAGAGTTCCTACCTGTGAAGAGTAAACATCTCCTGGTTAGGGTCCACTTTAACAACTAACAGAAAGTTGCTTTAACAACCAGCCAATTAGCAGCAGGTGCCTTAAACAAGTGACAAACCCTAGGGTTGATTGGTTTGAGAGGCCATCTTTGCACCAGCCAGAGAAACATTTCCCCTGGGACAGTGATGGGAGTTGGGCATCTGAGCTGGGAAAGATGGAGGGAACTTCTGCTGACAAGGAATGCCAGACTCAGCTTGCTGTAGAGAAAGGCAGGGTGAGAAGAAACCAGTACATGCCCAGTGAGCAGAAGCAGTGGGGCAGGGACTCAACTGGCTGTGTCCCTTACAGGAGGCTGAGTTCAAGATCAGAGGGGAGAAAGGAAAAAGAACCAAGTCAGAGACACTATACCTCATAACCCAGGACTAGATTTGAATATAAAAACAAAACTCTGTTTTAATGTGCAGGCAAAGGAGAAACAATCCAACCATACAGCACTACTGTGGGAATAGAGAAGATCGGGGTTTGTCCTCAGAGGAGGATACCAAGTCAAAGAAACCCTCTAATGCTCCAAAGAGTTATGTCAAATGGTCACTTGCTCAAAAAGAATAGATTGAAGAACTTAAAAAAGACAAAATCAAATGAGGGATGGAGGAAAAATTAAAAAGAAAAATACTAATAATACAAGGAAAACAAGAAGATTATGACCAGAAAGGAAATCAATTAAAAAAGGAGATCCAGGGGGTGGAGCCAAGATGGCGGAGTAGAAAAATGCACATACACATAGCTCCGAACCCACAACCCATAGAACATCTGTAAAAAGGAACTCACGGCGAATTCTGGAGCAGCAGAGGCCACAGAACAGTGGAGCAAAGGAGATTTCTGTTCCAGAGGGACCTGCAAACCTCTCGCAAAAGGTCCGTCGCACTGCGGATGCGGAGCCCAGCCCAGCCCTGCCGCGGCACCAAGAGGAGCAGATCCAAGCAGGCTTCAGGGACTGGATCTCCAGCGTCTGCGTGGGTCCCTCCACCCACAGGTGACGGGGGTTGGTGAGAGGGTCTCTTTGGTGGGTTGAGAGGGGAGTGGGGTGCCCCCATAACTCAGACCCCCTCAGGTGGCAACAGTGGAGGCAGGAGCAGACTGGGGCTCCCCAAGCAGGAGCCCGGATCCATTGTTGAAGGTCTCTGCATAAACCCCCTGAGGGAACTGAGCCTGTGAGGCAGCCCTGCCCCTACCTGAGCACCTGAACTCACACTGAATAGCAGCCCTGCCCCCACCCAAAGCCCTGAGGCTGGGAAGCAGCATTTGAGTCTCAGACCCCAAGCGCTGGCTAGGAGGATCCAGAGGCAAGGTGAGTGTGAGGAGAATATTCAGAGGTCAAGTCACTCGCTGGGAAAATGCCCAGAAAAGGGAAAAAACCAAGACTATAGAGGGTTACTTTCTTGGTGAACAGGTTTCTCCTCCCCTCCTTTCTGATGAGGAAGAGCGGTGTTCACCATCAGGGAAAGACACGGAAGTCAGGGCTTCTGCATCCCAGCCCTCTCAATGGGGTCAGACCATGGAAAAGCTCAAAAAGGGCTCAGAAAATTTTGAAAATTATGTTAGAGGACTGGAGGAAAAACTGGAAAGAGCAATCAAAGACATGCAAGCAAAGTATGAACAGCAGATCAGCACCTTGCTAAAGGAGACCCCAAAAAATGCTGAAGAAAATAACACCCTGAAAAACAGGCTAACTCAATTGGCAAAGGAGGTTCAAGAAGCCAATGAGGAGAAGAATGCTTTCAAAAGCAGAATTAGCCAAATGGAAAAGGAGATTCAAAAGCTCACTGAAGAAAATAGTTCTTTCCAAATTAGAATGGAACAGATGGAGGCTAATGACTTTATGAGAAACCAAGAAATCACAAAACAAAACCAAAAGAATGAAAAAATGGAAGATAATGTGAACTATCTCACTGGAAAAACAACTGACCTGGAAAATAGATCCAGGAGAGACAATTTAAAAATTATGGGACTACCTGAAAGCCATGATCAAAAAAAGAGCCTAGACATCATCTTTCATGAAATTATCAAGGAAAACTGCCCTGAGATTCTAGAACCAGAGGGCAAAATAAATATTCAAGGAATCCACAGAACACTGCCTGAAAGAAATCCAAAAAGAGAAACTCCTAGGAACATTGTGGCCAAATTCCAGAATTCTCAGGTCAAGGAGAAAATATTGCAAGCAGCTAGAAAGAAACAATTCAAGTATTGTGGAAATACAATCAGGATAACACAAGATCTAGAAGCTTCTACATTAAGGGATCGAAGGGCATGGAATAGGATATTCCAGAAGTCAAAGGAACTAGGACTAAAACCAAGAATCACCTACCCAGCAAAACTGAGTATAATACTTCAGGGGAAAAATTGGTCTTTCAATGAAACAGAGGACTTTCAAGCATTCTTGATGAAAAGACCAGAGCTGAAAAGAAAATTGGACTTTCAAACACAAGAATGAAGAGAAGCATGAAAAGGTAAACAGCAAAGAGAAGTCATAAGGGACTTACTAAAGTTGAACTGTTTACATTCCTACATGGAAAGACAATATTTGTAACTCTTGAAACTATTCAGTATCTGGGTACTGGGTGGGATTACACACACACACATGCACACACGCACACACGCACACACACATAGAGACAGAATGCACAGAGTGAATTGAAGAGGATGGGCTCATTTCTTAAAAAAATGAAATCAAGCAGTGAGAGAGAAATATATTGGGAGGAGAAAGGGAGAAATGGAATGGGGTAAATTATCTCTCATAAAAGAGGCAAGCAAAAGACTTTTTAGTGGAGAGAAAAAGAGGGGAGGTGAGAGAAAAACATGAAGTTTACTCTCATCACATTCTACTAAAGGAAGGAATAAAATGCACACTCATTTTGGTAGGAAAACCTATCTTACAATCCCGGAAAGTGGGGGATAAGGGGATAAGCAGGGTGGGGGGGATGATAGAAGGGAGGGCATGGGGAGGAGAGTGCAATTCGAGGTCAACACTCATGGGGAGGGATAGGATCAAAAGAGAATAGAAGTAATGGGGGACAGGATAGGATGGAAGGAAATATAGTTAGTCTTATACAACACAACTATTATGGAAGTCATTTGCAAAACTACACAGATTTGGCCTATATTGAATTGCTTGCCTTCCAAAGGGAAGGCGTGGGGAGGGAGGGAGGTAAAGAAGTTGGAACTCAAAGTATTAGGAACAACTGTCGAGTAATGTTCTTACCAATAGGAAATAAGAAATACAGGTAAAGGGGTATAGAAAGTTATCTGGCCCTACAGGACAAAAGAGAAGATGAAGACAAGGGCAGAGAGGGATGATAGAAGAGAGAACAGATTGGTCATAGGGGCAATTAGAATGCTTGGTGTTTGGGGGTGGAGGGGACAAAAGGGGAGAAAATTTGGAACCCAAAATCTTGTTAAAATGAATGTTAAAAATTAAATAAATAAATTAAAATTAAAAAAAAAAAAAAAGGAGATCCAGAATCTTAAGGAAGAAAATGACTCCTTGAAAATCAGAATTGGGCAAGGTGAAGCCAGCAAAGTTATAAGAGATGAAGAAATTATATACATATATATGTATACATATTATATTGTATATAATATATATAGAGAGAGAGAAGTAAAGAATAAAAAAATAGAAGAAATGTGAAACATATCATAAGAAAAACAATGGATCCAGATAACAGATCAAGAAGAGAAAATAAGATTAATTGGACTATCTGAAAGTTCTGATCAAAAAAAGAATCTTGATACAATAAGATAAGAAATTATTAAAGAAAGTTGTCCTGAAGCATTAGAACAAGAAGGGAAAGTAGAAATAGAAAAAATCCAGTTTTCAGCACCTGAAATAGATCCTTCAAGGAAAATTCACAGAAATATTATAGTTAAATTCTGAAACCCCCAGATCAAAGACAAAATATTACAAGTGCCAAGGAAAAACAATTTATATATGACAGGACCATAATTAGAATCACAAGATCTAACACTGGCAACACTAAAAGATCACAGGTCTTGGAATACTAAATATCAAAAAGCAAAAGAATTAGGTGGGGTCTCCACCCCAAAAATAACATACTCAGCAAAGTTAAGCAAAATTTTGAATGAAAAAAATTGATCAACTGTCAGACTTTCAGGACTATCTTTAAAATCCCTGAGCTCAATAGAAGAGCAAAGAGAAATATAGAGTACATACCAATTAGAAGGGACTAAATAAGCATAGAATGCTTAGCTTTTATGTATGGAAGATGTAACACCTATATCTGAGATTGTTACTAGTAATTAGGTAGCTTATAAGAAAGACTGGGGTACACCTGAGTATGATATGACTTCAAAAAGTAAAACCATTCAAGAACAGCTAAAAGAAGAATCATCTTACTTATATAAATGAGGTGCAAAACTAAGAACCAATACACAGGAATTAGATGGGGGAGATGGGCTATTAGTTCTGGGAACCTAGGTTTAAGAGAAGAAACTGCATATACATTTAGAAGAATATAAAAATCTTCTAAATTCAGAAAGAAGTAAAACTCTAAGGGGATAGGGAGGAGAAGATAAAGAAGGGATATTTAGAGGGAAAGGTGAGGGAATATGTTAAAAGGGGGATATTAAAGGGTCTTTAGATTTAGGGGAATGGGAGGATAAGGGAAGGATTGTTGGAGCAGGGGTAGATTAAGTAATAAAAGGGCAAAGTAGAAGGTAGAAGTAAAAAGGGGAACTAAGAGAGATAGAAAAAAAGAGATATGCACAAACAAAAACAAGATCAGGAGTAGAATCTCTTAAGAAAAGGAAAAGTGTATAAATGTATATATGTATATGTATATGTATATATCAATACCTATATACAAATATATCCATGTTGAGTTGTACCCTCGGCACGACAGGTAGGGGGGAGGAGGGGGGAAAGAACAAAGTAAAAAGTATACAGCAGAGAACAAAAGAAAATCTACAAAAAAGTAAAGAAAAATGGACAGCTATCATCATAACACACAGAATTTAATATATAGGCTTTCTTAAAATCATAAATTATTGTTATGTATTCTGAATCCTCTCCTATGTTCTGCTGTGCACAAGACATGTTTTCTTTCTTTTTTCTTTTTTTATTTAAATTTATAATGTTTCTCTTTCTTTTCTTATATAGTTAAGTCTTAGTATTTGTTGCAAATGAAAAAAAAGAAAGTCTCTCACTCCTCTTTATGCCTGTTTTTGGCACTTAACACATTCTGACAAAGCTATATTTATTTGTGCACATGTCTTATCTCACAAAGGAGACTAGAATATACTAGAATAGAAACTTCTTAAGGAAAGAGAACTTTAATCTTTGTATTCCCATAATACTTAGCTCATTACTGTATACAGTTGTTGCTGTATTTGTCCTTCATTCTTGATGAGGACCATGACATCAGCGAGATGATGACATGACTTGCAGGTGACTTTGATTTGAGTGAGGGAGAGCTTTGCAAGGTCACCAACCTCACTTTTTCCTCCAGGGCCATCTGGGTCCAGTGGCCAGATATTCATCAGGATGACTGAAGATGGCCCAGAATGCGAGACCCTGGCCCTTTCAGGCTAAGGTCTTTTCAAGTTCTCACTCATGTACATAGTATTGGAATACAGAAATGATCTGTGGTTTCATTGTCTTAGAATTTTCTGTCACCAAGAAAGACTGACAATAGTGTACGACCCAGAAATTAAGTCTTAGGGGGTTTTCTGAGGCACACGGAGGTTAAATGACTTAACCTATTATCCTACAGCTAGTACTGCAGATATGGTTTGAACTCTGGTCTTTTATACTCCAAGTAGATTGTGTACTCAAAGATGTTTGGTGGAGATACTATACTAGCCTGTAAACTTGTATAGCAAAGGTCTGAGCCTCAATATAACCTTAGATCATTGAAGTTCCAGTACGGAGTCAGAAGTATGGATCTTCTCAAGGGAAGGATTTTGGACAAATCCGGTACCCATTCAAGCTATAGAGCACACCTATCCATTTCTTTTTAGCCACAGAGTACAGATGTAATCCTTTCCTTCCTTAGACCACCAAAGATCTAGAGCTGAATTAGATACAGCCAAGATGGTCACATTACAGATGATCTTTGAAACTACCTTTGTGGTAGATGCAATTTCTACAAGTCTAGGCTCATCTTCTAAACTAGTTCTTTCCCTAAAAGCAAACAAACAAACAAACAAACAAAACCCACTGTCCCTCTGATTTAATTGGACCCAGGACTTGAAGGCTTGAGTTGCTGATTCAGATTTCTGATAACCTCAGGGCTTAAAAGCGTCAATCCACAAAGAGTCAGTACTCTTTAATTTTAGCATGTTTCCTTCTGCTTTGAGAGTCACCACACTCTGCTCTTTCCATTCAATAGATAAACAAATCTTTTGTTAACTGTGAAACGTACACATATCTTTTTGTTCCAATCTGAAATTTGGTTTGTCCAACTGGCCTCAGCAAAGGCTGATTTAAACAATATGTTTTAAATCCAGCCCTTCGAACTTGGACCAGAGAAAGAGTATTAACTGAATGCCACTGGAGGTGAGAAAGAATGATCTGGTGGAAGGAGTGTCAGATGTGGGGCCAGAAAATCTGTATGTAAATCTGAGCTCTGCTACTTACTGTCTGCGTGACCCTGGGAAAGCCAGATCATTTCACAGGTCAGTTCTTTCAACATAAAATGAGATGACTGGATTTGATGTTGAAATTCTCTTCCCACTCTAAATCTATGATCATATGAGGTGAGCTGAGATAAGGGAAGAAAATATTTAACTCCATTTGTTCCCCTGGGAAAAATCACTTCAAAGAGAGAACCTGCTTAATGATCATTTTTTTTAAAAAAAAAGTCTATTTCTGCAACATATCTTGTCATAAAAATCTAAATTACTTTTACCCTCACGATGGTCATATATCATCATAATCCTTTTTGAGGTGGAGGAAACTAAGAGCTCCAGGACACACAAGTCAGGTGTTCAATAAAATGTTTCTTCATTCTAAAATTAATGTTTTCTTAGTGGACTGTGTTATTTTTTTCCATTTCATTTGAAAACAGGATGCTCCACTCCTACTCTCTCTGTTGGCTTGTAGAAGAAACAAATTTTTAAACCGGTGTTTCTTAGCACCAACTTTCTTGTAAAAGCTGTAGCAATCATTATTTAAGAAAATCAGTTGGAAGAGCTAAAGGTTCAGTAGGTCATTAAACAGCAATAGAAACAAATATAGCACAATCCTATAGTGGTAAATGGGCAATTTAGTTTTATTTTGCAAATAGGATGAAGAGAAAGCTTTACAATGAGGCAATGTTTGGGGTAGGGTTGGGGGTGATGAAGAGAAGTTCTGGAACTGATTGCATTTAAAACCAGAGCAGTAAATAGAGATAAATATAATTTTAGTAATATAACTATTTATAGATCATATACATATGGGAATACATGGATATACATGTCATATATTTATTTATTTTTAAATACACACATACATACACATGCACACATACATATGTTATAACTTATCATTGTTTTTTTGGATAAATGTAACTTCATACACTTCCTTGCATGTAAATATAATTAATTTTAGTGAGTATATCTGCTTATGTAAAATAAATACAACTCATCTAATTAAGGTCATTTTGTCTCAGTCTTAGTCTGATCTGCATATGGCTACAAATCTATATAAAATCAAAACAAAGTCCTGCATTTTCTGCATGCTTGATTTGATTTAGAAATAATTAAAAGAAAAAGAGGAGATCATGGCTACGTAGGTCTAGAGTCAGAGGAATGTGGGTTACAATCTCTCAACTTTGTCATTTTCTACTAGTTTGACCTCAGAAAAGATAGAACTTCTTCGGATCTCAGTTTCCTCATCTGAAATACACAGGGGTCAGACTAGATGACCCATATAGCTCTAAATCTTGTATATTTGAGAACTTCTGATCCTAACTGTGTAAGGTACCAATTCTTAGGTTTCTGTCTTATATAAGTCTTCAAATAGGGGCAGAACGGCATCCTATAAACCTGACTGTATGCTCCAACACACACAGACAGACACATACACACACACACACACGCACACACACACACACACACACACACACACACACACACACACCAACCTCCATGCTTCCATACCCAACAAACTAGGTGAAGGAAGAATGAAAGGATAGAGAGGAGTGATCAATTCAAACAGCATTTCTTCTATCCGAATGATTACAATCTTTCCTGATAACCATAAGCTGGATCTATACCTGATCAATTCTAAGAGCTTTCTTGGACAAAATTTTGGGTGTTGCAAAGCACTTGACATACATTATCTCATCTGATCCTGACACTAATGCCATGAGAGAAGTACTATAATTATCACCATCCCTAGGTTAGAAGATACTGAGGCTTCAAAAGTTTCCAAGACTTGTCTATGGTTACATGACTAATTAAACGCTAGAGGCAGGAATGAAACTAAGGTCTCTTTCTGTAACTTACTATATGTATGACCCTGTGCAAGTAAGTTTATCTCCTCAGGCCTCAGCTTCCTCATTTGTAAAATGAGAGGATTTGATTAAATGGACTCTGAGGCTCATTCCAGATCTATTTAGTACTATAATCCAACCTTCTTTCCATGATATTATTGTGTAAAATATATGCAAACATACATATAAATATATATACACATCTATCTGTCTATATATATACATGTGTGTATGCATACACATGTATATCATATATGAGTATACATGTGCATGTACTATTGATCCACCATGGTGTAATGAAAAGACTCATAGGATCATATCTCTAGAGTATATGTGTGTGTATGTGTGTGTGTAAGATATTTATATCTTACACACACACACACACACACACATGCACACACACACACACGCATACCCCCAGAGTGGCTTACTTATGTGATAAGAATTTACCTCCTTTACTTTAGGCCACAAATAGCTTGGCTATGTTTATTCTAAGATAGAAACAGACAGATGGACAGACAGGCAGATGCAGAGAGACAAAGACAATAAATTAGGAAAGTAATACAAGGAAAAGCCAAAGGAGAAAAAGAATACAATGTTTTCATAACACACTTTGCTATCACATTTTCTCCATATTTTGGGCATCTTTTAGAACATATTTAGGAGCAGAGAGTGGAGAATGATCACAAAAGAGAATTATATGTATAATTTTACATATATGGAATACAAAGATCACCAGTTTGAAATAATTCACTATTCATAGAGACCATGGCCTGCTAGCTTTTTCATCTTATTGATCTCAGTTCTATGGTATTGTACTATTGGTTGATCAATTTGTGTCCAATATGCTACCCGTATTCCAATTTTTATGAAGTACTTTTGACCCATAAAATTTTTATAATGCTTCCACATGTCCATTAAAAAGTAATCAAGGACATCAGACTATTCTAATTATCATTTTAATATGGCAATAACAATTATGAAAGTGTATTTCATCTTGCTATATGAATATATACTATTAACTGAAAAATTCTCCATGCCACTTTTGAACATCATAATTCATGATTTATAAATGCAAGGATCTGAGTCATGGCAAAGACAAAGCCAGAGAAGTAAGCAGTCAAGCAGTGCTATCATGCCGCAACAAGGCCTGGCTCCCTTTCTTGCCCATGGAAATAGTATGTTTCTCACAATTTCTAGGAACATTTGGTTATACAGAAATATAGATATAACTTATTGAAACTCTAATTTTGTATCATATCCCAACATGAAAGCCACATTCAAACCTACTTGAACTGGGAATCCTTCAGGCATCATATTCTTTTATTTTCAGGGCCAGACCACTCCAAGGTAATTAGTATTTCCCCAGAAGTACAGGTCCAAATGAGAATGGACCATAGTTTTAAATTTAGTTAAGTCTGATTATCCTTAGAGCTCAGATATAGTCTTATTCTCATTGGTCTTGGACTTTCTTGTAGATTTGACTAGAGGAAAACTCAGACAAAAATAAATTAGGCCTCCTTTCTTGAAAGACTGAATGAAGCCCGCAGGACTATCTTGAATCAATCATACCTCATAGAGACCTGAAGTGCCCTAGGTTAACTTTAATGCCCCAGGCATGACTCATACCCCAGTGCTATTTCGAGGACAAAGCCAATAGGTGAGGTGAAGGTTCACCTCATATCTAATCAAGAATTAAAAAACATGTGGCACATTTAGAGGCAAATACCAGAGTATACACGAGGAAGCCCTTTTCTGGTAGCTCCAGTTGACAGATATGATATTCATCTCATTCATTTCTAATAGTTAAGGTCCATAATTCCCCCTCTTTAGCTTATTGCTACCATATTCATTTGACAAATGAGATTCCTGGCTGTATTTGATATATATGCAGATACGAAGTAAATAATACAAAGGTACTGTCAGACTATTAGCATCAAATGTATGTATTTAGTGCCGTCATTAAATAATCACAGATTATCATAGTTGCCTTCATGTTGCATAATGTAGGTTATGAGATATGAGAAATTTAAAATTCACTGAAAATGTTTAAATGCTTGAAATCTACTCTCATTTCCTCAGTTTACGAGTGTTCGAATTTTTTGCTGATAGAATCACAGCTTCTCTGGCTGGTCTTCCATATTTCTGCCCTTTCTTATGTCCAGGAGGGAGCTAACGAAACTTCCCATCTGAGTTAAGAATACTAGTAATTAATGCTTATACAGTGTTCTAAACTTCGCAAAGCATTTTACATGTATTATCTCGTTTGACCTTCACAGAAGCCTTAAAAGGTAGACGCTGTTATTCTCCCCATTTTGTACATTAGGGAATCAAGGTTAAATGACTTGCTAAGGGTTACTCAGCTAATAACTATCTTAGGCAATGAATTCAGGTGTCACTGACTCCAGGTCCAGCTAGACTACCTAGTTGACTCTTATCTCCATTTGACAAATGAGGAAACCAGCATTCTGAGGGATTACACAACTTGCCCATAGTCACACTACTAGTAAGAAAAAAGAAGGAACATTTTAATCTAGGTCTTCCTGATTCCAAGCCAATTATTTTTTCCACTATACCGTACAGCCTAGTTATATTTTATGCTATAGAATTTACACTAGTATGCTTGAATTATCTGCCCCTGCTACCCAAAGATATAACCATTTCCTAGGGTTAAAGGTTAGGAAGACTTAGGAAAAAAGTTGCAGAAGGTGGAGTTTGCCTTCAGTTCATATTCTCCTTCAGTATAGCTTGTTCCCCCTTCCTATCACAGTTCCTCCATTTTTACTTTGTTTAAAGGAAAAAAAAGTGAAAAAATCATATTTTTAGTCATAAACTCAGTATTTTAATTGACTAAAGACAGAGCATTCTGGAGAGTTCCCTGCCCTAATTCTCTATTCTTTTCCTCTTCTCCTTCCTTCTCTTTTCCTTTCCTTCTCACCTTTTTAGCTCCTTATTCTCTCTAACCCCTACCCCCCATTCTCAATGTGGGGTAGGAAGCAATGCGAAGGAAAATAGTAAGAAGTATTACCTTTTCCTGGAGATATCAATCTAAGAAAATAAGTTCAGTTACATTAGTCTTTCCTTCCCTAGAGGGAGGTGAGGATTTTTCAGGTTTTGCTTTTTAATGAGTGTGTCAGGAAGAAAAAGAATAGGATAGTGTCAGAGAACAGCTTTGGTCATATTTGACATGGTGATGAAGAGGGGTTTGTTAATTCAGCTTCCATAGGGTGGAATTGTGGGGAGTGGGGCTGCTTTGGAGACCATTCCCCACAGACAAAAATTATCCTGTGGAGATTAATCAATTGAAGTGCTGACCCTACAGGCATCAAGAGGAGGAATATAATTCCCAATGCTTTTTCACTCTCCAAGGAAATTCTTAGAGAGTGGCTTATAACTTGCTTCTACTATTTTTGTCAATCTTTCTGAGAGTAGGGTATTATATTAAATGGATAAGAGGGGAAAGAGAGGGAGAGAAAGATGAATTAAATAGCTAAGTGCTAATAAATTCCTGGAAGTAAAGTCTTAAATAAAAATGGGCCAGGTATGTTGACACACATTCTTTTCAGTCCCTTGCCTTCCCACCAGGTCAAAAATCAAGGGGACTGCTTCCTCCCAGGAGGTGCCAGCATACCCAGCCCATGTATTTTTATGCTTGGAATACACACTTATGAAAAGGTCTTTCTTTGAACTCTAGGTATGCTTGTCCTGCTCTTACTCCACTTGTTTTAGGACCAAGATGTTCTTTTATGGGTTACCACCATTAGATTTCTTCCATCCTTACTACCACTTAAGTGCACTGTAACAGTAGGTTTCTAGTGAGTTATTTGCCCCAACTAGAAGAATGTCTAACAGTGAAGTAAGATTTGAGGACTACATTTCTCAAAGTACATCAGATAGTCATTTGCAGTTAGAGATTCCTTTTTGGTTTCGCGACCTGGGTCTCAGTATTCCTGGAATAAGAACCCTTAGTGGAGAGGAGTAACTCAGAGAGAACAATTGTAGGGAGTCAGCTTCTGCCAATCCTGTTGACATCTTTCCATCACAGACCATTCTTGTATTTCTAGGATGTGTTGATCTGTTCCTCTAGGGTTCTACTTACCATCCTTGTAACTTCTAAATACAAATATACCTCCTTGCACAACCTTTATTAAAATGTAAGCTTCTTGAGAGCAAGAACTGGCTTCATTTATGTATTTGCATCCCTAATACTCAGCACAGTTCTTGGTGCAAAGAATGTATTTAATAGACACATTTTCATTCATTAATCACTTCCAGGTATCAGACTATAGAGACATAGAAACGCTCACATAGGACACTTCAGGAATGCAGTGACTACAACTTCTCTGACACCATCCCCAAAGGAATATAATCAGTAGACCAATGAAACATGAAAGACAAGCCTAAGAGCCCAGGTTTCTGAGTCCGTGCTACTCAAAGGCAGCTAAATCTCAGAACTGAAGAGTAGAAGAGATCTCTGAGTCCACTTAATTCAATCTATACCTGACTGAGAATTCTCTTCTCCAAAACCCCTGGCACATTTCTCTGTTTAAAAACATCTGATGATGACTGGAAATGACATTGAAAAAGAGGCATTAATAACTGCTTTGCCACTGCACCCAAAGGATCACGAGAACTTTCTATCTGATGTGCAATTTGTAATTTCACATGTATTGTCTCCCCTATTAGAATGTGAACTCATTAAGAATAAGAACAGTCTTACATTTATTTTGTTCTTCTCAGCATTTAATACAGTGCTTTGCACCCAGTAAAGACTCAATAAGTGCTTCCTGTATTTATTTATTAATTCATTCATACTTTCAAATGAAGTCTACTCCACTTTTTTAGTGTTCTAATTGTTAGGGCAGGTAAGTGATGCAGTGGATAGAGTGATGGGCCTGAAGTCAGCAAGACTCACCTTCCTGAGTTCAAAGCTGGCCTCAGATGCTTATTAACTGTATGACAAATCACTTAACTCTGCCTCAACTGTAAAATGAACTAGAAAAAGAAATGGCAAACCACTCCAGCATCTTTGCCACGAAAACTCCAAACGAGGTCACAAAGAGTCAAAAATAAATGAACAGTTGTTAGGAAGATTTTTTTTTTATGAAAATCACCCTTTATTTCTCTGTAATTCTATCCTCATGGGCAACTCTCTACAGGGTGCAGACATCTTGGCTGGTTACCTAAACACTATACTACAACTGAGTTCCTATTCTTCACTTCTCATAAGTATCCTGGCTATAGCAGCCCATGATAGAAAGGATGAGGCCATTAACTGCTTTCCAGAGCTATAGCATTATGAAAACCTGCCATAGAAGTGATATTTTTTCCCTGCTTTTCTGTCACTTCCTTCTTTTCCACCCCACTTTCAGTCCTTCTAAGAGCTAATTGTTAATATACAAAGCTTTAAGGTTTGCAAAGCTTTTTAAAATATAATCTTATATTATATTCACCACCAGATTGAGAAATATGTGCCATCATTGTGCCCATTTTACAAATAAGGAAATACTGAGGCTGGCAGAGGTTAAGTGACTTTCCTGGGGTCATATCGATAGTTTCTAAAGCTCAGTTTGAATTCAGGTGTTCCTTACTTCAGGTCTAGTAGCTTAGCCACCTGAAAGGCAGCATAGATGTCCTTTTAATTTATACAAATTCAGATTCTGAGAACTAAAGATAAAGAATTTCATTCTCCAAAAACAATACAAGGTATCTATAAATGGGTTAGTAATGAAATACACATGCACACACATACACACACACACACGGCATTATGACTTTTGCACTGCATTTTGCATGCATGATCTCACTTTGTCCTCACAACAGTCCTCCAAGATAATTATTATATTTAATATCCCTGGCTTACAGGTAGGGAAACTGAGGCTTGCCCATCTTCACACAGCTACTCAGGGTAAGAAGTAGTTTTCAAAACTAAGTCTTTCTGCAGATCACCAGCATCTAGTACTCAGCCCACTGTCTAGGTTCGTGCCCTATTTGTCAAGGTCCCAAGGACAAAGAAGAAATAACACACCAAAATCAGAAAACTAAAGAGATTTATTACTTTTGCTATTATTTCACTCTTTTCATTTTTTAACTATTTTCTATACCTCTTAAATCTTTTTGGTCATGTCTTCTTACCATGATCTTTCAAGACTTTCTCAAACCCTGATTTTTATAAGACCTGACACATGTCCTATCATTTTAAAAGTGCCTGATTTTGTCCCCTTTATCCTATACAAACACCCATAGGCAAGAACACAGAGACACACAATAAGGTGTACATGTTAATACAGACACAGTCAGATATCTGAGGATGCAGTTCAATCCTGCATGCACTGAGGTCAGAAGTTATCTATAGTTCTTTTTGACTAGTCAAGAGAGTGGCTGACATGAAACAAAGCTGACCTTATGCTTCCAGATATTTTTTTCTCAGCAGTCCCATTTAGTTTACTGAGTTAGGAAGGTATTATTTTCAGGGATCCAGAAACTTTGCAAGAAAAGAAGGAACTCCTTGGAAAGTACATTTCTGGGGGAATCCTCCTGGAAGTCAGGAATCTGTGCATATGAGATTTTCTAAGTCATCAAGTCAAGCATTTATTACATGCTAACTATGTTCTGTGTTCTGTGCCAAGCACTGGAATAAATATAAATAGAAAGAAATCTAATCCATTCCCTCAAAGAGTTTACACTGTAATCAGGGATGACAAGTACATGGAAGCTGAAAAGGAGCAGGCAAAAGGGATTAAGGTTCCTTGCATGGAAGCATGATAGAAGAAATCTATAGTGCAACCTGGAGAGTAATGAAACATAGCTATCCTGGGCACTCTCCTAAAATAGTGGAGTCACCCATTTAAAGAGAGAAAGAGAGACAGAGACAGAGAGAGAGAGAGAGAGAGAGAGAGAGAGAGAGAGAGAGAGAGTCAGAATTTCCATCTGTAAAATGAGGGAGTTCAATTTTATGTTTTTTGATGTTCCTTCCAGCTCTAAATATCATAATCCTATTCAACCAAGCTATCAAACCTATTGCAAGATCTCAATCCTGTTCAACTGTTCTCTAATTTCTTTAGCATTTAAGACCTAATCCATCCTCTTAGCATCAACCCTTCTACCCTCTTTCCTTGAATAAAGAAAATGGCAAGTCTCTACATGTGGTTATGGAGGTGAAGTGGAATGGGGAGGGTTTTAAATGTGCCTTCACCCTCCAACTCCATCTTTAACCCAGGGCTATAGTCAATATTGTAAAAATATGTGAAAAGAATGTGAAGGGAAGACATGAATGAGAATGTAGAAATCCTATTGAAAGGAGATGGGAAACTTCTTGTGAGAAAAATTTGCTAGGTATACAGTGTTTGAGGGCAGACAGTACTACCCTACCTCCCAACCTATCTCTACCCCAGATGGAGAATCCAGATTGAATCAAGCAGAACACTAGACAGAAAAAAAAAATTAGTCTGTCTGAAGTATATTTATGGAAATTATTTCTATCCTTGTTTTTTTGCCAGGATGAGTTCAATGTTGCCTAGTTGTGTCTCATCCTAATAATTCACTTTTATAATCATTTTCTGAATGCTTGAGATACATGTTTGAATTTACTAGCAACTTTCAGATCAAAATAATACAATTTCTAATGCTTGGAACGGTCCAATAATGCAACAAAGTGGTCCATTACGTACTAAGCATGACATCGTGAGGGAAATTCACAGATAATATTATAGAATAGCAATGTACTGAAAGGGGCTACTCAGGACTGAATGAAAAAGAACATACTAATCACTTATGATGCGCAAAACATTGTGTTAAGTGCTGGGGATACAAAGAGGAAAGCAAGATAGCCCCTGCACTCAAGAACACATTGGAAGAAGGATAACAATGCAAAAAAAGAGGTGGTTTCAGCTATTTGTTGGATGGAAAGGTCCAGTGGTCTTTAGGGAGCACTGGCAAAACAGATGATAGCAAATCATTTTTAGGGTCACTCTCACTTGTAAAATGACATCTGCTTCCAATGTTGAACCTTATGACAATGCCAAGAATTTTGATGACAAGAGTTTCTCTTCCAGGTTTTCAGTAACTATCGTTGCTAAAGGGGGGATGGTTTGGGTGAGGGACAAGGGAGAGGAGGAATTGTTTTTGAAGCACCTGCCGAGGCAGTTGACAAGTCCCATTTCCACAAGGATTACATATGACACCTGTGTCTTTGCCCCAGGATGTCTTGCTGCTTAAGATGTATTAGAATCTCCTGAAACAAATGTCAGGAAAAGGCTGGATGAACATTTGTTAAGGTTGTAAAAGATGATTCTTGATTAGACATTGGTTGGACTAGTTGAGCCCTGGGGCTTTGGATGATATGGAACACATTTCTCTCCCAGATGTGGGGTTGGGTTGGCACCCTTTCTGTTTCCCCTCCTATATACTCTCTTTTACGCCCTATGTGATTTCTCAAAAATAGTGTGAACAATGATGAAAATGCATATTTAGATGGTACCTTATGGTTTCAAGTACTGAAGCAGAACAAATCCATCATCATAAACCTGGAGTTAGGACCCAGGTTTTAATCCAAGTCCTGCCACCTTGGACAAGTTATTTCACTTTTCTGGACCTCAGTTTCCTTATGTGAAGAAGCAGGGAAAATAATACCAGACTGATTTACCTCATTTGAGAGTTGAAAACAAAGATAAGTAGGAGCTTGTAAGAACACAATTTCACTTGATGTATGCAGTTTCACCAAGGCCAAGTAAAAAACAAACTGTTCTAGTTTGAAGATTCAGCTTCATATCTTATCCAACCATCTACCCAGGTCATCTCAGTATGTTCCTGCCATTACTGACCTACTCCTTCCCAATCGAAGTGGGACCCTTCACAACAGATTTGAGACCTGGATCTACAGGTCTTCCTGAACCCATGCTCCATTCCAGGAGAGCATCTTCATCTGCTTATCTTTAGAGCTCCTGCCTGAGGGCCTATCTCAGCTAATTGGTGACTGAATATGTGCAATTTAGTCCCCCTAGCCTACTCTGTCTTCTGGGTAGTTCTAGAGAACAGACTATACATCAACTTTATATTCCATCTTATCATTTATCCAGGCAATCTCCCAATCTACCTGCTTTTAAGCACAAATCTTCCCAGTCCCCATCCTCTTCAGAATGTGACTCTCTTTTATATGTTGCTTTCCTTTTTTTTTGAATATAAGCTCCTTGAAAGCAAGAACTATCTCTTTTTAAGAAATATTCATGTCTCCAGGACTTAGCACAGTGACTAGCACATAATAATTGCTTATGAATACTTTTTTATTGGTAGAAACCTGAAAGATATAGAACGTGTGATTCCTGGGGGTAATTTTTGAAAGATTAGAAAGAAAATAAGAGCCACAATGTGAATGGAAAAGATCATGTGTTATAGGAATTTTCTCAAAAACAAAATAGAATGTAGCTTAAAGAGTCATAAGTCTGTGAACTTTATTTCAATTTCTAAGGATATTCTAAAGATTATTATAAAAAGAATACTTAGTGAAGGTATAGAAAAAGAAGTATTAGACTCATACCTATCTTTGCTTCAACAAAAATATGCCATGCTCTGCAAAAATAATATCCTTTTTATGATGACGTTATGAAAATGAGAGATCAGAATAACATTATTGACATAATACATGAAGATTTTTAACAAAGTATTTGAAAAAAGTCTACCATATTACTTTTATAGAGAAGATAAAGAGACGAGGGCTAGTTAGCAGGAAGGATGGATGGGGAACTGGAGGAATGGTTAAGATCCAAACAGTACTCATCGATGGTTCAATGTCAACTTGGAAGGAGGTCTCCAAATGAATTCCACTGTGATCAGTGCTTGGTTCTTTGTTAACATTTTATCAATGATTTCAATAAAGGCACAGAAAACATGCTTGTCAAATCTGCAAATAAAATAAATCTGGAAAGAACAGTTACCATATTGGCTGACAGCATCAGGATGCAAAAAGGTCTTGATAGGTTAGAACACTCAGACAAATCTAAGAAGACAGAATTCATTAATAATAAATATCTTCTTTTTGGTTTCAAAACCTCAACTTTTTAAGTAGAAAATAGGGGAAGCAATGTTAAAATTTAGTTCACTGAAAGAGACATGGAGGTGTTAGTAAAGCCTAAGGTCAATATAAGATAGTAATGTGATTATGAAAGCCAAGAAAGCTAGTATAATCTTAGAATGTATACTAAGAGAGGTTCTCTGAGTCCAGTACTAGAAAGATAATGCATTCAATGTTTTATAGCCCGGTAAGATCATACTGGGAACTGTGTTCAGTTCTGGTGACTTTGGAAATCTACATACATATGTGGATATATATAGACATAGATGGATAGATAGATAGATAGATAAATAGACAGATATATGTGTGTACATATATATTAAAATTTTAAATTTATATATGTGTACATTATACATTTAAATTTTAATTTTTTTATTTAGACTTAAATACTAAAACAAATATACAATAAGAAAAGAAAAAGAAACATATTGCTAACTTAAATACAAAATAAGAACAGTAAAAAAAGCATTGCCATGTGCATAGCAGAACATGAGAGGATTCAAAATATATAGCAATAAATTTCCATGTCAAGAAAGTGTGTATTATAAACACACTTGTATTCAGAACAGTCCATCTTTGTTTCCTTGAATTTTTTTTTGTTTTCTTCTGTGTACTTTTTGCTTTGTTTCTTCCCCCTTCTTCCTTCCCCCATACGCACACACACACACACACACACACACACATATGTATAGTATATATGAATACATATGCATGTGGGTACATATACATATACACATACACATTTAGAAAGGATATTACAGAGTATCTAGGTGAATGCAGCCAGAACGGTGATGGACTCTGAGATCTTGCAATATGATTGGTTGAATGGATCAGGGACATTTAGCCGGGGGGAAGGGAGCAGAGGACATTAAAGTTGTTCTTTAAACATTTCAAGGTATATAAAATGGAAGAGGAAATTGGATTTGTTCTGGTTAAGACAGAAAGAAATATATTTAGGCTGGACATAAAATCCCAAAATGGAACGTACAGCCATAGGAATAGTAGATTCCTTCATGACAGCTGTCTATAAGGAAAAGACTGGCTTACAAGATGTTAGACAGTGTGTAAGGAGGATTCTTAGTCAAGTCATTTTAACTCTGTTTTTTTTCAGTATACTTACCCATTATAGTGACCAAAAACCCACTCCTCTGACCACATTAGTGACACTGTATAATCCACTAAGTGTCAAGGATAGAATCCTGGCATTTCAAACTAAACCAGTAGAGTCCAAATTCTGAGAGACCTAATTGTACCAAGAGGGAAATAATTCAAATCTAGACCTAGTGATAAATGGCATGTCACTTTTCCAAGAAACAGCCTAGCACTTTTGGACAGGATCAGCACCGTTTTTGCATAAGTTTATGAAATTTCAGGTGACAGAATCAATCACTTGAAGATCACATACGTCAAAGAGAGGCAGCAATTTGTATCCGTAGGACTGCCCACATCTACAAAACCTCAGATCATTTAAGTATTCAAAAATTCAAAAATAGAAGAACGATCAGAATATGAATTGCCAGCTTTACTTCATCAGACAATAATTTAAAATTCCATTGTTAATTTCCCTTTTGTAATTGCTGCTCAATCCTCCACTATCATCTTCTATGCTTGTGACCGCTTCTCCCTCCCATTGCCTTTGCAAATATGTCTAGAATGTTTTCAGTAACTTTAATCCTGAGAAACAGTACCAACCCCTTTAGGTTTTCCTGAAATAGGACTATTAAAAAGGATTAATCTACAAAAGGAATAAAACATTCTAAAATTTCAAAATTAGGTATATAAAAAATAGATTATAGTATTCAGGCTAAATATGGTTATTGTGATCCACTATAAAAACTTGTGCCTTTGCTTCAAGTATTCATCTACATGAAAATATGCACATGCTTCTTTGAAAGCCTGTGCTTACTCTGTTAAAAGAAGTTACACAAAGTAAAAAAAATACTCCTTAAAAGCGTGCTTAACTCTCTAGATATCCATATGAGTAATATGATGAAATACCATCAGCCTCATTAGGTCTGTATATACAATTTGAAAGATACCTTTTTATAGCAAATAAACTCTATGACCATTAAATTTTTTTAGACTTTTTTTTTTAATTCCCTGTTGGGTCGTTACGAGGTACATATCCCTTTTACGACTCTAATGAGATACCATTTGGCAGTTTCCATGTGGAGCCTTTGGATGACTGCTCCTTTATTTTTCCCTTTAAGAGATTTCTAACCAGTTTTATGCTTTTAATTTCCTTCTTGAAGCATCGGCTGATCACAGCACTACTTCGAGATGTGAGTCTTCTTGTCAGACTGACACATTTAATTAAATTATATTCACTATTACTTAGTGAACAGTTCAATCCCATTTATCTCTGTAAGTTAACCACTGAATGTTCTCCAAACTGTGCCAAGTTCCAGGGGGTCTTAAGAACTAGAGACGTTCTTCCTCATATTATCAATTGGATACTTTTAAGTCTCCTCAAATGGCAGTAATTGAATTCAGTTCCCAGTGCAAATCAGATATACCAGGTCATCTCCTCTTCGTTTCCAATTTCATTAGATTTCTTTTCCAAATAGAAGTTAATCAACGGCAACACTGGTATAATCAAGAGTAGGGGGAGTTACAGTACAGAGTCCCTAGAAAAGTTTCAAATAGTAATAGCTAAAAATGTATACTTTTAACCAAGTACTCAAGCTTTTTGTGTGTCATGGCTTGGCATTTGGGTAAAGCCTAAGGACATATTCTCAGAATAATGCTTTTAAATACAAAAAAAAAAAAAAGGAAAATATTTAAGATTACAAATGAAAAGAATTATATTGAAAAACAGTTATCAAAGCATTTTTAAAATATATTCATAAATACTAAGTTCATAAATCCTTCTTTAAGTCAAGAACTAACATTCAAAGAAATTTCCTTCGGATAGTTTGTTCTCAATGGCTTTGTTTATTTCTCATTTTTTTATGTGCTGTACTGGGGACAAAGTTGAGGTTTAAAAAGCTTTTAATACCTTATTTTCTGATTCAGCACATGTGGACACATGACTATTTAAACTAGGTTAATTCAAAATGACATTAAGCTTCTAATTTATTATTTTTAATCTTTATCAGATATAAATTCCCTAAAGTGAAACATTTTAGGTCCAGTAGGATGGATGGATACACAGACCACACACACATGCACATACCCACACACTCAATTTTAAAATTCTGTATTAAAACAGCTAAATGGCATGTTTTACAACTTCTGTAGAGGATTGAGTTCTCAGAAACATTTCTAGAGTGAGTCAATTCAACATCTTTTAATTCTTCTATGCAAAGCACTATGTTCTGTCATAACCATAAAAAAAAATGAGTCAAAAAACAACAAAAAAATGAAATCATCTTCCTCCTCAAATGAGAACTCTGTAAACTATATAGCCTTTCAATAACCCTGTCAAACATACAAAAGGTGTCTAAATGTGTAAAACAAAGAGGAGGATTTAGGCAATCAGATTTTGTGTCACAAAACATTTTGGCCTGAAATATCCACCTAAATAAAACAAAACTTAATTGTCCCTTTTAAAAAGTCTCATATCTCCACTTTCATTTTCTGATTTGGATTATTTTTGTTGATATTTTGTTGGTTAGCCAGGTGTCCTGGTCCACTGAGCACCAGGCCTGGAGTTAAAAAGACTTGAATTCAAATCCAGTCTCAGAAACTTACTAGCTATGTGACTGCGGGCAAATCTCTCACCTTTTGCTTTGGTTTCCTGATCTATGGAGTGGTGATAACAATAACAACTATCTCCTGGGGTTGTTGTAAGGATTGAATGAGGCAATAATTGTAAAATGCTTAGCACATGGTGAGAGAATTGATATTATACTATTATTTTAATAATCAGCTATTAATTATGATCCACCATTTTTCCTTTTTTTTCTGTAAAGGCCAACACATGCTAAGGTCAGTCATTCTTGCTGATTGATGAGACCACTTGTAGCCCTCAAGGAACATGTTGCTCAATTTTGGGAAGGATTCCACACAACTGGGGGACCTAACTTCAACTCAGAATACTAAAAAATCTAGTCTAGGCAAACTGTTACCCTGAGGAAATAACTCCTGTCCTTGGTCCCCTGGGTTCAGGGTAACCCAGCTCAAGGAAAAAACCAACTAGAGAGGTCTGGATGGAAATGGCTTCCCCTGTCTAGTTTGCTGAAGGCTGCCAAATCTCATGATCAAGGCACATTCTCAGCAGGAGGAGCTGAAGACTTCTCAATAAGTGTCCACCAATCAAAACTGATTTTCACTTGTCAGGGGAATTCCCTTTCAGAAGGTATTGAAGGAGTCTCGGGGTCTCCTTTTGGGTCTTTGGGTACTGAGAGAAAATGCTGACCATCAATTTATTGATTGCTTCTTAGCCTTTAATAAATTGATTATTAATTACCCAGAAACTCTTACTCTTGGAATTATCATTTGTGACAAATGCATGGCACAGAGTAAGCATGATATAAATATTATCTAATATTATTATTAATGTGATATTCTAGTTGCCCCTAAATTTCACAGATAGGATATAGTATGGAATGAGATAGCTCTACTCTCAATGAAAGAAGACGAATATATTGTCATCACAACTCAAATAAAAGATTATAGATTCTTTAATGAACTCACTGAAATTAGTATATAGATAGAGCACTTATACAATTATTTCCTCAATCTAATACCATCAGTTACCAATGGGGGGGGGAACATATGATCATTAAACATAAGACTAATGAAATGATAATGATAAAATCCAAACCAGAATCAAAATCTATTTCACTTTCAATTGTTAATGTCAAATTGGTAGGCCAATTGGAGGATGTGATGGATGAGGAGTGTCAAAACTGAGATTTTATTTATATAAGGAACTCTGTGTGAATCTCCACAAATGAAGACCAGCACCTCACCTACAACTTATAGTCACAGAAATTGATTAAAGCATTGAGAAGATAAATGGCTTGTCCAAGGTCACAAAGATGTTATATTCTGGAAGCAAGAGATGTAGTCAGGTCTTCCTGACCCTGAAGCTAGCTCTCTATTCATTATGCCACACTGTCTCTGATAGACCTATGACCTACTACTACTCTGATGGCTCATCATGCTTTGAGGATGCGTTGATTTCTGAAGGAGGATGAGGATGACCCTCACCCTAATCATGGTTTGAGGAGGACAATGCGAATTCCTGAAGGTTTGGGCAGTAAAACACAATTTCTGAGAGATAGAGTAAGCTAGAATCATTCTGAATATTTGCCCAGGAATATACTATATGTTTATGGTCTATGAAACAACTAAGTTCAGAGATGCTTATCAATCTGTGGGCTCATCAACATGAATTCTTGGGCCACAGAAACACAAAGAAGCAAAATTAGCTCTCTTTCACGACTTTAATAATATTGTGGGGTACTTATATCATTTGCAGATTACTCTAAGCATGAGAACTTTATCAAATGACCAACCAGTTGATGGTCTTCTTGGGGAACTAAGGCACATCTATATTGACATCTTTGCTGTATCATCTTTAAATAATACCCATATTATTTAAATTCAACTGAGTCCTCACTTCAGCAAGGCAACCTTTTTCCTCTTCCCTAATTGATTCTCTATACAATTCTGAATTAAAGCTCTTTCAGACCTTTCTGTCTTTCCTCAAGCCTTTGAAACATTTTCTTCTCTTTGTCATGAGATGAGAACCTTGCCTTACTTTTATTGAGAAAATTGAGACCACTCATCATGAGCTCTCTTTCCTTTCCCTTTCTTTTTATCACAAAACCTCTTAATGCATTCTTCCATTCTGCCTTCCTTTCCTTCAGTCTCTGATAATGCAGTGACCCTTGCCCTTGCCAAGGACAACTTGTCTACATGTTGTTCTCATGTGCTCCCATATTCTCAAGCAGATTCATTCCACTATTGTCCCACTTCTCTCTAATCTTCCATTTTTTCTTCTACTAGTTTATTCTTTACTGTATTCAAACAAACCCAAATCTGCTACCCCCTTTAATAAAATTTTACTAGATCTATTATCCCAAAAGCTATCACCTTATACCTCTTCTCTCTTTTTCACCAAAGCCCTAGAAAAAGCTGCATATCACTTCATTCACTCTTCTAAGGAACCACTCTCTCGAAAGTTATCAATGATCATATAATTGACAAATTTGATGGCATTTTCCATGAATACTTTTCAACATATCTACTGAATCTGACACAATTGATCACTGTCATCCCCTGGATAATCTCTCCCCCTGAGTTTTCATGACACAAAAGTCTCTATTTGTTCTTCACCTACCTGTATGACCACCCCAATTTAGTTGCTTTTACTGTATTTATGACCATGTTATGCCCCCTAGCTATAGGTTTATCAAAAAAGCTTTGTCCTGGCCCTCTTCTCTCTTCACGTACTTTGTTAGTGGCCTCATCAGCTTCTGTGGGTTTATCATTTCAGTGCAGGTTATAAACAGATCTCCATATCAAGATACACCCTTGGGCTCTAGCTGCCTACTAGACATGTCAAGCTAAATGTTCCAAAGATCTTTCATTCTTAATCTGTCCAAAAGAGAACTCATTAACTTTCCCCTAAAGTCCTCCATCCCTCTACTAACTCTCTCCCTTTTTTCATGGGCAACACCATTTCTCCAATCTCCTAGATTCATAACCTCAGTGCTCTCCTTGACTCCCTTTTCTTCATCCTTCATTTCCAATCAGATGTCAAAACTTGTTATTTCTACCTCCATAACATCTTTAGCATCCAGAGGTAAGCTAAATGTTTTATAGCGAGCTCTGTTGGAAGGGAAATATGCATACAACACACTTTTGTTTAGTGTGCATTAATAAAATTTCCTTTAGCACTTTCTTCAGTCTAGACAATCAATAAACAATAAGCCAAACCCTAATATATGGCATTTACCAATAACTAAGACGTAAATGCTCTACTGAAAATTTAACATTAGGGTCTCACAAGGCTGTGAGAGCTAGTTTCAGCATATCTCTGCTTATATTTGATCTCTTTTCTCTAGTCATGCAGCCACTACCTTAGTTCATGCCCTCATCTCTTTTGACTTAAATCATTGCAATGACCTCCTAATTGGTCTTCTTGCCTCAAGTATATCTCTTCTACAATCCATCTTACATATATTTACCCAAGTGATTTCCTGTAAGGGCTGATCTGAATATGGAAAATAAAGACAACACTGGTTTGGAATACAAAGTTATTTCCAGAGCATTGCAAGAGGGAATGGCAGATGATGAGTGATGCTGCAGTTTAAAGTTTAAAAACAGTTTAAAATTGCAGGAGGGAAAAACAATGTGAAAAAAGTGTCATAAGAGATTTACCTAAGCTAGATCATCCAGAGAGAATTTATAGACAAAATAAATATGTAGGAAAATGACCAGGTTTACCAGCAATTTAATACCAATCTATTCTCATCATTGATGACAATAGAATCCCACAATTATAATATCTAAACAACAATTTTTCTTAGTTTCATAAGGTCATTGAGATGACTCACAATGACCTCCCTCTTTTTCCCTTCTCTTTATCACAAAACCTCATAACATATTCTCCCACTCGGCCTTCCTTTCCTTCAGTCTCTGATAATATAGTCATACTCTTCCTTGCCAGGGACAACTTGCCAGTTTATTCTCTACTGTTTTTAAACAAGACCAGATTTTCCACATCCTTCATAAAATTTTTGAGTTTTAGTGTTTTGAGAGACCTGCTCCTGTCAGCCTATATAAATTCTTTTCTTTTGCCATCTCCTTCACAGTGACACAAGTACTAGTAACTACATGAGCATTGAAGGATAAATTTTTGCCTAGCAACACAATCTAAGGTTCAAATGCTTTTACTTATTGCTGTGTTTGTCCTTCATTCTCAAAGAGGACCATAACATCAAGATGATGACATGACTTGCAGTTGATTTGAGTGAGGGAGGCTTGTGCAGGGTCATCAACCTCACTTTCTTCTCCTGAGCCATCTGGGTCCAGTGGCCTGATATTCATCAGGATGACTGGAGATGGTCCAGGATGCCTGGCCCTTTCAGGTTAAGGTCTTATCACATTCTCACTTTGAATGAGATACACACATTCAATGAAGAAGCTTCTTTAAGTTACTCAAGGGATGGTCCCTTTAAAAAAAAAAAAAGAACTGTTTCATATGTATTTGCATATTTTTACTTTATATTTATGCTGTATATATTTACATATGTGCTTGTCTACCCCATTGCAAGTAGGAATTGTTTCATTCTTATATTTGGATCTTGTGGTATTCTTGAAGATGAGTGTCATGTGACCTGGCACTCATTTGGGATTGAGTGTTAATTGGCCAGAACACAAGTACCTAGCTTTCACATAGTCTTTTCCATGCTCATGCCTGATCTCTGAGAAAACTCAACCTTGGCGCATATTCAATAAAGTCAGTGGTCTTAGACATAGGTAGGAGTAAAAATCTACAACAGGCTGGTTCTCATAATTAACCTAGAGATGAAATATAGTCAGTGACCTTATGAGGTGTCAGTTATCTCACAAGAGGCAGATCGCTCAGCTTGAATACTAATAAATATCCTCAGAATAACCTTGATTGAAGCTACTGTTAGCTTAGTGAGTAGGCATCAGTTAACAGGAACCCAACAACAGAGAGAGGGAATAAGAGACGTAACATTATGCCTAAGTTACCGTAAAGGAAGAAAATAAATATGTTGAACCTTTGACAAGAAAATATGTGAAGTGTCGATCAGTTAGAATAGAATGTTACTGAGTTTTATCTTGCAAGCAGAAAAAAATACATTGAAACCACACTAAGTATTTAATTTCTTCTACTTAGGAAAGCAGACCTCCAAAATGGGGATTGCATTCGTGTTTTCAGTGTATAAGTAATAATAACAAAAATAAGAATAATCCTTCTTGGATTAATCATTAGCCTTACTTCTATAGGTGGAAATTAATCATCAGTAGCTGCTCAAATAACAAGAGTCACAGTTGTCAAAATAATTCACTAGCTGATTTTAAAAAAAGGCCAACCAAGAACAAAATGTCTCTTATGAATAATTAGCGCTTAAGAAGATGAAAGAAGGAGTAAATTTGAAAACAAATCAAACATACACTGAAGAATCCTTCCACAAAGAGGGGAGGGTGTGAGTAACAATTCTGAAAACATTAAACAATCCATTTTAAGGATACCTGAACCAGAAGACACCAACCAAATTACAGGAAAATCATTGATAACATTGAAAGTAAAACACAAAACTTGATCCTTTCATAATCTAGACAATATTTCCAGTCTGTTGACACTTCACTCCCCTCCCTCCACAATCTTTGATCAAATAACACCAGCCTCTTTGCTATTCTTTGCATTTTCATACATTTTCAATGGCTATCCTCCATACCTAAATGGCTCTCTCTTTATCTCTGCCTTCTGGTTTCTCTGTCTTCCTTCAAGTCTCAGCTAAAAGCTCACCTTCTGCAAGAAATCTTTTTCAGTCCATCTTGAGTCTAGTGCTTTTCTTCTGAAATTAACTTCCATCTGCCCTGTATTTATTTTGCATGTAGTTGTGTGCATGGTGCCTCCCCCAATGTACTATGAGGTACTTGATGACATGGATTGTTTTTGCCTTTCTTGCATTCCAAGTACTTAGCACAGGGCCTGGAACATAGAATATATCAGTAAAAATCTAATAATGTATGTTTATTATTTTACCAGCTATTAAATATTTATGAGATTAAATCATGGTTATCTCTGATGAAATATAAGGAAAAGTCATATTTTACAGATGATTTTTCCTTCAAAAATGTATTGATGTCTTTTTAAAAATTTTCATTTCTGAATGTATCCCTCTCTCTCCTCATTCCTATCCATCAAGTGAGTATGATTGTGTGTGTATGTTTCCAAATAGTCAAGATATTAGGAGATACCCTGTTTTCCAGAGCTAAGGCCCAACAAGCTGTCTGTGCTCTGAGCTTGGCATAAGAACAACCCTTTGCGTTCCCCCTCTGGATGATATCAGCCACAGCAAAGCCCAGAATTGGGATGTAGGATTTCCCAATTCCCCGGGGGATACTGACTTGAGAGTTGGAAGTGCAGCCAAAATACTGCAGCAGAAAGTGATCATTCATATCTCCTGACACTCTGAACAGTCCCTGCACCTGTAACTTCTAAGCAAACCAAAACAGGTGCTGCATTCTTGTTCCCGCCATGGTTCTGTACCCCACTGAATGATCACAAGACTCAACGACCCTTAAGACTTCAGACAATCAAAAGGCTCAACAATTCCAATAATGTGGAGACTGTTCTCACTGGACTCAAGAATACCTGCATTGTTTCAAAACAATACAGGCCTGTACCCATGGGCCTGCCAGGATAACTGTTTGCTCAAGATCTAAGAATGACTGTGTTCGGTTTCATCATTTTGTGTGTGATTTTCGTGCTTAAAAATCCTACCCCTGCCATAAATCATAGGTCCTCTTTCTCAGGAAGACTTTCACTTGCAAGCATTTTCTTCACTTTGAAATTAAACTCCTGTTTGATTCCTGACTCTCCTGTCTCTTGCCTGCTCCAAGCACCCACAGGTGAGAGATCAGTTCTGGTTTAGTTGACCTTTCTTCCTTCTTTCCCTCCCTCCCTTCCTTCCCTTTCCTTTCTTTCTCTTCCTCCATATATATGTATGTGGATATGTGGGTAGCTATGCATGTGTGTGTGCATATATATGTATGTTTATACATATATATTAATATCCTATATCCATAGAGCTTTACTTTCAGAGACACAATTAGCTAAAAGCCATAGAGAATACAAGTTACTGCTAAGCTTATGATGACAAAAAGAGAAAAGCTTCTAACAAAGAAAAGGAAACGTACTTTTAATAGGTTTATTTCCAACTACAATCTCCTTAAGTACATATTACAATTTGATAAATGTGGTCACAGAAATAATTTTGCTCAATAATGCTCTGATTATCAACACAAAGTAAGGCATAAAGCAAATATGCTCATCAATGTTGTTTACTGCTGAAAGGTAATATTCAGTAGTGGAAAATGTACAAATAGAAAACAAGGGTTCACATTCTGGCTCTGCCACAGCTGCCCATGTGATCTTGGTGAAGTAAATTCTCTTTGAGCCTCAGTTTCCTCATCTATAAAATAAGTTTTTTCTTTAAGATTAGATGATCTTCAAGGTTCCTTAAAGCAGAGGTCGAACATGCCACCTGTAACACTCCCAAGTGGCCCACACAAGATTAAAATGTAATCAGGAAATATTTGACAAAAATAAACAAAAATGCAATAAATCATAGACAACATTACACTTGAAAACTAAGTCAATACATAGCCAGAAGGGGTCCATATGAACCTGCTTCTCTTTTAGATTTGTACCACTGCCTTGCAGTTCTAAATCTATGGTCCTTAGGCCTTTGTGCTGCATATAATTCACAGGTTTCTCTAAAGATAGTGAAGGTCCTCCTGCAGCTCCCTTTGATGAATGACAGGGTACTGAATGCATCAAGCCCAGAATAAGAACAGTCCACATAAGGAAAACAAAAACGATGAAGAATTTCTGTTGCTCAAAGCAACATGTATTTAAATATTTTGCTTACATAACTGACCCCCGAATGCATGCATCTTGGAAAAGCACTGAAAGTGACCATGAGCTGGGCTTAGAATTGACCTGGGTAAGTAGAGTAGGATAGATTATAGTTGGAAATGGTATAGCAATTTCAATAATATTAAGGTGTTCAAGAGCCCCTCTTTTTATATACCAAAATTCTGTTAGTGGTACTACTATTTGTGCCCAAACCATAGACTGCCACAGTCTCAGAGCAATCAAAAGGATTGGTGACTCAAATGGCAAAAGATACATGACAGCATGAAGTGGACCATAGTGTATAACCAATGATAATTTGTAAGCAAGAAGTGGCTTAAGATCTCTTGAACAGGAGTTCTGTCAGTCACAGAGAAAGAGCGCAAATGAAAATAAATGACAAGTCCACATGGGCTGGTGCTCATAGTTTGTTTAAAGTCCTAAAGAAAGCACTTTATCATGCTGAGTAGTTTTTAAGAGAGCACGAAAAAAGATCACAGTAAAAGAGAAAATGTGGATGGGTTTAAATGTATACCACTGTACTCCATTAGATAATGGGATTATCTTGATTGCTTGTGCTGAAGTAAAAACCATATTTTGCATTTTCAGAAATTGAAGGCTTAAAAAGGAAAATAAAAGCAGATCTAAACTAGTTAGACTGAAGTCATTACAGAATATTAAAATAGACTTACAAATTTTGATAAATTCTCTTGGTTAACATATCAGTTTTCCTACTCTTATGTAGAAAAAAATGATCTACAGGAAACTAGACTGAATATAATTAAACATCGCATCATAATTCAGTCATTCAAAAATCTCAAGGCAAAAACCTAGAGCTGTTATAGCTACTCACTGTTCATTTTCCTGTAACTCTGTATTTTGCTTCACCTAGGTGCCATCAAGTGATTGGTGGTGTCATTATAGTATCAGGAAATCTCAAGCATGTTAAAATTCAGATTACAAAAGAAAAACAATAAAAATTACCAAGAATATGCCATAAAAGTTTTAAATCTGGAAAGGATCTGAATGGTCGCTAATGTAAAACATTTGTTTTATCAATGAGGAACTTGAGACGTAGAAAGGTTCAATGATTTGCTTAGGGCCACATAGGTGGGAAGTATTTGAGCAGAGATTATTAATGGTTTTTCTTTTTACTACATCAAGTTGTTTTATTCAATGCAATCAGTTGTGTCTTTCTATCATGAAACACACTTATTGATTTATTGTAGGCTGCTTGGTGGATCAGTGAAGACAACACAGGACACAGACTTAGGAAAATCTGAGTTCAAATTCTGCCTCATAAATCATGGGCAAGTTACTTCACTGCCATGGGCAGTGAATTTCTTCAACTATAAAATGGAAATAATAATAATTACTATGAAGATGAAATGGTTTTGAAAATGTTTTACTCACCTAAAAATTCTATGTAAATGCTAGCTGTTGTTTCCAACAAAAAGAATTCAATTAACCTCTCACAGAAAGCAAGTTTTAAAAAGTGACTTATAAATACAAAAGTATTTACAATATCACTTACTTTAAAGTGTAATAAAGTTCAAGTTCAAAATTTTTACTTTGTTAATGTTCCTATCTACAGACTGCATAAACATAGACTTTAAAAATCTGCCAACTCAAATTCCAACTTATTTTTTAGCAGTCAAAAATTAAGAGTACAGGTGTCTAGCAGCAGCTTAACATCTTCCATATTTATAAGGACTACTTTCTCACTTTCTCTTCAGACACCTTGGACTAATTTTTCTATTCTTTTTTGTAGCAATCAGCTTACAATTCTTTTTCATCCTTTCTTTGAGTCTTTTATACAAAAATCTTCATTTTTATACTGAAAGTACACTATTACTATTTCTGCCTCTCGTCTGATACTAATTCTTCTTCAATACTTAAGAATGTGGAAATTGGAATTTGGGGAAGTTTAGAAGTCATTTAGTCTAGGGATTCTTCACCATTTGTTTGTATGTGTGTGTACGTTTGCATGTGTGTGTATGACAGATCCCTTTGAAGGTCTGCTGAAGTTCCAGTATTTTCAATGCAAAAGATACATAAAATTACAAAGGAAATCTGTTATAAATAAATACAGTTATCAAACTATATAAAAAATACAAGCTCATGCTTCAGTTTAAGAAACTCCTCTTTTAAAGGATGCTAATTCAATATCCACAACAACAAGAGGGTCAGAGGGAGAGGGAGAGAGAGAGAGGGAGGGAGGGATAGAGAGAGGGAGGGAGGGAGAGAGATAGGGAGGGAGGGAGAGAGAGAGGGAGGGAGGGAGAGAGGGAGGGAGGGGGGGAGACAGGGAGAGAGAGAGGGAGAAGGAGAGGGGGGAGAGAGAGAGAGAGAGAGAGGGAGAGAGGGAGAGAGACAGAGAGAGAGAGACAGAGAGAGGGAGGGAGGGAGAGAGAGAGAGGGAGAGAGAGAGGGAGGGAGGGAGAGAGGGAGAGAGGGAGAGAGGGAGAGAGACAGAGAGGGAGAGACAGAGAGAGAGGAGGTAGGGGTGGGGCAGAGAGGCAGAGGGAAAACAAGGGAAAGGGGGAAAATAAGGGAAATGAGACTTAGAGAATTATATAATTCTCAGTACATTTCCAAATCAATGAATTTATGTAATCTGAGTTCCTAAAGAAGTAAATGAAAATGAAAAATGAGTTAAACAAAGGTTAGACAAAGACAAAAACAAACTTTGTTTCTTTAATAGAGTTAAACTGACTGCCTATTAAGCCACACATTTAAAATCTTTGCTCAGTCTTTTTTTTTTTTTTTTTGGCACTCATCTACAGACATCAACATCAATAAACTATTTTCAGGGTCATGTAAAAGGTTGGTGCGGATGAATGCTTCTTAAAATGTTTGATTCAGTAGTTTTGCACCCTAGGGCTCTAAGGAAGTTGTACAGGCAAGTCCAGAGTTATTAGTGCATTTAATTAATTTCAAGCAAACTCATGAAAATATTTTTTCAGATTTTTTTCTTGGTTAATATGATTATGAAAGAGATTTTCAGCCTCTAGTGTATGAATATTAAAAGATCTGTCTCTGTAATCTGCTATGTAAGTACAATAGTTAATCATTAGCACTATGTTAACATAACAGATAGAACTCTTTCAAGTCTCAGAAGTTGAATCATGGAAAACATAGTCCATAAAACTTTGTACCCAATAAATAGTTTGGGGGACAGCAAGGGATTTTTTTTTGTAATATCCTTAACCAACAGTTATAGTAAAACAGTTTTTAATGATCCATTTTCAGTCATTAACGACAGTAGAAGTACTATATTTATGTGGGAAATGGGCCCCTGATTTCACTGGTATAGAGAACTTTTAAGTGAGAAAACCAGTATCATTACAAATATTCACCATCTCTGCAGTTTATAATTTTAAATAATTGCCTAGAACTGGTGTCAAACTCACATAGAAATGGAGGTGACAGTACTGCACATAAGGATTCCTGTGGGCCACATATTGACAGTGTTAAAATGTAGTATTTTATTGTATTTGTGTTCATTTGGTTAAATGACAATTAATGACATTTAATCTGGTTCAGGTCAAACTGGGGAGAGTTTTCAGCTGCATTTGTGTTGGTTGGCATGTTTGACACCTCCAGCTTAGAATACCTAGAAGTTAAATGACTTTTGCCCAAGGTCACAGAGTCAGTATATATCAGAGACAAGACTTGAATCCAGGTCTTCTTATCTTCAAAGCCAAAACCATGCTGCTATTTTTATTTGCATAGCTATCTGTTGTATTCACATATTTGCAAGACAGTGTTTGGCAGTACAACAGAGGAGAAATATTGGATTTATTTTACTATCTAATCTTAAAAAAAATATAAACACATTTTCGAGGGGGAGTATATCATACACATTCATGCTCATTTCCATATGACAGCCTCAAGGTACTGGTCTTTGGACTTTGATCAAAGGAAAAGGAAATCTAGTCAAACCGGTCAGACTGTCTTATGGTAATATGAAGTTAATATAGTAAGTCAGTGGCTGAAATTGAACATATGGTAATGACCACTGAAATTGATTTAAAAAAGAAACATTTCAAAATGCACTGAAGTAGGCAGAGATTTGAGGCAATTATCCAGATAATTTAGGCAAAAATCACTATCATTCACTAATTCTCACATTAAATATTCAGGTAAGTAAGTGTGAGACTTGATTTCACCATATAATGGCTCTAGTGCTATATTTCAATTTTACATCTGTAGGTAGAACTAAAGACACCTGGGAATTTATAACAATTTAGCATGCCATCTCACTGCTCCTCATATGTGGATATGTGTAAGTAGGGGATTTGATCAGATTTTAGTCTCTTTAGTGCCATTAGGGTACAACAGTCTGTGGTATTCAGCTTTTAAGCTCAATTTCAGGAGGTTTTATAAATTAGATTACACAGCATTTCCAAAGCAATTTAGATGCCACACACTGAAGAGGGGTTAGAATAATGGTTTGCATCTACACCAAAATGTTCATGGGACAAATTAACTGTGACTTCTTACAGTGGAAATTGTCCTCCCGCTGCCATTAACATTTTCCAGAGTTTTTAATTTCTTGGAGATAACTTTTCTTAAATTCCAGAGAAACTTTGTTAAACCTAGTTTTCTTAAAAAGACTGATGTCCTAACCTATAACATTACATTAGTGAGACTGAAGAGAAAAACTTTTTTTTTCAGTTAAAGCACTATGATTAGCTAGACTGTCACTTGTCTATGTCTTTACTAGCAAGTTTTCCTAGAAAGGATTAAGTTATTTTGTTTTAAAAAACTCACAGAAGAGTTAATCTGCTTATTATTATAAGCATATAGAGCTTAATAATAATAATATAACATTAATAATATAATCAGATTTTAATTTGGAAAATTAATAAATTATCCAACCTATATGTATTTGGCATGCTTACTGTCATAACACTAACATTTAAGATATAATGTGTAGAAGACATGGCCCTGGAGTAGAAAGATCTTAGTTCAAATACTGACTAGGTGTGTGACCCTGGTCAAGTCCCTTAACCTCTCTGAGCCTCAGGTCCCTCATTTGGAAAATGGGCATTATAAGAGAACCTACCTCATAGAGTTTTTGTAAGGATCAGATGAATGTGTGTGTATATATGCATATACACATGCACATACATACAAATATATATATATACACATATATATATATATATATATATACATACAAACGTTATTTGCAAAACTTAAAGCATTATATAAATCGTAGACATCATTATGAGTTATATATATGATCTTATTTGAGCCTGACTTAGGGGTTACTATCATGTTAATTTCATAATAGATGAAGATCGTAGATGAAGCTCAGAAAGTTCAAATTTGGTAAACAGCTAAGTTTTAGACTACAGTTCGAATACAAACTTAACCCCAAATCTAGTACTCTTTCAACATCATCACAGCATAATATTCAATAATCTTTCTAAAGTCCATATTTCTTTCTTTCTAGAAAAGAGATATATGTTAAATTGTATGGAATATTCTTTAAAATGTTTTCTCAGAGCACACATTCCATCAAGAAAAGACTGTAGTTTTTTTTTTTTTTATTAATATTGACCTTCTCATTACTAAGATGACAGATGCTCAGTAAATCTAAGGAAACATAATTTGAAGTACAACCAGTTCTGTCATAACATTTGTTTGGAAAAGACAAATTTGTCCTAATACAATTGATAAATTAAGGAAATTATTTTATTACAAAGCAAATTTTGTGTTTCCTTATACACAATTTCATTGGTGCAGCAAATTGTACCACTCCACAAAAACTCATAAACTACAACCTTTTCTATGTCCACTTCCAGCTGTGTCAAGGAAAAATGTTAAATCTGTTGTACATGTCCTAGTGCAGTAAGTTGGTCTGCTCCTATTCCCATGATCAAGGACCCAACTCTAGAGTTTTGGCCCACCAAGGCTATGTCCTTTGGTGCCCACCCAGGTCCTGTGATATCAGGACACAGACTGAACTGAAACACCACCATTATTTATTATTACATTCCTGTATTTCTTAAGCATTTAACACATATGAAACTGTGCTTCCATGTTTATTAGTTCTCGTTCTTTTTCACTGTCTCACTGATGAAGTTTCTGACTTTTGTGCTTCTAACCCAATTTTCCCATAAAACTTGTGGTTTTTATTGAGATTCTGCATACATAGAATAGTGATTTTTTTTTTTAAGAGCACACAAATCATGTTACAACAAAACTGATTATATTGAATTCAGAATGAGAATACTTAGGCTTGAATTTCTATTCTCCTTTCTATCATTGTGGCTTTAGGCAATTCACTTTAACTCTTGGGGCCAAATTTTTTTCATCTGTTAAATTGGGGAGAAAGAGTGAATCAGTAAAGCCCTTTCCAGATTTATTTCCTATGATCAAGATTCTGCTTTGATAAGAAATACAGTTTATCCAAATATCAACATAATCATAAAATCAAGAAACAGAGACAACATGAAGGTTGTGATGAACATTTTAATGGAAAATTAGATTTTGTTTAAAAATTTGACATCTGTCAAGGTGCTTATTATTTTTTTCAGAAGAATATTTCATAAGGATATTTTTTTCAGAAAGATTTATTCAGAAGGATATTTGAATTGTCCCTTTCAGATCTCTACCTCCCAGTTAGAGATATATGCAAACACCTCTAACTGGAACCTAACACTTCTGATTTCCTCTATGAATTTTTGATAGGAAGAGACTTAGTAGTCCTAGACCTGAAGAGATTGCTTTGAGTGTGTGAGAAAGTCATTATTTGCTGGCTCTCATCACTTATTTTGAATTTGCTAAATTCATTGATGTGTGAACTGCTTATCAAAGCTTGATAATCAGTTTATAAATCACTTTGAGGCTGGCAGAAATAAATATTAATGAGTCAATTTGCAGGGAATTCAGAACCATTTCTTCCTACTCTGATCCCCATGGTGGAAGACTTGCATTATTTCATAAGAAAGAATATACAATTTATTGGTTGTAATGACTTTCCCCCCACCTCAAGATGGTCCTAAGACTATTTATTATACTAACTCAAACTGTATTCTAGAGATCCCCCTTGGCAGCAAAGAAAATTCCCTTTCAAAGAATAAAGACTGCAATAGAATGAAGATCTTTAGTAAAAAAAAAAATCCTATTTATAAACAGAGTCATAAAAAGAAAAATTTAACCTTGAGGGACATACTAAACTGAGTGTTCAATCTGTTGAATTGCATTTGCCTCATCTCATGAAGAAAAGAAATACATAGATGCTTAGTTAATTCTAGAAACTTTGGGATGGTCTTCTTCAAGTTTCTCTCTTCCTTTCCCCATTATACAATCATAAAATCTTAGATCCAGAAGAAAGAATTGAGGGATGATGAAATCTACCCTTCTCATCCCACACATAAGAAAATGGAGGTCTGGACAGATCTGATCATTTGCCCAAGAAAAAGTTTTGGATTTGAAATCTGATGACCAGGGCTAGAATCTTTGCCTTGCCACTTTATAGCTAAATGACTTTTGAGATAGTCACTTAACTCTGGGCCTCAGTTTCCTCCTCTATAAAATAACTGGATTGGATTAGATGAATCCCATCTCTTCCAGTTCCAAATTTATGATTCCATAATCTAAAGTTTGCATCTTCCCTTGGATGGGGAAGTAAAAAAGATAGGACTCAGCATCCTATTTCCACGTCTAATATTCTTTCCACCATACCATCCAACATCTCCAACAATTTGATGTCATAAAATTAGCATCATCAACAACTCAACAATCCGAAGCTTAGAAACCAAGAATTTGGATTCTCTATGATGTTGTTCTATTTTTAGGAGAGTCAACTGTATAAAATAGAAATGGCATGACTATGAGATCAGGGGATGATGTTTTAACCTCATTTTTAATGTTTACTAACTGTGGAACTTTGGACAAGTCACTTAATCTCCCCATGCTTCAATTTTCCCATTCATGTTGGATCAGATGACTTCTGACATCCTTTATAGCTTTAGATCTATCATTAGTTATTCATGCATTTCACGTAAAGCTGCGCCTCTCTGTCTTCCTCTTAAAATTAATATGTAAATGGTATGTGGAAAAGGTCATGTTTAAATCATTATTTATCATCTAATATGTAACAGGAGGTAGTTTATCAGATCCCTTCTAGAAAGCATGTGTTCTGAGGGGAGAGAGCATGAGGACACAGGACTAAGGGGAGAGGACAAGAAGGACAAAAAGAGTAAAAAAAAAAAAAAAAAGAAAGGAGTGCAGTATAAAGAACTTCTAATTCAGAGTTTTCCACACAGCCATCTTGACTGCAGTACTCTTGATTTAAATCTAAACATTTAGTTTAGAAAGTAATAATTTCTTATTACTACCACAAAACTTCTGCTCCAAAGACTCATGATGATTTCAAGGTGACTCCCAATTATCAAGAACCCCAGATTCTCAAAGGTTATACCAGAAAAGTAAACACTCTAGCAGGTCCTACCATGCTGAACAAATTTCCAGGACAAGCCCAGAAAAAGACTATGGATGTTTTCCAAGTTATAACCTAGATAAATAAGAAGACATTCACTCCCAGTACACTGACCAAAGTCACACAAATAGAGTTACAAAGGACCTCAAAGGTTATGCTTCATCTGACTCATATCCCAGAAAAATCTGTTCTATCATACCCACTAAATGGTCATCTAGTCTGTGTTTGAAGATCACCTGTCAGAGTAAACCTCAGTAGAGCCATTTCCCCTTTTGGTCCCCTCTAATTGTTAGGAAGAAGAGATTCCTGACATCTAGATTAAAGCCTAAAATTGTTTCTTTTCAACTTCCACACTTTGCTCCTGGTTCTCCTTTCTGTGGCCAAAAAAGAACAAGTCTAATCCATTTTCCACATGATAGGCGTTGAGACACTTGAAAACAGTCATCATTATCTTGATCGTTCTGAGTACTCTCGTCTACATTTGTTCTTTATCCATCTTTATCCACCCACTCTTGTCTTCTATAATACATTACCCATAATCTCAATTACACTGACCCACAAATTCATGCGGAGGTCAAAGGAAAGTGGGGTCGAACTTGGAATGGTAGCAACCTGGTTAACTCAGGTCCAGAATGTTTTTATGTTGGAGTTTCCCTTAGCTATGGGGTGACTTTGTGCCTTGAATTTGTCTCATCTCCATGTATCTAGTTTATTCTCAAATCTTGATGTATAAATACTGTCAACTGCTATTGTTTACCAGGGGTACAAAGGAAAATGTCCAGTTCCTCTAGACCTCTGAAGTTCATGAGGTCATCCTCTGCTCAAAATTAGAGGGAGCATCAGAGGAGACAAAGGTTAAGGATGAATTCTTTCTTTTCTTAGACATTCTCTCATTCAATTCCTGGAGGCTTCTACCACTAAGCTGCTGGATTCTTTGATGGTGAACTAGCTTCTTGGCTTTATGCAAACCCTATAGGACATGACCAAATCCCTCAACCAATTCAAACAGACTTCCTGTCACATTTAGCTGGAATGCCTCAAATGAATGGACATTTCTAGGTCTTGTTCACACCTATTTCATAAATCTGATTGATTGATTCAATGTTTCTCCCTCACAAAGGGTCAGGGCATACACTTGGGTCTCTTCTACAGGTGAAATAGGTTGGTTTTATCGATTGACTCATTTGACTCCAATATTTATACTGATATAACTGGGAGAAGTAAAGCCCCAGTCGTTTTATATAAACAGTGTGCATGACTGATTCAATCACTAAATGGATTTTTGGAGCATGTGCAAACATTCTCTAGCTGGTTCAAGTCTGCTAACTATGTGGTGGAGAGACTCAGACTTCTGATTGGCTTCAGTGCCTGAAATGGGGCACATTCAAAGGTAACTAACTGTCCAAAACAAGTCTCTTTTTCTTTGCTTCCTGGCTACACCTGTAGAGCCTTAAATCTATACATAGGGAGAGGTCTTGAGCTATCCTCACCCATGCCTGACATGTGGCCCATGAATATGGGCTTCTGTTCTGTCTTTGTGTTTATTATTTCTTGCTTTTAGGTGAAGGGTGTATTAGAAACTTCTACCTTTTGAGCCTTTACAGATTGAAATAATGAGCCACCAGAAATCTAGAAACCACATACCAGGTTTTGCAGTTAGCTAAGATGGTAAGGACCCACTACAGATCAATGACAACCAAAAGGGAGCTGCAATGATTCATCCATCAGTAGCACCAAATTTGGAAATAAATTTGGTGGGGGCAGAGGCATTGCATAGAAATTGCCTTAAATCCCAGTCTATTCTCCCAAGGGACTAAGGATGTGCTAAGGTGTTAGGGGAAAATACCTATAATTTTTATTCTTGCTATATATTCTCAGAGAACATCTATTTGCAAAAATTAGTTGATTTCAGTTCACTAAATGATACTGAGATATTATTCACTGGCTACTGATATTGGGAAAATACACCAGAATGCTGAGTCTTAAAGTACGGAGAAATATATACCCACCTGTCAGGGGTACCTTCAGAATACTAGAGGTGAAGAGTAGCCTTGCTCAGATACTTGACTTTATCAGAGCAGAAGTTGGGATAATAATGTCAGAAATTTACATGAACTTCACTAGTTACTAATATGGGAGTTCTTTCTGAATTAACTATTTGTGTACAATCAAAATCATTGACTCATTAAAGAGATCAAAATAAACACTAGATTGTATGAAAAAGTTGGAAATAAGGAGATATGGCACACAATTAATAATTTTACAATGGAGCATCCATTAATAAGACATATGGAAGCTGGTTAAAATCAGTGAACAGAAGAAAAAAATAGTTCACAGAAACTTTGGTGAGATATTTAATTGTAAGAAATCATTCTAGCAGCAAAGATAAAACTAGGACAAAAAACAAAAATGGAAAAGATATGTTGAGATTTCTATAAAAAACTTTTTTTCTTCAAAGATGATACCACAATAGAAAGACACATAGTGGGAGCAAATAGGTTGTGGTAAATTGCCAGAATTGAACAGCAAAATGAGTGTTAAATGCATTATTACAGATTTATATGACTTTAACAGTAAATATACCTGGTATACAGGAGGAATGCAGATAGGAGGTGGATAATACACATGATATAGCAATACCCTCTAATATGAAGAGATTTATAGGATTAATTCCCATACATATGGCAGACTTTGTTTGAAAGGTTTGTGGGTAGGCATGAACAAGAGTACTATAGGATAGGAAGGCATATCTAGGTTAAAATATACATCATTGCTGAGATTACGTATAGTTATGAAATCAAATATCCACAGAAATATGAAAAATGCACATAAACTGGGATTGATATTTAAAATGAGACATTTAAAATGGTCTATATCAGAAAAAAAGCTAAAGGAACTGAGTTTATCTAGCTAGTGAAGAGACAGTGAGTGATAATTCAATGTCAGACTATTCTATCAGTGCATCAGTGTGAAAACAAGTCATTAGTGGAAATGCACTGAAAAAGGACAAGAGGCTTAGGGCTCTTCTAGAAGGAAAGGTTTAGGCTAAACACCAGCATAATCTTCCTGATCTTTCTTAAAGGATATGAGACATAGAACCAAGGAAACATACAGCTGCTTTTAATGGAAATGTTTAAGGAAGCAGAATAGGAAAGGCAAGCTAAATAAACTCTCAGACCTTATAGTTTTATGATTCTACATCAAAGGAGTTTTCAAGTAGTCTTGTAATGAAAGATTGTGAGACTGTGCATATTCTAAAGGGCTAAGAGAATCACAAATGTTATCACAGTGACACATCTTGAAAATACTATGACAAATGTGTCTGAAAACCAATCCATTAAATGACCTGAGACGAGTTAATAGAGACACGATAGAGATACATTTTTTTAGCTTTTTTAAAAAATGAATTTAACCAAATAAACCAGTCTCTTAAGTTACTGTATTTTTTAAACATCTCTTCCTTAATCCATTCTATCCCCCAAAATGATTTGTTCATGCAAAATTACTCCTCTATTTTTTTCTATCAATATTCATCTGTCTATCTATTTGTCTTACATGTACACAGAAACTTTTAGATCCACAGACCAAAAGGCTTGAACATGGAGAGTAGGAGCAGGTGTCCTTGGTGAAGACAATAGAAATAAGATTTTGCAGTGATATTACAAAATTAATAGTGTGGATCAAATGTGAAAACCTTTAGAAAATGTATTTCCCATCTCCAATATATTTTAAATTGAAAACTGTGACTACAAAATCACTTGATTTTATTTTAAAAGTAAAGATGAAACTTATATAAAGTTTAAGCAGTAACTAGAACTCAATAATTTAATGCCTGTATCAACAAAAGTTTATGATGATAATTTCAAAATTAATATGTAATAGAACTAAATGGTTTCTCCATTACTATAGGGTTTCTTTGAGGAGGCAGTAGAAGGTAGAGGGAAAAGGGTGAAATTAGCATAGACCATAAAATAGGAGAAGTAGCTTCTTACCTGCTCAGATAATTTTTTTCCATTGATGTGAGCCTGCATAACAGCATCATTAACAAGTAAGTGAAAGTTCAGAAGTACATGTTCAATGTCATATGTTCCATGTATAGTATCAGAAAGTTCTTCCAGTGATCGGATATATCCCCGCCAATGATGGTCAATTTCTGCCACATTAGCCAAACAGCCTCTTACAACATTAAGGCAGTAGCCCATACATGGCTTGCTTAGAGTCAGAGCCTGGCAATGGGGACAGTATTGCATCTTCAAGAGGGCTTTGCTGCACTCTTTTGAGAACTGCAGATGATCAGTGGTATTGATGACTTCAATGCCTAAATTAAGAGCCTGCAGGAAAGTCCGGCTGGGTAACAATGATCTCCCCATCTGTCCCATTACAATTTTGGGAATGTTTCCAAAGGGGTTAATATCCCGCCTTGCCATTCGAATGCATTCTGAATACTCCAGTGAAATATCAGTCACACCAGGGTTAATGAGATGATTGTAGACCAGAGGAAACAGAGTGTCAAAGAATCTGTTAACAAATTCATCTGGACTGATGTCGGTGCCAAACACAAAGAGCCCTACATCTGTGAAGAGCTCCTGAACTGAGGCGGCAGCCTCTAAAGCCATGTTCCTATAAGTGTTGCAGAATAAGGTGCTTGTGTAATTCTCTGCCTGCTTGATGAGAGTTTCAAAGGTCTCTGTAACAAGAAGGAAAAGCAGAGATAAGACATTTAAATATTCCTTCAATAGATCAATTAACCAATTAATCAAATGTTTGTTAAATGCCCACTAAGCTCTTCTGTGCTCAGCATCATGAACAGAATTGAGGATACAAATATGAAAGTGAGATAATACCCACCTTTAAGAAGTTTACTCCACTGGAAAACTGAAGTTTGAAAGACTGAATTGTCATCTTTGGTCAGGAGAATAAAGGGATTTAATAGACAATAAATCTACTTAAGGCTAATTAGTACATCATTAACTTGCTTTAATGATCCCGAGGTGTCAACTTAGATTTCAGTTATTATATTATTTTTAATTATATACATATGCATATATAAATTCAGAGAGATGTGTTATATAGGATGTATACAGTCAACAATCTAAACAAAGCTACAGCTGCTCTACCAACTTCTGACATCTGTCAAAATAAGCTGGAAATGGGCATTATATATAACTCACTCCTCTCATTAATTCAGCTGTTTTTTCATAACCCAATTAATTAAAGATGAAATATCACCAATCATTTAATTTCCTATCATGGAATTCATTATTTATAAAAGATGACTAAAGGTAGCATTAAATCTTTCACATAAATACCTTTTTAAATTTAATTTCCGGAGCTTTTTCATAATGAAAATCAGCAGAATTATCTACGTAAAACTATTATTACATAAGAATATATAGCATTACTGCTACTACATTTTTGATTTAACATGGTAATCACCCCATGCATATCTTAAAATAAGTAAAGTTATTTTTCTTTTGCCAAATTTCTTTTAATTTTCAAGCTACTGCATTTACTTCATTACTTCTCCCTCCTTATTTCCTTCTTGCCACTGCAAGAATTGTATTTTTCTACCTGGAACAAAAACATTTGGGAGGCAGAGAAGCAGTGGCATAGAAGGCAATCTGACCATGGATGCAGTTTAGACCTTTTCAGATAGAGTCTGAAGTGAAGAAATGGGAGAATAGATCCCTGTGAGAAACAGGTTATTATTACAGACCTTGGAAGTGGTTATGTAGAGACAGTTCTGTCACAACAGGGCTGATGGAGGTAAGTTGAATGGCAAGATACAATGCCAGGAAAGGCATAGGGATGAAAAAGAAGTGGTTTCCCTGACTGCTAATAGTCTGGGACCCCTTGCTAGTTGTGGCTGTGCCAATGTGCTTTCTGTACTAATCATACCCAAAAGAAAAAGAAATGAAGCCTTTAAAAGGTTTCTTGTCATTTAGCTCAAGTCTTAATTAATAAGATGGCATGGAGTAATATAAGTAACTCTTTTTGCTAAAAGTATACAGTATTACCATTAACTGAAAGTTGTAGAGAATATAATTCATTTTTCTAAGCTCTAACTGTAATGTAATATTGCCTTCAATTATGACTTTTAAAAAACTTTTTTTTTTTTTCCTGGAGAGATGTATAGGTTTCATCAGACTACCAAAAGTTTCCATGACACACTAGAAAGGTTAAAAACTCCTGCTTCAGGAAGATTTGAGAATTCCAGGCTTTCTAAATTGTGTGCAGAGTTAATGCCACGAACTTCAAATGTGGCTTAGTAATCACTACTTTAGAATAAAAGATAGACATTATCTGTCAAAACATTGTTTGAGAAGATTAGAATTATTTTAAAGATTATTTTCATAATTAGCCACTCAGTCACAGTCACAGTGGTTCAACAGGGACAGGCCTCATGTGAATACTTGAATAAAGAAAAAGACATGTCCTGAAAAGTGTTTGGAAGGCTAAAACTATCAGATTCATGAGTGTGTGTGTGTACGTGTGTGTTCTCAAGGATTCCAGCTTCTGGAGTTGTTCACTGTTTGGAACGTGATATCATTTTGCTAACCTAGGCTGTGCAAGCTTGTTTGTTTGTTTGTTTGTTTGTTTTCTCACCAGTTCCATAAAGTAAGCAGCTAAAATATTTTAGTCATTCAAATATGGATATACCCTTAATATTAAAGATCTTTGAAAGAAAAATAAACTTACATACTTCAGTACTTTAAAGGAGTTATAATCTCACCAACATGGCCAATCCCTCCAATGTTCCACAAAACCCATTAACACCTCATCCTGCCATACTTACCTGTATCCTAGAGAAAACTTCTACAGGGGAGTCACTTCATGTAGTGGCCTACCCTTAGTTTTCATTTTTTGTTATTGGGACAACATGTATTCTGATTGCCCTTTTCTCCAATCTACCCTCCCTTCTATCACCCTTATCCCTTTCCTTTCTATTTTCCTGTAGAGTAAGAAAGGTTTCTATAACTCAGTGCCTATATATCTTATTTCCTAGTTGCACATAAAAACAACCTATAACATTCATTTTTAAAACTTTGAGTTCCACATTCTGTCCCTTCCCTCCTTTCCACCCACCCTCATTGAGAAGGCAACCAATTCAATAAAGGTTATACATGTGTGGTCATGCAAAGCTCCTCCATAACAGTGATGATGTGAAAAACTAACAATATTTCCCTCTGTCCCGTCCTGCCCTCCATTTATTCAATTCTCTCCTTTGTGTTTGCTTCCGATTACCCCTTCCTCCAATCTGCTATCCCTTCTCTTATCCCCTATCTCCTTCCTGTTTTCCTGTCTTTTTCTTCTCCCTGCCCCCTTTGCTCATTTTCCCAGCTAATCACTTGACTTTTGAGCTTTTAAATTAAGTGGAGGGCTCTAGAAGTAGCTTCCCCTTGAGCAGTGGCTACTGGCACCCTGGGGCAATACCATGCTCCCCTCTCAGCCAGGTGAGGGACCCTTCCAGATGGCCTTTGAAGCTGTCTTTAGCATTTGTTGGTTGAGAAGTCTGGAATTTGCAGCAGCCACCAGCAATTCAGTCCCCTAAGGCAAACTCCCACTCAATCTGCCATGGTGTGGCCCATAGCAAACTACACTCCACTCCCTGCCTGATGTGATAGACCCTTTCTGTCAAATTTCCAGATTGTCCTGGGCTATAAATTTGCTTCAGTCTGTCATTTTGTGGCTTCTGTTGCTCTAAGATTTATTTAGAGTCATTTTTACAGGGTTTTTTTTGGAGGAGTTTGTGCGAAGAGTTGTAGCAGGTCCCTGCTTCTACTCAGTCATCTTGGCTCTGCACCCCTTAAAACTTTGTTTTAAAACACCAAAATGAATCTACAGTGACAAGTGTAGTACTCTGTCTTCTATGACGGATCTTCAATTCCCCTCCAAGGTACATTTTGGTTTTGATATTACTTCTTTAGCAGTGTAATCCATGACCTATCCAGCATTATTTCCTCTTTCTATACAACAAATCCACTTCCTTTTCTGGTTATATTTTTCTTAGTGATATATGTTATAATGCTTCTTGTGTGTGATTCTTGAGTGCTATTATATTACTGCCTACTTTCTCCCGCTCTTCATTTGTCTATTACCCTTTGGGTGACACATAGGCAATAGTGAGGCACCAAAAGGACAATGACAGATATACCCTGAAAAACAGTGTCACAAAACTATAGTACAGAAAACACTAGTATATTTTGTGAATATGTTTTCCAAATGAAAGCAAACCACACACACACACACACACACACACACACACACACACACACACATGGCATAGTATCAGATTAAAGGGAAACTAAGAAAGTGGGAGAAATTTGGAATGAAAATCAAACCTTGGGTTTTTTTTTTTTGCCACTTGCCTCCTGACAGGGAGGTAATAGACTAAGATGTAAAATGGCATGAACGCCTTTGGATGTAGTGGATTTGTTTTGCTTGATCATGCCTCTTTGTTGGAGAGTTTTGTTTTTCATTTTTCTCCTGTGGTTGGGAGTGGTGAAATGAGGAGAAAATACAACTTTTTACATCAAAAAAGTAATCAAAGATGAGCAAACACTTCTTTCTTGAGAAATCTTTTTGTTATTGAGAAAATCAAGCCAGTACTTACTAGTCATGATGAAATTTGGCATAAGTGAGAAATCAGGAGAAAGTGTGACCCATTTTCAGAACAATCCAGTAGTTCCTAAGATATTAAATTAGTCCTAATATATCCAAAAACACAATTTATAAGGTGAAGCTGGCATTTAGCTTTGTAATAACTATTCAAAAGGGCAAATGTAAAATCAGAATTTGAATGCTGGCTCAACCTTTTACTGACTGTGTAACCTTGGGTGAGGTATATAATCTCTCTGCAACTTAAGGTCTTCATTTATAAAATTAAGATATTGACTAGATGACCTCTGAAGTCCTTTCCCTCTTTAAACCAATGAGCCCATGACTTTACATGACTCTTCTTTACATTCTAAAGAAAATATATAGATTCTGAAACATGAATAGCTAGCTAGTATGCTACTATATTTTCTGTTGAGCTACTAATCACATGTGTAAAGTCAAAATGGCTAGCATAACATAGTGGAGAAAGTAAAAAACTCTGTGATTTGGGCCAAAGATCTGGAATGAAATCAGTCTTACTTTGTGCTACATCTGCAACCTTATGCAAATCTTTGTTTCTGTCTCTCATGGTACAGAGATCGTCTACTCTAAACTCTTGACCCACACAAGTATAACGAGGACAATATCAACAAAAATCAGATATCCAGGTTCTGTTTGAAACATTTCTTTTAATAGGAAACTCCCTAACTCAAAGAAGTCCTTTACATTTTTTTAAACAGTTCTGATTGTTAGTCTCCAATGTAAACTGTTAATTTAAATTATTCTTTCTTACAAAATATTGGCCCATATTTATTCTATTTTAATTTAATTATTTTTCCCATAAACTTTTACAAAATTTCTCTAGGTCATTTCCTTGCTGTAAGAATCAACCAATAAGTATTATTTTTATAAGAGTGTAGGGAAATATTGACAAAATATTATAGCAGTACTTTTTGTAGTAGCAAAGAATTGGAAATTAAAGGGATGCTCATCAACTGGGGAAGAGTTGAATGAGGTATGTGTATGAACATGATGGAACACAATTGTGTTGTTAAGAAATGATGAAGGGGATGATTTCAGAAAAACTTAGGACTGATGCAAAGTGAAGTGTGCAGAAACAGGGGAACAATTTGCACTGTAACTATAAAGTAATATTATAAAGATAATGAGTTATGTAACTAATACTATTCTTGTGAAGGAGATGGAGATAAATGGATTAAATAACATGATCCAACTGATCTAGAACTGATTGGATGGAAGCATTTTAAGCATCTTTAACTTTAATGCCAACGTGGCAGGAGGTCTCTAGTGGGGCACCTCAAGGATCTGTGCTCATCCGTATGATGTTCAACATTTTTACCAATACTGAAATAGATTACATGAGCGCAAAAATCTGTAGATAACATCAAGCTAGGAAAGATAACTAGCTCAATGCAGAGTCAGGATCTAAAAGAATCCTGATAGGCTAGATTCTATTTTTGCTAATAAACCCACCGGACTGAATCTAATACAATGCAATTCAGTAAAGATAAATAAGAAGTTTTGCACTTGGGTATGAAACAAAATCAACTTAACAATATAAGATGGGAAAGGCATGGATAGTAGTTATTCTGAAACAATATTTTAAGATTTTATTAGATTTGCAAGCAAGTTTATTAAGAGTCAGAGTGTGATGTGGCATCTTTATAAACTTAATCTGTCTCCCCCAGTCTCTAAAAATTTAGGCTGAGTTATAAATATAAATCTAAAAATGTAAATAAATCAGTTTTGAGGAGGGGAACTAGAAAGGCAAAGGACTTCACTTCGTGTAATAGGAGGATTGCTTGGAGAAACCGGGAGAGTGAAAATAGTTAGGGATGACTCCTTGCTGTAGAGCCTAGGTCACTGGAAGGATGCTAGAGCATGAGAGAATGCACTTTATACTTCTAGAAACCGGAAAGGATAACTATGAATGCAAAAGAGACACATTCCCGTTTCAACTTTCCTTTCTTAATCTCTTAAGATAAAAGGAACAGTCAGTCAATAAGCATTGATAAAGTGCCCGGTAGGCACCAGGTATTGTGGTAAGTGCTAGGGATACAAAGAAAGGCAAAAAAAAGACCATGCTCTCAAGATACTCACGGTCTAATTGGTCAATTTCAATATTTCTTTAAATATTTTATACATAAAGTAAACCATGATAATCTCTATCACCACCACTACTGCAGGTTTATAATTAGTCCTCATTACACCTTCTTTCCAGTGTCCCTGTTTAGGGGCATCTTATTTTCCCTCTGAACACTCTAACTTACCCTGAAATCAAGGTTTTAAATAAAACCTAGAGAAAATAATGTCAGATGATGCCAATTCACACTGTGAAATTTAACAAACTGAAAAATCAATTGAAGCTTCTATCTCTTTTAGAGTGAGAGAAGTTCCATCCTCATGGGGATTTTGTCATCACTTTAAAGATAAAAGAGATTTCAATAGGTAACGTTATTGATATTATGATGTTACTTTAACCTCTTTAGTATGACATGAACAGGAATTTTATGACTATTTTCATTTTTTATTGTTGCTTTCTGAAAGATGTGTTGGGGGTGTAAGCTCAGTTCCATGTGGACAGTCTCGGGCAGGTAAAAGTGAGGACTTCTAAACCTTAGAGTTCTCATGAGGCCCCCCCAGAGAACAGCTGGGAATTGAGGTGTGAGACCCGGGCTATCTCGTGCATTTCTGCCTCTTCCCCGTGGGAAACTTGCTGGGGAGAGCATCCCCACTCTCGAGATTAATCCATGGTCTGAGCACACCTATTGTTGTCTAAGGGCTGAGAACAGGCACGATATTCAGGTGCAAACTATGCGGCGGGAGAGCTTAAGTAGGGTCAGGAAAGCCTGAAGGCGCTCTTAGCCCTGAGGGGCCCTTAGAGGACAGAAGGCCCCTCTTCACTCTCCCCTCTTCCTTCTCCCCTTTCCCACTCCCACTTCCATTCTCTTACTGTAAGATCTTTGCCTCCTTGGGAAGAGGATTCCTCTCTCCTGAGGAAGAATTCACCCTGCACATGTAACCAAGACCCTGAATAAAGCCTAACCCTTTTTCGACTCTGGAAAGTCTCTTCTTTCATACGTTTATCCGGTTTGGCCAGCCAAAGACCTGAGACAGGTAAGGAAAGACTCGGGTAGCCCTTAGGCCTCTAGGCCTGACAAAAGATGAAAATTATAAGATACAAAACGCCTGTTACAATTTAAGGACACACTTTATTAAATCTAAGTGCTGAAATTGAATACTCATAAAAGAATAAATCACAAAGGCTGTAGATAATCAACAGATTATTATACAATGTATTTCTCAACTGAAGTTTTCCAGGTTGAATTAACATTACTATGCCCTGCAAATCCATAGGGCATTCAACAAAAATATGTCAGCAAATGATTTATTACTCCCTTGTCCTTTTGTAGATAGTTTATACTAAAAACTCTATTTGCCGCTCTATAATAGAGAAGCTTTGTTCTTTTAAGAATTAGTTACCTACTGTGTTATCTCCTGGTGTTCTCTTTAGAATTATATTTAAATGTTTAAATGAAAAATTGTAATACTGACTACTCTGAACCAAGGAATGAGATATTGAATTGTTTTAATAAAAACACGATGAGAAATCCTTGTGATCATCACAAGTAGTGATTTCACTGAGTTTCTCTGAAGCTGTTAGGACCCATATTATCAGAGTTTCCATTTCAGGTTTCTTTTATGTGAACAACATTGGCCACCCCATGGAACATATAAATGTTTTCTTAATCGCATCCTGGCTTGTTCCAGTCTCCCTGCCAAAGCAGAATGACACTTGCTGACAAAGTATGAGGAAACTTTTCTCTCCATTCTTTTAAAGACTGTACTGTGCAATTTATAATCTTATTCTTCAGGAATGAGTCATCTGCACAAAATGAATGGTGTAGGGGCAATCAATCTATAACCGAACTCTTTAACACAGTGATCATTAATACAGTAATGACAGCCCCTGACAGTCTGCCAGGACACTACTATGTGGCAAAATAATTTGTCATGTTTGGCATGGACGGAGGCGGGGTACGGTCCCCCATATATGCACTGAGGATATCTTTTTTATATACTCATTTAGTGCTAGCAACTTTTTGTCATTTTAGAACCTCTGAAAACCAGCAAGGTCTTTTATTTAATCATTGTGACAGGAACCAACCCCGCCTCCAAATGCCTACAGATCAGATAATAAGCACTAACACAGGCAACTCTGCTAGTTCCTTCATGACTTAAGGTAAGATAACTCTGTTTGAAAAGAAATCTTCCTATGTTCCCAAGATAAACAATTTCATAGTTTATTAAAGAAGAATGAATAATTTCGTCTTTCAACAGAACTTTCTTTTTATTTTTTTGGAGGGGGGAAGGCAAGGCAATAGGGGTTAAGTGACTGGGCCAAGGTCACACAGAGTTCTTTCTTTATCTAATTCAATCCAACCACTATTTATTATAGATACACTGTGTGCTGAGTTTTAATTCTTCAAGGCACTGTGGGAGATATGAAGTTAGATGATTTCTGCCTTCATGAAGCTTATAGTTGAGTTTTTAAAAAAAAAGAATATTAATTTGATGAAACTATTTATATCATTACCTCATTTTCACAATGTTCTAAAGATGAATTATCCTATTTTTGCAGGATAGGAAACAAAAGCACTGAGAAATTAAATTATTACCTTAAGACCACATCACTAACAAATGGCATAGATAATTTTTTACTCTAAATCCACTATTTCTTTTACTATGCTCATGTTTTAACTTTACCTATGAAATAGTTTGCAAATATATCTCCTTAATATCTTCCAGTGCTCAATTTCGATTGGTACTTTCTTGCCCCCAAACACATTGTATTAACACAAAAATCTATACTTTATGAGTAAAAGGAATGACAGATTTGAAATCAGAAGACAGGAGATTCACAGTTTCACTGCTTAAAACCTTCATAACTTTGGACAAGTCACTTGATCTCTGTGGGGCTTAGTTTCCTCATTTTTAAAAAGACACAATTGGACTAAATGACATTTAAGCGAATGATTTATTATTCTTTTTTTGTCTTTTGCTGAACAGTTTATGCTTAGAATTCTATTTACCCCTCTGCATAGAAAAAGTTGTTTTATGGAGGAGCTATAAATCTATGTCCTACTTTTCATTACATATTATCACTGTTTCTCCTTCAATTAAATTTAATAAACATATAATAAATGTTTACTATGCTCATTGATTACTCTGCTAAGTGCAAGGGGAGAAACAAGAATAGAGGAGACACATTTCCCATCCTCATGGAATTTGTGACTTAGTAGGGGATATATGGCACATATGCAAATAAGGATAACACAAAATTTAAGAATAAGGTATTAGGCTACATCTGAAGAAGAAAGGCTCACTTCCAACTGATAGAATTCAAGAAAGCTTCATAGAAGAGATGATGTTGACATATGTGCCGAGTCTGGAAAGATGAATAGGTACCAAAGAGAGAAATACAAGTGAAGGGCATTTCATTTGTAAACAACGGTGTGAATCACAATATGAGGTCAGAAAACAAATACACACCAAGTGGATGGAAAGCATAATGGTATGGTAGGTCACAGAGCAAGTTCAAAGAGTGAGTGACGTGGAAATTGTCTCTGAGAGATACATGACCTTCAAAAAAACTGGTAGTGAGCTTCTGCAGCTCAGCTTTACCTATTTTTAGACAATCTATCACCAAGCCTATAATCATAGCCTCTCCACTTTAATAGGACCTCTCTGAGCTTTTATATTGTTGCGTAGCCTTCAAAAATTCACAGTCATCTTCGCACTATGAATAAGACTTCAATGAGGGCAAATAGGAAAACATTACATAAATGTGAATTATTAGGAGCGTAAGACATTCCTCACTGGTTCTTTTCATAAAATTTCTCCTATTTCCTATTGTAAACAATTAACAAACGCTCCCCTCCCTCTTCCCCAGTTCATCCTATCCTATTAGTTTTATTATACAAACTATTCCTACTAGTTATACTACAAAAATTACCAATGACTTAAAAATTTCTTTTCCAAATGTTTGCACTCTTATTATTTGTGGATATTTCATTTTCCTTTGTCATCATATTCAGTTCTTTCAGATTTTCTCCTGGCAGCATATCCCTCTAGGATGTTGACCATTCTTACTGTTGTTAAAATAATTTTAATTGTCATTTTCTGAGGGAGGTTTTTTGTTTGCTTCTGTTTTATTGAGAACTAGTGATTTATAGAATGAGACGCATAACATCTCTCTGGTCTCGTGATTTCCGGCATATTTGGCTGCCAAATGGTAATATAACATGAAGGCTAATTTTCTTGTCTGTATTGCCTCTTTAATGATGAAGAAATATTCCAGTTGGACACAGACTAAAAATTCTTTAACTCATATTCATGCTCAGTTGCATTTGAGCAGCTCAACACTTCTGGAAATCAATAGCTAACTTCAAATGAGACACAAATACCATGGTTCCATCCCACTCTGGTTCACTCTGGGCTTCCACAACATTCCAACAAGCAGCTTAGAGGACAGGGAAACACTAAGCCACATAGGATGTTGTGATAAAAACAGGGAGGTCCAGGGGAAGTACACCAGGTTCAAAATAACTTGAGTAATCTCTTTTAGGTGCAGACCAGAGTTGGATAGCGGAAAGACTTCTAAGCGTTCATATGGAATAGTGTAATTGTTCAATGATGGTGCCTTTGCACCTAAACTAGGAAGAATATTATAGAATGATTCCAAGTGGATCAGAACCACCAAGCGCGGCCTCCCAACTTTGGTTCATCTTGTGTTTCAGAAATGTGAAGCAAAATCAAATGGCACCTGGAGCTTAGGAAAGTTAGATACAGCTGAGGCATCACAATAGGAAATGGCTGGGAGCCTAAGCCGCTAAAAGACAATATGAAAGAATTAGGACCCTAGTGAATAGGAAAATAAGAGGTCCTCAAAACAACTTAACCTATCTCATGATCTTTCCCAGAGCTAGGTTTGGTTAGAATGTCTCATAGTATTACATCATGCTGCCTGCTGCCAGCCATTGTCTTCTTTAGGGATGTAGAACTGAGGGGAAAACTCAGGTAGGCTAATCCGGATTGATAATTCTTAAATTGGATATGATACAGAGATTCATTATTATTTATTCCTCCAACACATATATACATAAACACTATATATATATTTATATACATATATAGTTTGTGAATATGTGGATATACATGTATGTGGATATATCTACAGTATATATTATATTTATAGTATACATATATTATATAGACCACATAGACCATATCTACAGTGTTCCTCTTAGCGTAAACCAGCAGTTTCATGGCACTTATGCCATGTGCTCTTACAAACAGGCTCTACTTGCCATCACTTATTGACCAGTCTGATCTCAGATACACCAGTCTCATTCACACATTCTAATCAAGTTAAATCAACAAGCATTTATTAAATATCTACCATGTGCCAGATACTTTAACTAGTTCTGGGAATACAAAGAAAGGCAAAAAAAAAATGTCTCCATGATTTCAAGGAGTTCTGAGCCTAATGGAAATCCTGCCGAAGGATCAATCAATATTCATTCCATTTATTTGTTTCCTCACAGCTATAGACCTGTCAAAGAAATTTCACAGAATGACACTGGCCGTTGTGCTACCTACCACCTATGCTCTCTTTTGCCTCTGGGGTTCCCCTTCCATACTGTACTGATCTCTAGAATTTTTGGCTATCCAATGTATTCTCTATTTGTCCTATAACACCATGAACCAGAAGCTAGGAAAAGGAGTGTATTCCTGACAGAAGGGCTGCAAGTCTGCTGGACCATAATAACAAATTTTATATTTGAGTGTCTTGGAGAGTTACAAAACAGTGAACAGAGTATGAAATGAATTGTAAAGATTCACTCTGAAGTTACAGACAGTTTAACAAATATTCTGTTTCTAACCTGAGAAGAGAGGAACTCTCAGAAGTTGAGCAATAATTTAGACCATTACATTCTTTCCAAATAGCAGGAGGAAAAATCACAATACCTTCAGCGAACAATCTGATTACAGAAATGGGCTATAAAGCACAAAATCAGTCACAAGAAAATACAGTTTTACTCCAAGAACCATTCCAGCTTTCATGGATGTTATCAGGAAATGTGTTGACACTGACATAGTCACAAGGAGAATGAACAGTCTGTAACAATTATTTGTGAAAACTACAAAACCTAACATCCAGGTACTAGATCTAGGAACCAGGAACTAACATTGGTGAAACTCTAAGAGGAGAGGTTTAGAAAAGTGTAGGAAGGTGATTTTCTTGTCTAATGTGTTCTCTTGGTAAATATAGGGTCCTTCTCAAGACTGCGTAGAGAACCAGATTTAGGAATAATCCATTTTTTTTCTTTATAAAGGTGTATTTATCTCCAAAAAAAAAGGAGAAAAAAAAACTTACTGCCCTTTCCTTGAAGGATTTTTATGAGTACAGAATCTTAACGTTATAATTTAACAGCCCAAGAATAAGGGGCTTGGGGATGTCGACATGTCAGGCTGGAAAAAAATCTGAAAGGTCATCTAATCTATCCCCCTTTATTCAGTTAGAAAAACAAAATCTCTAAGACAGATGAGACTATATCTTATGTTGAAAAACCCACAGAGGAGTTCCTATAATACTCCTCAGTAGATAATTCTAAAGTTTAATAATGCTTAGAAAACATATCCTGTATATATCTTGTCTGTACATAGCTATTTGCATGTTGTCTCCTGGGATATATTGTGAGGTCTGTGAAGGCAGGAATTGGGTTGGGTTTTCTGTTTGATTGTTGCTTTTTTATTGTATACCTAAGGCTTAGCACAGTACAAAGTACATAATAGACACTTAATCAATGCTTTTTTGACCATTATATCTAGTTATTAGCCATGTGTACAGGAGTTTAAATGCTATTACTTCTTCTTCTGTGCTGATTATAGTATAGGAGAGATAGTCTTATAGTTTCCAGTCATTCAAACCTGGGCCACATTGGTAAGGTCCTAGTCAACACTGAGTTTTAATGGAAGAATAACTTCATAATTCCTCGGTGTTAGACTGTTTCATCTAAGCCCCAGCTTTGTAATGATTTTTAAATTGTTGTAGTATTTCAAAATACTATTCCCAAAGCCCACTGAAGTGCTTCAGAGTGGAATGGAGGTGATTTTGCTGAGGGGAATGGGGTGACATAGTCTGCCCTGGTACTTAGGAAAATCATTCTGGTAGCTGGAGGATGGATTGCAGTGAGGAAAAACTGGAGGCTGGCAGACCCACCAGTAGGCCACCGCAACAGTACAACCATGATGATGGCCTGCACTAGCACAGTAATATTATCACAGGAAACAAGGGGATATATTGGAGAGATGTTACAAAAGTGAAATTGACAGGCCTTAGCAACAGACTGAATATGGAAAGTGAGAGAGTGAGAATTCAAAGATGGCACCTAGATGGCAAGCCTAGAGGTCTGAGAGGATGGTGGTTCCCTCAGAAGTAATAAGGATGTTTCGACGGCGCACAGTTTAGCAGGGGTGGGGAAGCTGTGGCCTCAAGGCCACATGTGGCCCTCTAGGTCCTTGGGTGTGGCCTTTTGACTGAGTCCAAGTTTTACAGTACAAATTCTTTCCTTAAGGGTATTTGTTCTGGGAAGTTTGGATTCAGTCAAAGGGCCACATGTGGCCTTGAGGCCACAGCTTCCCCATCCCTGGTTTAGAGAAAGAAGGTATTGAGTTCAGTTTTGAACATGTCAAGTTTGAGATGTCTTCTGGACAATCAGTTTAAGATGTCTAAAAGGTTGCTGGAGATATGAGACTAAAAGTCAGTAAAGAGGTTACAGCAGGATGGGTAGATCTGAGAATCATCAATATAGAGGTGATAACTAAATCCATGGGAGCTGGTGAGATCACCAAGTGAAGTAATGTAGAGGGAGAACAGAAGAGGGCACAGAACAGAGTCCTAAGGGACACTTTTCATTAGTGGGTATGACCTGGATAAGGATCCAGCAAAGAAGACTGAGAAGGAGCAGTTTGATTGGTAGGAAGAGAACCAGGAAAGTGCAGTGTCCCAAAATCTAGAAAAAAAAAGAGTAACAAGTAACAAAAAAAAACAAGTAACAAGGGGGAACCAGATTTCAGTAATAGCTAGAAGATAGAAATAGAGGGAAAGGAAATGAAGCTTGTTACCTTATGATACAAGCATTTCAGTTCATAACAGAAAGGTGAGGTAGCATTTGGCTGGGGTTTTGGAGCAGGAGAGCGAAAATGAATGGGAATAAGAAATTGTGTATTGAAAGGGGTTTGGATGATGACCTCTAGGGGTTCAAAATTACTGTGATGTGTTGAGTATGAACAGAAGAGAGTATGTTCATCATTGAATGGAAGACATCATTCCTCTTGCCAAAGGAGGCTGGAGATCATGCAGCAAACTTCGTTGTAGGAAATGGAAACCCTGTACCCCATCAACTTTCCTCTTCCTCTTCCCTCAAGGAACAGAAGTAGCAGGAGATAAGATCCAAGGTTGAAAAGAATGTTGCTCCTCTTTTCACTGCAGACTTTCCATGTTGGCAAGAGAGATCAAGGGCAGCAAAAGGCAGAAGTGTCATTGTGCTGGCATATATGAAAGTTAAGTTCATCTGTTCAACAAAATTAAAACCAAGTATGTCTTACAGTATATGTAAAACTACATGTCCACAGTCCCCCATCTGTACAATCAAGAATGGAAGGTGACATACCTTACTGTAACCCATTTTCTGGACAGGATAGTGTAGTCTTAACTGTACTGAAAGTTCCTTATTAGATGATAAGTTCCAGAAGAGCAAGAACTGTATCTTATCTGATTTTTATATCTCCCTTGGCTTCTAACAATTCTGAGGAAATTATCCGAAAATTCCTAGTTATTTGTGATTCTTCTTTCTCCCTCTGTCTCTCTTTTCAGTCTTGCCTTTGTAACATAAGAATAATCTTTCTAAAACATGTTGCATCGCACAGTGTTGGGGAGCTGGCTCTTGTCTCAGGAAAAGTTTTATTTCTTTTTTATTAATCTTTATTATTTGGGGTTTAGAGTCACTTCTCCTCTTTAGGAGGTTATTTGATTGGCAATATCAGTGAAGTCCTGAGACATTCATGATATAGGAAGTCCAAAGAGGGAAAAATTTCCCAAAATAACAAGTACTTTTGTGGAATGATCCTGACTTGTTCCAGCCTTGTAGTTATATTTGTGGTATGTAAGCCCCTCCCCTAAATTAGCCCATTGTAAACTCTAAATATAACAGTTTTCGTAATTATAAATTCTAAAACAAAATCAATTTTACTAAGTCGGTTCCTCAGAGCATGTGTGAGATTATGATTCTGTTTAACTTTTATCATTGAAGAGAATGTACAAGATTTCTGTGATCAAAAAGCATTTCTCTGTCTCTCGGAAAAAACTGAAAGCAGTCTTCATAGAACTCTAATTGGGGTTCATAGTCATTTTTTTGAGTTCTGAACCTGTGCTTAAGCATAATGAAATCTAGGTTTTAATCTCTGAAATTTCTGTGTTGGGATAGTAACATTTTACAGCAATTACCTATTCACAAAGAACTCCGTGGGAATATTTGTTTTTCCCCTATCACTCTGGAATCAGAGGATCTGAATTCAAATTCTGTCTATGATTTTACTGCCTGGATGACCTTGGTTTACCTCTTATTCAAAAAACTGTAGTGGCTCCCTATTGTTTACTAGGGGAAAAACAATTAAACTTCTTAGCTAGGCATTGAATCTGTCTCCAACTAGGTTTTGTAGGTTTGTTGCAAACAATTCACCTTCATGAATTCTAACAAAAGTGAACAAGTCTCTCTTTTAACATCCAGGCTTGTGTGTGTACATATGTATGTGTGTATGTATGTATATATACATACACATATACAGACACATACTTATACATATATTGCATATAAACTATATATGTATGTATGTATACATATACATGCACATACATATATACACAGGTAGACAGACAGACAGATAGGCAGGAAGACTGACAGACAGATAGAAACAGTTTATATACTATCTCCTATGTCTATGATTGTGTCTTGAAGCATTTTGACTTTATAAATGTGTCCCTTTCTTCAAGATTCAATTCTAATGTCATGTTCTTACAATTTGATTAGTTATTTACAAATTATTAGCTGGATTGCCCTCCTTCTTCCCCTCAGCCTCCTCTGCTCCTTCAAGAAAACACTGAAATCCTACTTTCTGCCAAGAGGCCTTTTGTGACTGCCCTTTTCCCTCTAAAAATACTTTCCATTTGAAGTGTACAGTTATCCTTTCCACATAATAGGGGTTAGGGACATAGCACCCATAGGATCTAGAAAATCTGTATAAAATTCTTTGGCCCTCCCTTCATATCAGAGAAGAAATTTGAATTTTATTTACTTTATGGAGTTTACCACAATAAGTCCCTTATTGTAAAATTCAGGTTGATGATATACAATGCTATACATATATTGTATGCATTTCTGAGTTTCTAGTTTCTAAACATTTTCTGTGTTGTCTGTTGGCCTTTGTATATTATCTGTGACTTCCACAAAATTTCCCCCAAATTCCCATTTAGTTTCTTATGCTGACCGGAAATATGTCAAAACTGTGATGGGGAAAGTCAAGATGTGGAAGGGATAGCTGTATGCATCCTGTACGTATATTGTTGCTTACACATTATCTATCTCATTAGAATGTCACCTCCTTAAGGGCAGGGACCACATTATTTGTCTTTCTTCACATTCCCAGTGTTTACCATTGTGACTGGTACATTACAATTAATGCTTGTTGACTTAACTAGAATCCATCCCAAGATTACAAATTCCTTGAGGATAAAGACTGCATGCTTCATTTCAGCTTTGAATGCACAGAGGAGATACTTGAGAAATAGTCTGACTTGATTTCCAAACTCCTGATATCTAGTCCTGGTTCCACTCTAATTTTCTGGTATCTTCTATTACTCTTATTTTTTCCCAGTGTCATCTATTAACAGCTTTTTTTCTTCATCTCATGCAAGTAAGTCATATTTATTCTAAGTATTCTAATAGAAGTGGAGAACTGATAAAATTATTCTTTAGAGATTTAGATATAAAAATCTATGAAATAAAATTTTATTATTATATGACTTCATTGGAAATATTTTTATGGCTTTCTAAAGTAAACTCATAGATGGAAAGTAGAATAACCTGAAAAAAAAAAAAAGCCTATGCCCATGAGATGCAAATTCTGAGAGAGAAGAGTGACCTCCAAGTCCATCCCATAGCACCATTCAATAAAACAGCAGTGGAACAACACCAGTACCTGACTTGATCACTTTTCAAGTTCTGGATGTATGGTGGTAGCTGGCTATTTGGCCATCAGGAGTGATATCTGTCTCTTTATTCAGGTGAATGTAATACTGAAAATGTCCTGCCCCTACCACTATACTAGGAGTTCTTAAACTGGGGTGGGTATACCTTAAAATATTTCTGATAATTTTATATAAATATAAAAGTTTCATCGTAAGGGCATTTTATTTCATTCATTTGAAAGCATTATTCTGAGAAGGTTTTATCAGAATGCCATAGAGGTCTATGAAACAGAAAAGCTTAAGAACCACAGCCCAAGATACTCAGGATAAAAAAAAAAATGCTTTGCTATATTTCCTACCTATTCAAACTTTTGAGAAGCAGTGAGGCATAATAGATAGGAGCCAGTCTTGAAACCAGAAAGACTTATCTTTGAGTCCAGCTTCTGACACGCTGTCTCTGTGACCATGGTCACTCACTCAAAATTCCCCTTAAGAATCTCTAAGACTATTGTTTACAGACAAGTCTCTCTGTCTCTCTCTCTACATCTGCATATAAAGTGTTTTTTATCATAAAGCAGAATATAAATATACATTGATGTCTCTACTAGGGATTGAGCAGAAGGAGGAGGGAAGGAGGAAAAGGAAGAGGAAGAAAAAAAGACGAGGAAGAGAGAGGAGGAAGAGGAAGAGGAGGAAAAAAAAGAGGAGAAGATATGTTCCTTAAAATTCTGACCATATGGTTGGTGGGGAAGGCATGAAATTCACCTAGCTGAATCAATGTGTCACCATTAGCTTGGCTGGAGAATAGCTACATTGAGTATCCACCTCAGTAAGAGCACAGAGCCACTAAAACATCCAAGTCTAAGTACTACAAAGACAGTCACTCAATCAAATGTCAAATGTCTGCTTAAATGAATGGCTATTTGGTTTGGGGTTATGGTGAATGAGGAGAAATATTAGGTGCATCTGTCTGGGTAGATGAATGGATTTTATTCTGCTGTTCCAAAGTTAGAAAACTGGAACGATAGAAGGGAAACACTTGTATCACTCATGTGAAGGACTCTTAGTTAGTATGGGAATAATGGCTTCTATTTCTGTCTGGCATGATGAGGAAATGACACTGTTATCTCAACTATAATTTCTTAGACTCATTGGGTTGTAGGGTCACTCATCGCTCGCATATTTTAAATTGTATCCGATGTTTATAACATCTATTTTGCAATACTATTCTTTTAAGAAATTCCAAGAAAAGTACTTGATTGCATTTAAGAGGACCCCCTCACCCACACAAAATTGCACAGTGAGTGCTTGTGAGACTACCCTAGATAAGGGTAGTCCATGATGCTCCTCAAATTTGTAGGTCATGAGAGCCTATGATGTATGTCTTTTCATTAGTAAGACTGAAGACAATTTGTTCAAAGCAAAACTACTTAATGAAACAGCATGGCAAAAGTAGCAAAAAAATTTCCCTCTATAAATCTGGGGTACAAAGAAAACACTACATCCGTGGGAAG